>NC_050455.1:59285455-59885455 GCF_903995425.1 Onychomys torridus
GCTGGGGTCTCTAGTCCCTGGCGAGAGAGAGAGAGAGAGAGAGAGAGAGAGAGAGAGAGAGAGAAGGCAAGAGCTCTCTGCTATCCCTTGTGTCTGGGGCAGGCAATACTCAGCCAAGTGCCACCTCTGACCCTACCAAGAGCCTTGGCACCAGGCAGTTGTGAACCATTGTGGTGAGAGAGTACAGGGTGGGGAGATGGAAGAGAGGGAGAGGCAGAATGGTTTGTTGGCTGGGGAGAGAGATGGATCTAGAGAGGTAAGGATGGTGAGGAACAGGCTGATGTGAATAGCCAGCTGTCTACCCAAGTACTGGGAGATGTCTGGGCCCGGGTTATGATCAAGGGCCAGTTCTCCATCTGGGGCCCCAGAGAAGCCGAGGGGGCCTGAGGTGATGTCTGAGGCTCCTGTTGTTACTGGTTACCATGCAAGGGCCTGTGAACTGGACCACCCCCTGGGGCTACATTGGTGTCAGAGGGCCATACTGCCATAGATGCCATGCCAATCTAGGTAGCCTATATAGCCACTGGGGGCCATGGTAACAACCTGACCCAAGTTGCTGCTGAGGGCCATGTCTGGGTCTATGCTCCTACTGCAACTGGGGTCTGTATTGATATACATGTCCCATATTAGCACAGAGATCATTGGAACTATGCTGCGTTGAGCCAGCCCTGCCCTTCACTGGCCCTGTGATGGCTGGTCCTGCCCCCTCCCGCCCCCATCTCCCTGTGTTCAGGATGCAGGTGAGCCAACCCTAAAGGAAGGAGTGCAGGAGAGCTGACCCTACCCTCATCTGCTGTGTGGTGGCATGGTTGAGGGAAAGATGCCCATTACCACCTGCTGGCTGTGGGGTGGTCACAAGAGTCAAAGAGTTAGCACTGACCCTCACTGGCTGCAGTGCATGAGAAAGCAGCTTCTGCTTCCCAATTGGGCAAAATACTAGAGCTGGCTGCCCCTGTTGTTAGGGATGCAGCTGAGCCAGCCCACAGGGTGTAAGAGCAACAGACCTGACAACCACTCCTACTATCTGCTATGTGGTGACATGGATGAAGGAAAGATGTCTTCTCTCCTCTGCCCCTTGCTACCTGTTGGTAAGGAGAGCTAGCCCAGAGGTCATGAGAGGAAAAGATCCAGCCCATCCCTTCACCAGCTACAGCATGCAGGAGAGCAGGTCCTGCACCCTGCCCCCCACTAGGCAGCACACTAGAGCTGACCCATTGTTGGGGTTGCAAGTGATCCAGCCCTCAGTGTGAGAGCAGGAGAGCTGATCCTATCCCTCTCATATATCCCCTAAAGTAATCCAGAGAGAGGATCCTGCACCTTGCCTGGGCAGAACAGTAGACCTGGTACTGATATCAATGAGGGGAACTGAGATCTGAGGCCCCAAGAGCAAGAGTACTGGCCCTGCTCCTTGCTGTAGGCTGCATTAGGAGAGCTAGCTGAGGCAGTGCTGGAGAGCTCATCTGGGTAGTAATGATGAGGGAAACTAACGAGGTGACCAACCCAACTAACCATCCAGGTCCAGAACAAGGTCTATGAGCTGGCCCACTCCAACCTCCACCTCATCCATGAACTATTGGAGCAGGTGAAGGGGACCAATCTACAGATCCAAAACAGCTGGATCCCCATGACACAGGACAACAGGCTATCCAAGAGCAGCCCCAATGAGAACCCATTCTTGGTGGTGTAGTGGAAACCAGAGACCTTGAGCCAGACCAATGACTTGTGACAATGAACTTCGCAAGTAAAGAAGAATGGAGTAAAGTATAGCAGAAAGTTTTTGGGTCCTGCCTGGTCCTGCAGCCGCTCAGTAAACACAGAGGCTTATATTATTTTTAAACCTGGGCCATGGCAGGCCTATTGCTAGCTAGATGTTATAACTTAAATTAACCCATTTCTATAAATCTATACCTTGCCACATGGCTTGTAGCTTACCGCTACTTTACATCTTGCTTCTCCTGATGGTGGCTAACAGTGTCTGCCCCATTCTCCTTTCTTCTAGCTTTATTTATCAGCCAGTCAGAGCAATACATCTTCACAGCATCCTACAGCACTAAAGGGTAAACTGTGTGTCTCAACCAGCCATACTACAGCTTCCATGTCAAGATTCTTTTGTTTGTTTGTTTTTGTTTTGTTTTTATGTTTGTTTTGTTTGTTTTTTTTGTTTTTAATTTAAGTTTGGTTTTGTTTAGGGGGTAGGTTGCAAGGGCAGAAGGAAGACCTGAGGGGACAGGGAGATAAGTAGGATTGGAATGCATTATGTGAAATCTGCAAAGAATCAATAAAAGTTTTAAAAAAAACTGATGAAAATTTAAAACTCATTTTGGGCCATGTATGCATTGTGTGTTTGTTGTTTTATAAAACTGAATACTTGGTATTGGATAACCACTTATGGGGACTCATCCATGAGGAAAACCTATTCTCCCTTTTTTCACAATTATTAATGGCCTGTAGCTCTTCATCAAGGGACGGTGCCTTCTGAGATTTGCCCCATCCTCATTGGTATGTCAGTTGGAATTGTCATTTTTCGGTTATTATTTAAGCAGCCTTATTGTTGAGATTTCAGAGGTACAGCTTTGCTGTCATGGCCAGAAACCACCATCTCTTCTGGCTCTTAATTTATTCTACACCCTTTTCTGTGATGTTTCCTGAGCTCTAGTGGCTGTGTTGTAGGTGTATCAAATGAGGCTTGGTACCCCACAGTCAGTTCTCTGCATTTGACCACTTGGAGCTTTCAGGAATGGTTTGTGTCTGCTGAAATAGAAGCTTCTTTGATGAGGGGAGAGAGCTACACTTAGCTGTAAATATAAGGATAAGTGCTAAGAAGCACATATAATTTAAAAATTTATTTACAATTACTTATGTTAAAAATATATATAATTGTGAAAAAATCGTGTCAACTTATTGTGAGGGTTTTTTTTTTTTAATTTAGGTATTTGGCTTTATAAATATAAGATCACCATAGAACATAGGAACTTTTGAACAATGTATTAAAGTAATGTGAAATGGCAGTATTATATTGTAGGTTTTTCCTAAATCATGGTTTTGAGAACATACTGGCAAGAGTATTTTTTAAATTATATATATATAAGGGCTAATGAAAATTTGGCTGTGGTAATATCATAGCTGCATTAATGAATACACTGTCCAAGTGAACACTATTTTTGTTCAAACTTTAGCATTCATTAAAATGATACTTGACTTTCTAGAGCAAAATGCTTATACTTAGGCATGTATATGCTTACACACGTGGAACTGGTAGTTTTATGATACTTAACACAAATTATGAAAACAAGTATATCAGCAAAATATACTGATATACTCTTCAATAAAATTAGGCATTTTAAAGAAAAATACATCATTCTTTGGCCCTAAGTTGTTTTTTGAAAATAAAATAACAGCTATAACAAATAACATTTACGTCACAGCAACGACATAGCCAGCGCCAGGAATCTCTGCCACGTCATGGCTTGCATTAACGAAGAGCTCCTCTGCGGAATACAGACTTATATAAATAAGAGGAGAAAGTCCTCAATGGCCACTTCTGACAATGAGAACCATTTCTAAGGCATTCTTTCAGATTCTTCTTCTGTCTGAGGAGAAAATGCTAATAGAGAATGTTTCCTTCTGATATGTTTTAAATTAAAATGAGTCGAGAGTCATAGAACAAAGAACTCTCTTGGAGGGACAGATCTGAGAGATGGTGGAAATTTAGTAGTTAACTTGGCTTTTGTTTTTTTTTTAATATGCAGTAGTAAAATATGTGAGCAGTGTGCTGGGGAAGGCACACAGTTTCATGTCCATCTGTGATGTGCTACCAATCATTGCCTACAAGCTCAGAGTATGTCACCTTCCAAGATAAATAGCTCTCCATCTGAGACTGGCCGCTACACAACTGCCTTGTGCGGAATCATTTGAATAAAAGCAGAGTAATGGGATTGTAATTGGGAACGGGGGCTAGGGAACCAGTCTTATGTACTCTAAAAGTAGGAAGTTCCATGGGAGTCCCCAATAGTTTAAATAACAACCCAAATTGTTGGGACATCAGAACTGCCCATGAATCACCAGGATTCTTCATTTTTATAGGTTCTCTTTCCCACTCTTAAAAAGACTATGTGCTTTTGGATAGGTGCCCTTAGTTTCTGCTGTTTCTGAGAGAAAAAGAGGGTGTTGCACTCATTTCCAACATGTCAGAGAGCGGTGGACCCGAGGAACCGTAGGGACGTTGACATTGAGGTATATTGGGTTATGGTAAAATAAAGCGGTAATGAAAATGCCACACTGGGATTATGAAGTACACGCTTGAATCATGCACAGCACCTGGTGTTCTTGTGTTCTAGAAATTGCCTTTGCTGTGGGCCAGATCACATTTACTCTCCCTCTTTCTCTCTCGCTTCTGTGCCATCACACTCCCAATGTCATAGATCCCCAAACTACATCGCATTTCATGAAAAAAGGAAGGTAGATTTCAAAACGGATGCCAAGGATGATGCTGTTTTATTTAAGCGGTAGTTCATACCCAGTTGTGATTTGGGGGTCCCAAGATGCCTTTGGCAACATTTTAAATCAGCTCTGGTTTCATGACTTCGAGGAAGGTGGTACTGGTGCCACATGGGTAGAGGCCAAGATGTTTCTGAACACTGTATAGTGCCTGAGAAAACATTTCCCCCAAAGGATTGTACAGCTGCAGATGTCAGTGGTGAGGAATTAGAAAAACTATGATTTAAAGTCATCCTTTTAAAAGCATATTATATGGTTAAATAGGTTGGTTTGGCAGTTTTATCTAAATACATTTTAAGATCCATCTGTGACTGAGATAGAATTTTAGGAGAGCAAACATAAAATTAATCTTATTCTATGATTTCCTAAGTCCCCAGTTCTGTTCCACAGTCAAAAATGTTGGCACATATGAACTGCTTGTGCAGAAAGTACCCTCCAGGGTTTCTCCCTGCCTAGAAGAGATCAGGGTAAGTGTGGCCATCCAGGTGGACACTGATTCTTTCTTGGTTATTTGAATGGACAGTAAATTGGACAGTCATGAAGGAGGTGTCAGATTGTAGTACTGACTTATCCAACTCTCCATTAACTACAGTCATGATGACACCAAGGGCCCTAATATTACATCTGAAGTTTATACCTCTTTGTTTTCCTAATGTTTTTCAAAGTCTAAAACAAAACTTGTAGTAGAGAGCTGGAGAGCAGGTGAGCTTTGTATTTCATTTATTTTCATAATAAGAAAGTCATGCAGGTTTGCTCACTGGAACAAATTACTCACTTATTGAATCAGCAGAGCACAATGTTACTTACAAACTGTTTTCCACTGGAACTCATAGCCAAGGAAAGAGTTTTGGCATAATGTAATGGCATCCCAAATATTACAGCATTAATTTAAGTAACCAGACAGAAAGAAGAATCCAGTAGGTCTGGGCCAACATTGATGTTCTGTTCCTAGAGCTTATTAGCTGTTTAAAATCCAAAAGAGTCAAGTAGCCCAGAGATGCAGATGTGAAAGCAAATATCATAGTAATTTTGTAAAAGAACTTGGAAAGGGAGAGGTGGTCAGCTATTGGCCAAGTGAATTTTTTACTTTGACAATGAAATGGAAGAGGGAAAATGCATTTTCTTTTAAGCTAATAAAATAAATCCGAGTGCAGTTCTTAATGATGCTGTCCAAACTGCATTCATATTGTTGCTGTTGCCCTGAGAAGCATAAATGAATGCAAACATCTGTGCACAGCCCATGCATTTGTGCACGACATGCTCATGCTGTAAAGTTTCCCATAAAACAAAGCAGCCTGGATATTACTCAGGCTTATTTTATAATGCTGCCTGGGTTTGAGAATGCATAGAGGGTTATTATACACTCATAAATTCAGGCCAATTAGGCAGAGAAACATTCCAAGCATAGTGCCACATGTTCTTGCATTCTATTACCTCCTTTAGGTGCTATTCTGCAGGAGGAGGAGCCCTCAGCAGAACTTTATGCACAATGTGATTTCCTGACAGGAAGAGCATCCACATTTATAGGAGTCTGACTTGCTTAAATCCGCTCTTTCATATGGGCAGGTATCTCAGCCCCTATGATTGCTAAAGGCAGGAGCAGACTATTCAAATCTAGAATATAAGATGTATAGAGTAAATCTGAACATTCCACTGTTTTTGAATACTGTTTTCTACTCTTTATAGCATTTAAAAGTCTTGTTGAAACTTACTGGATTTGTTTTTATTTTCCAATGGTTTTATACATGTGTCTAATAGCTGTTCGTCTCTCATTATCTTCTCACCCCACCCCTCTCCTTCTGAGAGCCTCCTTCATTCCAACAAATTCCTTTCCTACTTACATTGCTTTGTGTGAAAGACTAAGTAAGTTTTATAAGTGTTGCTTGCATGAGTGTAGGTGAGAAGTTATTTACTGGAGCATGGGAAACTTATTATTGGCCATACCACTGAAGAAAATGACGTCCCCATTCCCAGCACTATTATAGTGTAAATAGTCCCTCAAGCAGGGATTGGGACCTCATGAGGTCTTCCACATCAGTGATAAGATGTCCTGTGACAAACTTTTCCTTGGGAGATGGCAATGCTACATGTACTCCCCAGATAGGGAGCCATGGCAGACTAATGTATAGATTCCATCAAAGTCCAACTTGGTAAATCAATGAGTTTTGGGGGAGCAACTAACAAATATGGGTAAGGAGTGATTTACAAGAATAGAAATGACTCAAGGACACCTTAACACCAAAGTCCACTCTGGCCGCTTACAGTGGCTGAGAAGCTGGATCATACTGCATAGCCTTTAGTCAGACAGTTCAATAGGCTGGAGAGTATCTATTTCAATTGACTCAGTTATTCTAAACCTTCTTCAAGCATCTTGTCTTGTTTCTGCTTCCTGGCAGCTGGTCTGGTCTCAGAGTCATCTTTGCCACTTGGCTTGTCTGAAAGTGTTTCTTATGAGCTTCTAATGTTTATTCTGTGAGGACTGATGAATCTGGTCAGTTTCAGGGACTTCCTGAAACTATTTTGAGTTGTTGACCTTCTGCATTAAAGCCTTCCCTGCAGGCAGAGGAAACTTATACACAACAAATGTTGATGGACTCAGGTCTTACATGAGTAACCATAGCTACTGCGCATTCCCAAGTGCAAAGCACATGTTCAGAAGTAAATTTTTAAGGCTTATTTCCATCCTCTAGCTCTCATATTATTTATGCCTCATCTTTGGAGATATTCCTTGAGCCTTGGAGGAGAAATATCTATTCACAAGGAAGTATTATATTATTAACAGTGAAACTCAGTTGTACATCTGTAGCCTACTAAGTATTGTATTAAGTACTTATTAAGGACACAGACTGAGGAAATGTAATCTTTCCTTTCATGGAACGTCAAGAGAAATTTATAAATAAAAACCCTGGTGAAAATTGACAAATGCAACTAATTATATTTAGACAGGTGAGGTGAAGAGTAGCATAGTATTTAAAAGTTAGTTGGATAATATTGTTTGATGAAGAGGCATGCCTGAAAAAAAGCCCATTAGCCTTCCAACTGAGTAGCTAGTGAATACATGAACCTTGGTCATGGTGTATATGGCAAAAGCAAATGGCATAAAATCCCTAGAAATGGTTTTGGAGATGCTATGAGTTAAGTCTTTCAGAGACTTAATATTTAAGGGATTTAATGTTTTCCAATGTTCAAATAAAAATTTCCAATAGCTAGGAAGAGATACAAGCTGAGACATTAGGAGTTCTGACCATCAAGTAGATTCACTCTACTTTCAGGTTAAGTGGGGCCACTACACTTTACTGCTTTTTTTAGGAGCACTGAAAAGGTTGCTTGTCTTTCTACTGGACTAGCTAAGCTTTTGGAAGAGAACTATGTCATATGATTTTAATTAACTCTATGGTTAAGTGAACTGATGGCAGGTGAACCAACCTGCAGTTACATATATCTCAATAAAGCTATTATGAAAAAAATTGATTGATGCAATTTCTTCTTCTAAAATATTTCCCAAATTAAAGAAGGAAGGAAGCCAAGAAGAAAGATGGGGTTTGTAACCTGAATCCCCACTTTGAATGCTCTTAAAGCACTGGTCAGTCCAAGTGTCTGCTTGATTAGGTCACATGGTGCCCACATTAAACATTACTTTTGTAATTGAACCTGTGGACTTTGTGCAATGGTCTCTGCATTGTTAATGGGTAATCAAGTGTGTGGTTTCTGTGGCCTGCTATCTGAATGTGGCCCTGGACAACTACGGGTGTGACCCAACATATAATGGTAAATTTACTTAAAACATCATAATATATATTTTTAGATTTTTGTCCCCCTGCAATTGTACAGTTCATGAATATGAACTTTATAGATGACAATGTCATGTCCCACTGTCCAAATGTTGGACAGACCTGATAAGAGAAAGAAACAGAAAAGAGGGATTTACTTTCTTTGGCTTTCTGCCTCATTGCTTTAGCTTGGATCACTTGTCTTTTCATGCTCTCAAAATAGAATCTGCATTATCAGTCTCTCTGATTCCTTGATGCCTTTGAACATATACCAAGTCACACCATTGGCTTTTCTGGGTCCCAAGCTTACACAGTAGACTGTGAAGCTTGGCCTCTATGCTTGCATGCTTCCTCAGATCTCTCTGTCTCTGTCCCTCCACAACTACTGGGTGTTCCTGTTTCTCTGTGGTACTCTATAAGCATCTAAGACAGTGGTTCTCAACATTCCTAATGCTGTGACCCTTACAATAAAGCTCATGTTGTGGTGGCCACCAATCATGAAATTATTTTCATTGCTACTTCATAACTAGTTTTGCTACTGTTGTGAATCATAATATAAATATCTGTGTTTTCTGATGGTCTGAGGCAAGCCCTGTGAAGGGGCTATTGAACCTTAAAGGGGTAGTGACCCACAGGTTGAGAACCACTGACCTAAGTTATCATTTGCTCCAGTCTCCTATTTACACTGATGAGGATCTGTAGACAGAAGAGTGGGAGTGTATCTCTCCTTCACTGTTACACCTTGCATGCATTCCTGCTTTCCCACATCACTTCTGTGGTTTGTTGCTGTTCTAAAGCATAAGTGCTACAAGGAAAGCAGAACAGAAAGAAGACCCCACATAGAAAAGAGACACAGGTGAGAAGAAGGAAGGCAGAGCGTAATCTTCATAGTAGAGAACTGTATGCTGAGAGATGCTGGTTATCTCCGTTTCAGTATTTCATAAGTCTCTGAGTTCTGGCAGCAAGTGTTCAACAAGTATTTGTTAAAAACTTAAGGTCCTTAACTAATTAAACATTCTTTTCTTTTTGGGTCTGACATTTTCATCAACTAGAAACTTTTCAGGCTAAATTATTAAGCTTGAAATAAAATTTTGCATGATTAAGCCTTTAAAAATGAATGCTAATGCATTTCACATAGAGAAGCAACCATAGGAAGAGAGCATCGCTTCATTTAAAGTGCCAATTAACAATTGAGAACTTCAAGAGTAACTTGTTTATTAGGCCTAAAATGAAATTTAAAAAATGTAAGTGAAAATGTTGTCACATGGAGGGACTCATAAAATTTATATGTGACATAAAGGTTTTCATAAGTACATGATGCTATCTTATAAGTTGGTTTCCTTCATACTCATTCTACCACTGCTCACACTTGTCTTTGTGAGACTGTGTCCCGAACATTTGGGACAACTTGGGCTCAAGAAGTGAAAAGGGGGTCCCACGTGTCTTTAAGAATTCAGATCACTTCTTTCTATTCATCAAAATGCAGTCTTCTAGACTGACCCTCCATCTGTCTACATTTTGAGCGTTTTTTTTTTTTTAAATCACTATTCCTGTTTCTAAAATATGTTTTGGAAAATGTAATTTCACAAAAATAATTTGGGGACTGTTATCTGGTTTGGAATATGTATATTAAATACATTTTTGGTCATAATCCATGCCACAAAATAGTTGTTTAATAAACATCTGATGACTAACTGTATTAATAAAAGACCCTCTTGAATGCTCCTTTGGTAAATGAGAATGAGGAGGTAAATGGACTTGTTGCTTTTATAGTGAAATATCTAGAACATTCTTAGTTTCTTTTTTTAATTCTCCCTTTATAACATTTGTAGTGTCCCCTGTGACTGAGAATCTTTTATGGGTCACTTGTCAGCCCATATGGCCATTTGATAGGTGAGTCCATCTGTTGTTAACTTGACAGCTGTGATCAGCTGCAAATTTAACTTCAAAATGTTTCCTGTATTTTATAATCTGTACCTTTGAAGAATAAGAAAGAAGTTTTATGTCTCTACATTTGGTATAAAATAAAGGCTTAATCTTTATTATCAGTACAAATGTTTAATAATTTCACTTGGGAGGTAAAGTGTGAGGTTTTTTTCTATTTATGAGATGAATATGTTTTAAGTTTGGATGTTCATCTGAAATTTACTCTTAGCCAAAATAAAAGGAGGTTGGAAAATGGATCAGGGTAAATAAAACAAAAAAGATGCAGGAATGGAGAGAACAGATGGAGATTGGATGTAGAAGAGAGTTCCTAAACAGCTTCAAAAAGCAAAGATGGAGGAGGTACATGAAAACTCTGCTGTGGTTCAGACAGAACAAAGAGTAGATTAGAGCACAGAATGCTACAATTCAAAATTTGAGTCAAAAGATACAAGAGAAGTCTGAAAAAAAATCTGACTTTTTTTTTTTTTTTTTTTGCTAGACTACAAGGAGCTACTAAAGACACATTTGGGGCAAGCATTGAATTGTCTTCTTATCTGTGAAATTAATAAACTAAGGATATTGGTTTGCAAGCAAGCCAAGATAAGGTAGAACATAATTCTGGTCTTTCTTTAAGCTTCCATTTCACCCCCTTTTGATAAGAATTACAAATTAGTATATTCTTCATTTGTTTTGCCTAAATTGACTGTATTCTCAGGTGTAGGACTTGTGTGCATGCTATATCAATCTATGGGAGACATGTCGTTTCTAGAAATTCCTATATAAAAGAACATTGGCAGAATTGCAATAGCTAGACATTTGAATTGGGCAGAGAGGATATGTGAACACAATGTCAACAGCATCCCTAGGCCTTGTTACAGTAAGATCCCTAGGATGTTTTAGTAAGCGATGTGCTACAATGTATTGCATTACTTAAAAATAATTCAAGCATGGATTCTGTTAGTGATATTTAGTAACTTCATCTTAATGCAAACAACAAACAAAAATTTTCCACAGAACTGACATGAAGATGACACATATGCCCTGAGAATGTCACAGTTTAATCTAGTTTGCATAGTGATACTAGGACTAAATCAACAGTTGAATTCACAACTTTGAAAAATGCCTCTACATGGCTTAGTCTTTTAAATCAATGCCTGTAGGGATGGAGAGAGATCTCAGCAATTAAGAGCCCTTGCTGCTCTTTCAGAGAACCCTTGTTAACCTCATAGCACCTACCATGAGGTGGTTCACAACATCAGTAACTCAAGCTCCAGGGTATCTAATGTTCTTCTGAACTACATGGTCCCTGTATACATGTGACATTCATACACATGGGCACACTTGCATACACATAAGTGAAAAAGTATAAAAATAAGTCTGAAAGGGGCTGGAGAGATTTCTTGGTAGTGTGTACTGCTCTTGAAAAGAACTCACGTTGACATCCCAGTACCACCTTGGGCTGCTCACTAGCACCTGTAACTTCAGCTCAAGGGAATCTAGCATATCTGGTCTTCATAGACACCAGCACTCACATGAGACTACTATCCACACAGAAATATTCATTGTCTAAAAGACAAAATGAATCTGAAATCAATGCTTATGTCATGATATATCTTCTCTTAGCAGCCTGTAATGGTTTTACACTGCCATTGGACTAGGTGTAAGTGGACAGTGAAGTTTTCTTTGCTGTACACCATCTGACACCATCTGCTTTCTGAAGAGGTTATTAGTCCATCAAATCCTCCTTTACAACAGCTCTTTCCCTGTCCTGAACACCTACAGCCCCTCACTTGCTTCCCATGACAGTGGTGCATCTGGAGCTAGTGCCAGTTTACTGGTGAGTTCTGCTGTATTTGGTTGGTTTTGTGCTGAAGATAAAACCCAGGACCATGGACATCCTGGGCAAGTAATCTACTATTGAGGTTCATCCCAAGATAGTATTGAGTGTGGCATCCATTGAGATTTTAATTAGCATTTCTCTGTGCCATTTCATAGCTTTTTTCATTTTTTATTAATTAAATGTTTTCATTTATTTTACATCCCAACTGCAGTTTCCCCTCCCTCCTCTCCTCCTGTTCCCTCCATCCTGCCTCCTCCAACCCCCATCATCCATTTCTTCTCCATTTTGGTTCAGGTCATAATGGGGGAACCATAGATACAGCTAACCTGGGCTCCTGGGAGCTCAGGAACTGCACCAAATCTGAGGAGCCTGCATGGGATCGACCTAGGCCCTCTGCATGTGTGTGAACAGTTGTATAGCTTGACCTGTATGTGCAGAGGGATTAAGGCCTGTTCCTGGTGCTTGAGATGGCTTTTGGGAACCTGTTCCCCATGCTGGGTTGCCTTGCCCAGCCTTGGTGTAGGGAGAGGAGCTTGGTCCTGCCTCATCTTGATGTACCATGCTTTATTGATGCCCATGTGAGGCCTGCCACTTTCTGAATCAAAGCTTTATTTAAGAGACATTCTCAAAATTACAAATAGATCCTGCAAAATACATTGTCGAAAACCAATGCTGATTTAGCTAAATGGTCAATATGGTCTCCCAACTGCATATGTAGAGAGAACAGAGTCAGAGTTCAGAAGAAGATGTCTATGAGCAATTATAACTTAGGTACCTGGGAAAAGTCAAATTGAGGTATAATGATGGTAATTCTAGATTATTAATATTTCACTAGTTGGATGGCCATCATAGAGCTATGTAATCAGTGATCTTCATAAAATACCATTTGCCAATTGTCTTTCATGCCCCCACTGCTTCAATGATTATGATTTCAAGGCAAAATAATTCTGGATCTGCATTGACTTGTTGACATTGGAATATTACCTGTTTGTGGGATAATGAAGCTGGTCAGTAGATAAGGGTAATTACTGAGCAAAGAAATGTAAGTTGAGAGGAAGGTTGGGGGAGATCCATGGTATCCACTGGAGATGGAGGGGAGAAAGAAGGGGAGGCTACACATTACCAAGAGCTAAGGACAAGCAAAGCATGTTGCGCTACAAATAGTTAGAGACACACAGCTTCCATCTTTGCTTCTGGCCCCCTAGTGGGGCCTTGGAGAAATTTCCATTCTTGGTTATTTCATTTTTCTTATTTGAGGAATTAGTTCCCCAAGATTCTTTTCCATCAGGGTTCTCTGTTACGTTCTCTGTTTGTGAGGGCACCATACTTGTTAACAAGTGTAGCAGATGGTGGATGCTTTTTGCAAGTCACCCATTCAAAGAATTACCAGTATTATTGTTGCTATATAAAACAGTAGAGGAAGACTGTTCTCATGCAATTTGAGAACATCAAAGTATCTATGTTGCAGTGTTAAGGGGATTTATAATGTAGCATCAGACTAAAGGGAATGATATATGTGAATAATTTGTGAAAATATACACAGAGTGCAATATATATATATATATATATATATATATATATATATATATATATTGTGTGTGTGTGTGTGTGTGTGTGTGTGTGTGTAAAATAAATGTCTGAGTTATAAACAATTGAATGGGCTCCAGCTAGGAAAGAAGAGTCTGTATTTCACTACTTTGGATTATTCAAAATACATAGCACATAACAAAACCTGAACAAGAGCCCACTGCTTCCTGTTCCTGGTCCCAGGCTGGAAGCAAACCACACTAAAGCTAAATGATCATCTGGAACTCATCTTTAAAGGATCTGATTGAAAGCTTTCTGGTTCAGCATAAAAAGCATTTTGGCTCAAATTCATATTTGTCATTTTAAATTTCTTTTATCCATCACTTCAAGAATGAAAAGAAAGAACATAAAATAAACTTACTGAAGGCCCAGACTTATTATTCTGATATGAGAGTCATTTAAAACAAAAATATATTCAGGAAATGAGAAAACAAAAAACAAACAACAAAAACAGCTGAAGATACACTAATTAAGACACAAACAAAGCAACGAGAATTATGGGATTGATGTCCTATATTTAAGACGAAGCAGCTGTCATGTGGGACAGGTTTTGCATGTTTAGAAACTTTAGAAAGTAGTATTTTATGCTGCTTTAGAAATCATATGTAGGGTAGGTCCCACAGGACAGGCCAGCAAGGGAAGCAGGTAGGCTAACTGCAAATCTTCACCTTTCTCTCCTCTTTTCCAAATCTAATCCCTCATTCTCATCTTAGCTCTATAGCATGCTACCTGTTGTGGCCACTCCTTGCTCTGCCCCCATTCCCAGGGGCTAAGCAGATCCTGGTGGAATACCTTGCTTTCCTTTCTCCCATGGAGCCCCTAATCCCACCACTATTCTAGCCCATCTCCATTCCTGGGAGTCAGCTCCCAATATCTAAAAACTATTTACCTGCACTCCCCAATGGCCACACTTATCAGGATCCTAGAAGAATTTCATACCAGACAATTGACAACTACTACACCCTGCCTTATAAGAACCAGAGGACAACAAAAACCAAGAAAGAAACTCCACCAACAAAGACAAGACCAGATATCATCATCTAGAATTACAATTTTCCTAAACCCAGGTGATTAGATGCCAGTGTAAAAACACAAGAACAGCTAGGACAATATGTCTCCACTAGAGCCCAGAAACTCTACCACACTAGGTCCTTAGAATTGCAACATAATTGAAACACAAGAGAAAGGCCTTAAAATAACCTTTATATGATAGTAAAATAAGTAAACCATAAAGATATATATGAAAACACAAATAAACAGTAGAAAACAATGAATAAAATAGTTCAAGACCTAAAAGTAGAATTAGAATAAAGAAAACACAAACTGAAGGAAATCTGGAAATAAAATATTTAGGGACTCAAACAGGAATCTCAGAAACAAGATTCACCAATGGAGTATAAGAAGTGGAAGAGAGAATCTCAGGCACAGAAGACATGATAGAAGTGGATAAGTCAATAAAATAAAATGTTAAATCTAAAAAAAACCTGACACAAACCACTCAAGAAATCTTAGATACTATGAGAAGACCAGATCTAAGAATAGTAAGAATAGAGGAGGAAGAAGAAGAAATGCCAGTCAAAGACACAGAAAATATTTTCAAAAAAATCATAGAAGAAAATTTCCCTAACCATAAAAAGAAGTCTATGCTGTGGGATGGTCTGTATGTTAAACGTGTTGCTCTGATTGGTTATTAAATAAAACACTGATTGGCCAGTAGCCAGGCAGGAAGTATAGGTGGGAAAAGGACAGAAGAGAATTCTGGGAAGTGGAAGGCTGAGTGAGAGAGACACTGCCAGCTGCCGCCATGAGAATATGTTAAGATACTGGTAAGCCATGAGCCATGTGGCAACTTATAGATTAATAGAAATGGGTTGATTTAAGATATAAGAATAGTTAACAAGAATCCTGCCACAGCTATACAGTTTATAAGTAATATAAGTCTCTGTGAGTTTACTTGGTTGGGTCTGAGCAGCTGTGGGACTGGCAGGTGAGAGAGATTTGTCCTGACTATGGCCAGCCAGGAAAACTCTAGCTACAAGTCTATCAAGCTCTTGGAAGCATATAGAACAACAAATGAACTGGAGCAGAAAAGAAATTTCCCTTATTATTTAGTAATCAAAACACTAAATATACAGAACAACGAAAGGATATTAAAGTCAGCAAGAAAAAAAAGCTAAGGATTATTTAAAGACATACCCATTGGAATACCACCTGACTTCTCAATGGAGATGGTAAAAGCCAGAAGGGCCTGGACAAATGTCCTTCAAACTTTAAGAGACCACAGAGGCCAGCCCAGACTACTATACCCAGCAAAACTTCCAATCATAATGGATAGATAAAAAACATTACTTGATAAAACCAATTTTAAGTAGAATCTCTCTACAAATCCAGCCCTACAGAAGTTGATAGAAGGAAAATTCTAATATAAAGAAGTTAATCACACCCAAGAAAACACAAGGAATAATCATCCTAGATGAGAAAATTAGAAGAGGGGAAACACCACCCTGCTACCACCACAACAAACAAAATAACAAATAACAACAAACACATCTCATTAATAACTCTCAACATCAATGGTCTCAATCAATGGTCCCCAATAAAAAGATGCAAATTAATAGAATGGATGTAAAAACAGGATTCATTCCTCTGCATCTAAGAAATACATGTTAACATCAAGGATAGACACAACCTCAGGATAAAAAGATGGGAAAAAGATATTCCAAGCAAATGAAACTACAAGGCAAACTGGTGTAGCCATTTTAATGTCTAAAAATCTCAAACCAAACTAATCAAAAGAGATATCCTATCTCTCTTGATGAGGACACTCATCAAAGGAAATATCCACCAAGATGACATTTCAATTCTTAGTATTTATGCCTCAAACACAAGGGCACACAAGTTTGTAAAAGAAACACAAATACAGCTTAACTTACATATTGAACCTCACATTTTTATAATAGAAGACTTCAGTACTGTACTGTCACCAATAGACAGTTTATCCAGACAAAAATTAAACCGAAAAATGATGGAGTTAACTGACATAAACTAAATGGAATATATATATATATATATAACATTTCACTGAAAGAGAAAAGAATACACCATTTTCTCAGCATCTCATGAAATTTTCTCTAAAATTGACAAAATTCTCCAATACAAATGATGCCTCAACAGATATAAGAGAATTAATGTAACCCCCTGCATCTTCTCTGACCACCACAGATTAAAACTGGATACCAACAACAACAGAAAGCTTACAAACTCAAGGAAACTGAACAACTCACCACTGAATGAAGAATGGGTCAAGACAGAAATTAAGAAATTAAAGCCATTCTAGGAGTGAATGAAAATGAAAACATAACAACCTAAACTTATGGGACACAATGAAGTTGGTTCTGAGAAGTGAGTTGATAGCACTAAGGGCTTAAATAAAAAATCAGAGAGATCTCATGCTAGTTACTTAACAGCATACCTGAAAACTCTGGAACAAAAAGAAATCACATCCCAAAGGAGTAAAGAGCAAAAATAATCAAACTCAGGGCTGAAACCAATAAAAATAGGTGGAAAAAAAAGATACAAATCGTCAATGTAAGAAGAATTGGTTTATTTGAGAAAAATCAATATGATTGCTAAACCTGTTTCCAAATTAACAAAATTAGAAATGAAGGTGGAGGGAGACATAACAACAGACACTGAGGAACTCCAAAGAATCATAAGGATATATTTTAAAAACCCATACTCCACCAAATTTGAAAATGTAAAAAACTGGATAATTTTCTTGATACATACCACCTACCAAATTTAAATTAAGATCAGATAGGTAATTTAAACAGTCCAATAGCCCCTAGTAAAATAGAAGCAATAATCATTTTCAAACAAGAGTTAATGCCAATGATCTTCAAATTATTCTGTGATAAAAATACAGAGGGGAAATTTGCCCAATTCATTTTATTAGGACCCAGGTACTCTGATACTCAAACCACATAAAGATCCAACAAAGAAGGAGTGACAGTCCAATTTCCCTTCTGAAAATAGATGCAAAAACACTCAAAAAATTTCAAAACAAATCCAAGAACACATAAAAAGATCTTATACCATAATCATGTAGGCTTCATCCAATGAAGCAGGCAGGGATGGTTCAACATACGTAAATATAAACCACCATATAAATAATCTGAAAGACAAAATTCCCACATGATCATACCATTATGAAGAAAAGGCTGTTAACAAAGTATAGCATCCCTTCATGGTAAAAGTCTTAGAGAGATTAGAAATAAAAGAGTCATACCTCAACATAATAAAGGCACTTTACAGCAAGCCCAGAGCCAACATCAATTTAAAGGGAGAGAAACTTAAACAATTTCCAAATCAGGAACAAGACAAGGTTTCTACTCTCTCCATTCAGTGTGTTACTTGAAGGCATAGCTAGAATAATAAGGCATCTGAAAGAGTACAAGATGACACAATTGGAAAGGAGAAAGTCAAAGTATCTTTATTTGCAATGATAAGGTAGTACATATAACTGACACTAAAAATTGCACTGGAAAATTCATACAGCTAATAAATTCTTTCAGCCAAGTAACAGGATTCAAATTAACTGACAAAAATCAATAACTACATACAAATGACAAATGAACTGAGAAGTCAGGGGAACAACACATCCCACAATAGCCTCAAAGATTTTAAAATATCTTGGAATAACTCTAAACAAGCAAATGAAAGACTTGCATGATTAAAAACTAAGCCATTGTATTGGTGAAATTATTAAGGCCACTCCACATAGTTAAAAGGGAGGTTTATTTTGTGGGGGTAACTTACAAATGAAGGGATAGGTTTCAGGGTCTGGGAAAGGTATGGCGCAGTCCAGCAGTGTTCTCTGCTGAACTCTGCTTGGTCTACCTCTAGTGTCCAGGGTCCCGGAACAAAGAGAAGCCTCTCCTCTCAATCCTGGGTCTTCTGCTTCCTCCCTCAGCCCCACCTTATGGGCGTGACCATACCAAAGCCTCAATGGGGGTTGGAACTTCCAGGCCAAGGCTGGGATGTCTACCCACTACACCACTGAACTGTGACATTGAAGAAGATAGAAAATATGAAGTTCCCATACTCATGGATTGGTAGGAATAATATAGCAAAAATGTCCATCCTACCAAAAACAACCTACAGATTCAATGCATTCCCCATCAAAATTCCAATACCATTCTTCAAGATCTTGAAAGGACAAGTCTCATCTTCCTATGGAAACACACACACACACAAAAAAAAACCTGAGGAAAACTAAAACAAGCTTGAAAATAAAAGAACTGTTGGAGGTATCACCATCTCTAACCACAAATTGTACTACAAAGTTATAGTAATAAAAACAGCATGACATAAGAACAAACACGTTGATCAATGGAATTGAACTGAATATCCAGACATAAATCTGCATGCCTATAGACTCCTGATTTTTATAAGAAGCCAGAAATACACACTGGAAAAAAGACAGCATCTTCAACAAATGGTGCTGGTCAAACTGGAAGTCTGCATGTAGAAGAATACAGAGCCACACTTAATCACCTTGCACAAAACTCAACTCCAAATGGATCAAAGACCTCAACATAAATACAAGATACACTGAATCTGATAGAAGAGAAAGTGGGTGATAGTCGTGAGCTTATTGTCACAGGAAAAGACTTTCTAAACAGAGCCCTGAGAGAGCACGCACTAAGATCAACAATTAATAAACAAGACCTCGTGAATCTGAGAAGCTGCACAGCAAAGGACACTGTCATTTGCACAAAGCAGCAACCTGGACAGTGAGAAAAGAATTTTTTAACCAACTATACATCTAATAGAGGGCTAATATCCCAAATAGATAAACAGTTAAAAAAAAAAAACAAACCCTAGATATCAAGAAAACAAACCACCTAATTAAAAGTGCAGTAAATACCCAGGGAATTCTCAAAAGAGGAGACTCAAGTGGAGAAGCGCTTAAAGAAATATTCAACATCCTTATTTATCAGATAAATGCAAATCAAAACTACTTTGATCATTCATCTTACACCTGTCAGAATGGCTAAGATCTACAAAACAACTGACAGGTCATGCTGGAGAGGATGTGAGGTAAAGGGGATACATCCACTGCAGGTGGGAGTGCAAACTTATACAGTCACTGTGGAAATCACTGTGGTGGTTAATTAGGAACATGGGAATTATCTACATCAAGACTGAGCTATTCAACTCTTAGGCATATACCTAAAGAACACTTTGTCTTACTACAGAGACACTTGCTCAACCACATTCAATGCTCCTCTACTCATAATATCCAGAAAATGAAAACAACCTAGATATCTCTCAACAGAAGTATGGATAGAGAAAATTATGGTACATTTACACATGGAATATTACTCAGCTGTTAAAAAATGAAGTCATGAAATTCATCTGCATATAAATGGATAGAACTAGGGAAAAAAATCATCCTAAGTGAGGTAGCCCAGACCTAGAAAGACAAGTGTCGTATATATTTGCTTATATGTGGATATTAGCTGTTAAATAAATGATAAGCAAGTGATAGTTCATTAAACCACAGATGTTATCTGCAGAGTAAGGAACTAGGGGAAACATTTCCTTAGGAAAGGAAAATAGAATAGATAGTTATGGATGAGAGGGATAAAATGGAAAGAGGGAAGAGGGAGATGAGGGAGAGAATATAGGGAGACACGGGTAAAATTAAAGGCCAACTAAGGGGTGGCATGAAAACCTATTTCAGTAGAAACTTCCTAAAATCTATATAGATATGAAGAAGACCTAAAGGAAATTGCCAAACAATGGGAATGACAGGGCCCTACTGTCCACCACTTTTCACCAAATGAAGCTTCCATTATCAGAAATGGGTTACATAATTGAGTTGTTGCTCAAAGTGGTCACCTGGGAGTCTTCAAACAACTCAGGCTATTGCCAAGGCTGTAGTTTGTTCTCCACAAACTAATAGCAAGGCCTCATTGCTGAAGACAACATCTACACAATTTATTGATCATCGAGAGGTCACTTGTGCCTGTATAAAGCTTTTACATCATGTGCCAGTGTCTGTAGTACAGGAATGTATTCAGCATGTTACCAAGGAGAAACATAAACACCAACCCAACCACAAACCCTTGGATAAACAATGATGTCCTGCCTGCAAGTTATGCTAGTGCAAGGGTGGCACAAATCTTGTGAAAGTAGCCAACCAAAATTCGATTTGACTTAAGGCCCATTTCACAAGATGCAACTCACAACTAACACTACTTGGGTGACCAAGAATATGAGATTGGATAGCCCAGGGACCTAGGGTAAAACCAAACACTTCTGTTCTTCTAAAGGTACCTAGCAATGAAATTGCTCCTAATGACCTTCTGCTACACTCATAGATGCAGAGACCAACACCTGGACAATATGCAGAGAGTGAGAGACCACGGGATATTCAACCTTAAATGGGATGTCTCCATCAAATCACTCTCCTCGGGTCTCAGGAAATCCTTTGGAAGAGGAGATGGAAAGAGCATAAAGCCAGAGGGGATGAATACAAAGGAAACAAGGCTTTCTAAACACAACAGGAATGACATACATATGGACTCACAGAGACTGAAGTAGTATGCACAGGGCTTGCATATTTGTGCACCAGATGGGCTCCTAGGGCTGAAAGGAGAAGTGAAACATTCTCTCATCCCTAACCCAGAAGTAACCACCAATTGATAACCACTTGCAAATGAAAATTTAATTTTCTTCAAGGGGATCTCACCAGGGAAACAAACTACTCTTAAGGGTAGACCTCAACCCCAGAAATGATCAACAAAAGATAAACTCAATGGCATCTTTGGAAGCTCCTTGTTTCATAATGTCATGCCATAACATCACAGCCTTTTCTTTTTCTGTTTTATCATCCTTCTTATTTTTTATTTTTATATTTTTCCCTTTTGTTTTTTTACCCTACATGTCCTGTGTAGGGTAAAAATATTATGTCTTCCAGTTTAGTGTTTTTATGGGATTCCTTAGAGTGAGAACAAGTGGATTTCCGTGTCTATATCAGTTCCTTGTATTTTTTCTTGGGTTCTTTTTCCCCTGTTTGTTTGTTTTGTTCTATTTTGATGTGTTAGTTTTTTATTTTATCATATCATATCATATCATATCATATCATATCATATCATATGTATCATATTTCCTTAAAAGCCTGTTGGTTTTCTAACACAGACAGAAAAGCTGTGAGTCTGGTTGGGGGTGGGATGTGGGAATGAACCGGGAAGGGGAAACTATAATCAGGATATATTATATGAAAAAATATCAATTTTCAATAAGAGGGTAAAAAGAAATCCTATGTCAAGAGGGAGCTACCTTAGCACAGTCCACTAATGATGTAGAGCAGCTTATAATGCTTTTCAGTGGGACTTTCAGTGTTAGACACTTTGACATGAAAATGCAAGGGGAGAGGTGTGGGTGGAATTTCTCTGTGTCTCAACAACCATTCCCAAATAATATTCATTCAGAGAGTTCTTATTAATTGTAAATGCTTAGCTGATAGCTTAGGCTGGTTACTAGCTAACTCTTACATTTTAAATTAACCCATATATATAAAATATATCCTCTGTTACGTGGCTGTACCTTCTTTCAACATGGCGCATTCATCTTGATTCTCTCTGTGTCTCTTAAGACAGACTCTGCCCTCCTTCTTCTTCCCAGTATTCTCTTATGTTGGTTCTCCCACCTAACCTTATCATGTCTAGCTACCGGCCGGTGAGCTTTTTTATTAAACCAATTACAGTGACGTACATTCACACAGTGTGTAAAGGAATAATACACATAGAGGACTGTATAAATGAAAACTAAACTTGATATTGTGGCTGTAATTCCTTATTCTGGTCTTTCTGTTTTTGTAAAGTCATAAATTCTGCTAACTTCAGTTTGAAGTTAGGTATGAACTTCTAATTCATCCTATTTTCTCACTTATTATTCTCCTCAGTTTTAAGGCAGTATGTTCTCCCAAATGCCAAGCTGCATGAAGACATATTGCACCCAAATAGTTGGAAAGTGTGAACACAAAACTAAAACATCTGGGTGAGAAAAAGAAAACATTAAACCAACTGTTAGGAAACTGATTTATCTCCCTTGTTAAATATCTGGGTGTTTGGAAACATCTGGGTACTTTTTGTAATGCTGAAAAAAAACTTATGGGTGGTGGAAGGACTTTTTATGCTATATTGGAATAAATTGAGACTTTTTGTGTCTAGGATGAGTATCCAGATACACTAGTATCTTGACTAATAAGGTTAAAACAGAAGTTGAAAGAAACTGGCTTTCTGGATGCTTTAAGATCTTTTGTAACACACTGGCAGAAAGCCTCACTGACAGCTTTTTGTTTTTCCTAATCGATCCATTCTACCTATTACCTCTAACTTCAACCAGGCACATGTACTTTCACATTTGTTATCCTTGCCGGGTCTGTATATTAGGGTTTTCCTATCAGTGTAGTATATACATCTTAATCTCTAAGAAATGTGTAACTATTGATCACTTGTCCATTCTCAGCCTACTCTATGAGGGTCCAATTGAGAGCTAGAAACCTTATAGTGATTTGAAAAGTGAAGGTTTCGTATTCTAATTATTAAATATTCACAGAAGATTAGGAAAATGCTTGAAACTAAATAGCTGGGGGAGATCACCAAGGAGAACTGAACAGGAAGACTTCTGTACAGGGCACGGATTCAATTGTCAGTGGAGTGGGCTGTAGCACACTGGAGGGCAGACAATTTGCTGAGAAGATCATAGCTTTCTTTACTAACTTTGCAAAATTATCCTCCTCCTATCTGCTTGGCTGTCATAATTTGTACTTATTCAAAACTTTAACAACCTTTCTAGCCTTCATATTTTTCTCATTTCTGTGAGAATTTTGCTTTCTGATTTTTCCCCTTCCTTGGTGAAGTTGTTGTTGTTTTTTTTTTTAAGCTGTTCTTTGCTATACACACTCATATCACTGTACTTATTTTATATATGATTAATGAGTGTGGTATTTTGAATAAGAATGACCCCTACAGGCTCATAGAGTTGAATGCTTGATCACAAGGGAGTGGTTCTATTAGGAGATATGGCCTTATTGGCACTGTGGATTTTGAGGTTTCAAAAGCTCAACCTAGGCCTAGTGGCTCTCTATATCTCTTCCTGCTCCCTGTGGACCCAGATGTAGAGCACTTGGCACTTTCTCTAGTGCTGTGTCTACCAGGAAGTGCTGCCGTGCTTCCTATCATGACAATAATGGACTAAACCTCTGAACCTGTAAGCCAGCACCAATGAAATGTTTTCTTTTATAAGAGTTGTCATGGTCATGGTGTCTCTTCACAGCAATAGAAACCCTAACTAAGATAGACGTTAGCACAAAAAGTGATATTGTTGTGATAGGCCTGAACATGGTTTTTGGCAGAAAGTAGACTTTGGGATTTGGGATTAGGAAAGCAGTTGATCTTTTTAAGTAAGACTCAATGGGCCATATTAATGAAAATATGGAAGACAGTGGTACATAGAGCAATATAGATTATGACAGTCCAGCTCAAGAGATTTCAGAGAAGAATATTAGTAAGCCGCCTAAAGATTGTTCTGGTGATATTTTGACAAAGAATGTGGCTGCTTTCTGCCCTTGTCCAAAATATCTGCCTGAGGCTAAATTGAAGAGTTTTAGATGAACAGTTTTGGCAGAGATTTCCAGACAGTCTAATATTGACTATATTGCTTGGTCATTAGTGGTGACTCTTATACAGATCTATAATGGAAAGGAGCAAGTTGAGAAAGGAAAAATACAAAATGTATATTTTGAGGAGAAAAGGAGCACCAAGAAGTGTAGTGGAACTAAGTCCTATGCTCAAGGGGATAAAAACTTAAAGAAAAATTTGATCCTAAATGGAATAAAGGGAGTGATAACTTCAGGGCAAGAACCAACCCAGTTAAGCGTTCAACTTGTGAAAAGGTATTGAAGAAAAATTTAGGTCTGGGTTTGATGGCACACACTTTTATTCTCAATACTTGGAAGGTATAGTTAGTTATGAGTTTGAGGCCAATCTGGTCTACAGAGCACATTCCAATGCAGTCAAGCTTAAGCAGTGAAGAAAACATTGAGAACAGAAAACTAGTAGAAAATGTATTGAGCAAGGTATGGAGTAGGGTATATTCCAGCTCCATATATAAAGTATATAAAAAAGAGTATACAGGGATATATAAAAGGGAATGGCCCCCACAGGCTCATAGATTTGAATGTTTGGTAACCAGTGAGTGGCTCTGGTGGTGGGTATTGGGGTTTCAAATGTTCAAGCCAGGCCCAGTATCTCTCTCCTTGTTATCTGTAGATCAGGATATAGAACTCTCAGCTACCTTTCCAGTACCATGTCTGCCTGCTCTCCACTATGCTCCCCCCCATTATGATAATGTATTAAACCTCTGAACTGTAAGCCATCCCCATTTAAATGTCTTCCTTCATAAGAGTTGGCATGGTCATGGTATCTCTTCACAGCAGTAGAAACCCTAACTTAAGACATTGTATCTCTCGACCACCACTGTAAATTCCTCTAGAAACCATACCTGAAACCTCAACATACTGATCCTACCTCATGATGGTTTTAACTTAAGATTTATTTTCTTTATGGGCTACCAAAGAAGATGTACATTCAGGAGAAACTGTGCCTTGAATTTTGATCTTTTCCCACTCTATTCATATATGGCAGGACCCTCTCCTTGTTTCAGGACAGGAGCAGTAAGTGCCGATTCCTAGTCAGCCAAGTGATCATGAAGAAAAGAACAAAGCTATGACTTCCATGTGGTGTACTGTGCTGTAGTATTTCCTGAATACAGGCATTGGAGCTAATTAGTGCTTTATTATAAGATAGGCTTTGTGTAAGGAGCTTTTTTAACCTATTGGATAGTACAGTGTCCTATATATATATTAGTTAGTTAGGCTGGGCCAAACAATAGCATTCAATAAGCTGTATGCATTTCAATGTGATACTTTTAACTTATAAAGAATGTCATTTCTTAAGTCAAGGAACCTTTTACAAGTTGTATAAAATTTTTTGATCAAAAATTGATAAGAAGGGGGCTGGAGAGATAGCTCAGTGGTTACGAGCATTTTGGCTGTTCTTTCAGAGGTTCTGAATTCAGTTCCCAACAACCACATGGTGGCTGACAACCATCTGTAATGAGATCTGGTGTCCTCTTCTGGCCATACAGAGAGAGCACTGTATATATTAAAGAAAAATCAAGAATATTCCCATTTTTCAGGGGCTTTTCTTTGGGACTGGAGAGATGGCTCAGTAGTTAAGAGCACAGGTTGCTCTTCCAGTAGACCTAGGTTCAATTCCCAGCACAAACATGGCAGCTCAATCCTATCTGTAACTCCAGTTCCAGGGGATCCCATATCCCCAAGAAAAAAAAATATTTAAAAATTGATATGACAGGTCTGGACAGATAGCTTAGTAGTCAAGAGCCCTATTCTTTCAGAGAACCTGAGTTCAGTTCTCAGAACCCACCTTGGTAACTGTATCTCCAGATCCTGTAACTTCTGCTCCAGAGACTCTGACACCCACTTCTTGCCTTCTCTGCTTCTTACAGATATACACAGGTACACAGAAAAACATAAATAAAAATCAATCTTAAAAAATGGTGAAGAAAACAAAAAAGGACCTCAATCTCATATTGAAACTAAGTATCCCATCATGTTAAATTCTCTGAAAACTTCCATTCCTATTGGATGCTTTATAATTAAAATTTAAAAACTAGAAGTAAAGTGATTGCTGAGAACTTATTTCAACTAAAGGTGTTTATTTTGAATTTCCTCCAGAATTGAACTTTCATTTGAATTAAAAAAAAATATAGAACCAGACCGTGGCATACAAGATGCACTTATGTTTCTAACTGGGCCAAACTAAGTGACTATTTCAGATTTTCTGTTTGCTTTTGAAATGTGTATTACTAGCGAGAGTCTCCCAGGCTCATTCCATCTCCTTTTACTGAGAACCAGGTCATGGGAAACATTCAATAGCAAACAGATGCTATTTGACACCAAGGTCATTTCAATATCCTTATTAGCCAAGACTTTTCAAACAGCAGGTAAAGGACCTGATTGGTCCTTTTGTCACTGGAGAAATTATTTAGAATTAGTCACATCAGGGAAAATATGAATTTTAAAAGATTACCTTGTCAGAACAAATTCCAAATATTTGAAGTAATGACAAAGGGGAAGATTGTTTTGTGATTTAATTTCCAACTGTAAAAGAACAACTTAAAATCTGACAGCCATAGATAAAACTAAAAGATCCTGTGGACAGCACAAAGAAGGAAAGGGGAAAACAAAGGAGAAAAATAATCACTGAGTGTTTTTGCCACTGCAGTGAATTACTCTCTGGAATTACTTTCTGGCAGAGGCAGACCATAACTCTGGGGTGAAATTGGGATGGCTCACTTACTCTCTGAGTTAACCCTCTCACATACTATTAATAAAAGTAGTGACTCTGAGGAATTGGGGACCTGTGTTGTACCTATTATTCCATAGGGACTTCCTTCTCTCTACTTATGTTGACAATCCAATCTATAGTCTGAGGAAGTAGGTCTAGGAAACACAAGTTTTTTAAATCAATTTTGATTTCTTTGGTCTATAGATATTTATATTTCAGCAAATGCTTTTAAAATTCTAACAATCAATTATTGTTACATTGTTGTAATTTCTTATTTAGGGAGATTTATAATAGAATCATTTCCCACATTCTTTCTTCACCCTCTAACCCTTCCCATGTGTATTCTTCCTTGCTTTCTCTCAAATTCATGGCCTCTTTTTCTTTGAATGTTGTTATATATGTATTTATATACATTTCTAAATATATAAATACAACTTTCTTAGTCTGTATAATGTTACTGCATAAGTTTTCAGGGCTGAACACTTGAAATTGGACAGCCAAATTGGGAGTTCTTCCTTGGATCAGACTATTAATTTATTCTGCTCAGAGCATTCTTTAGTTGTCTGTGATTCTTTGTCTATGATTAGTTGAGGCTTCCTGAGCTTTCCACATTAGCATGCCTGTTGGTATCATTCTTGTTTAGTTCATATTTAGGTAGCCATGTTGGTGAGACTTCCTGGGTGACATCTATAGGAGACACAAACTCCTGGCAAATTGGCAGTTCCTCTGGCACTTACTGTCTTTCTGTGCCATCTTCAATGGTCCTTGAGTCATAGATGCAGGAACTGTCTTGTAGATGTAACAGTTGGGACTTGACTCTACAAATCTGCATTTTGATTGGCTGTTTCTGTTATTTGTTTGTTTGTTTCTTGTATGTCTGTGTCTGTTGCAAAGACAAGTTTCCTTGATGAGGAGTTAGGACTATACTTATCTGATATAGAGAGGGTCTTTCTCTGTCTTGCCAGCCAGCTCACAAATCATGACATGGACACTTATTAATTATGGAATTTTACATCTCTTATGTAAGTTTATTTTTTAAATTTGGTAACAAAGAAAATTATAACTATAACTATTTTGTCTTCAGCTCTATCTGAGAACCTTGGAAATGCGAGTATCATGTTCTCTAGACTATTTCTTGTTGTCTGGGGGCTCTGGCATCTTTAGGGGACCCTGAAAAAATTAGGATAATGTTCAAACCCTGGCTAGAATAGTCTGTGAGGTTGGACTATCTCAGCTAATAGCCTTGAAGGTGTTCTGGATGTAGAACTGTGAGGAAACTGCAACAGAGACGCTCTGAGAGGCTGGATCACTTGGGCCACCTGTTTTCCTTGGTGCTTGGCTCCCTTGCTCTATCTTGTAGTTTTTTAAGGTTTATTTCTCTACATATATAGCCAGGATTTTAAAGGGGTCTCCTCCAACAAAGCCTTATTCACTTAAACCTTGAATGAACCCACAACCTTTCATTTTCTGTGGAAACAAAAGCATAACCTCTTCTCCAATATAACATATTTTTAAAATTCCATTTTTGAAGTTAAACCATTCTATAAATATAGAGGTTGGTTTAATTTAGCAGTTTCCACAATCCAGTGTCTGTCAGCCACTATTGTTTGTTCATCAGCAATCAAAAAATTCAAAGACAACACAATAATATACAGGATCCAGACTCCCTGTGTATTACCCATCTCCATGTGACTTCTTTTTTTATTACTTTACTCTTTTTTTAAAGACTTATTATTTTAAACTATTTATTTATTTATTTATTTATTTATTTATTTATTTAACTGTCTATATCCTTTTTCTCGTTTTTTTCTTAAGGCTACACACATTGTTGAACACACTGTAACCTGTTTAGAGATATTTTTTCATCTAAACATGCTTTTCTGCATATTTGTAACCTTTTCTGTCTGCATGAGCAGAACCTTAAATTGCTATGCAGCTTAGCTTATGGTGCATTGGTAGCTCAAGCCCACAGGCCGTGATGGGGAGATGTGTCTCTGTACTATGGCCCACATGAGAGATTGCAGGACTAGGAAGCTACATTTGGCTGCATTTTTGTGTGTTTAGAACCTTTTATATAAGCTTTCTCAGGGCTTATATGGAAACATATTCTCCCACGATGGATATCATTTGTAAACAGATTTTTCTTTGGGCTGCTGGCTCACAAAAGTGACCCAGAGACTTGTTATTAAATTTGAAAGCTTGGCCTTAGGTTAGGCTTGCTTCTAACTATCTCTTATAACTTAAAATAAACCCATATCTTTTAATCTACATAACTTTACATGGCTTGGTTACCTTTATTCTGTACTGCCCATGCTGCTTCCTCTGCATCTCCTTGTCTCTACCCTTCTTTCTCCCAGCCTCTTCTGTGCCTTGAAATCCTGCCTTGCTATTGGCCATTCAGCTTTTAATCAAACCAACCAGAGTGACACATCTTCACAGTGAACAAAAAGATTATTCCACAACAAGCTGCAAACATTAGGATAGGGATTTATAATGTAGTTAGGAATTATGCTGATTTAGGAAAGTAGCATCTGTATGTACTCCTCCAAGACATATGTCCTCACTAGTCTTGAGTATTAGGCCAGTTTTTTGGAACCTAACATGCTTTCCCTCTTGTTGAGCAGGTCTTATGTCCAATTAGAGAGCTGCTGGTTTCTGCCAATAAATTCTTTGAATAGATTTTGTTTGATTGAATTTGGGGAGTTAAAGATTGAGGATGGTCAAGGGCTGCCAAACCTGAGATGATTGCCTTTGATTCATCCAGATTTTAATGGGAAAGTTAAAAATTTAAAATAATAGGACATATGTTGGAAGAAAGATTTGCAATGAGAAAACATCATTCAAAAATTTCCAATCTTTTAGTTTATCCACTATTTTATTCTCTTCTTAGTGTTCATTTCTTGGTTAAGTGTTCACAGATGATTATGTAATTCTTGAGGAAAGCTTCAGGGATTTGAGTGTGTAATGAAATTTTGTTTAGTATCATGAACCAAAGGCCCAGATTTCTTAAGCATGACAGAAGTGATCAGATTCTAACTTTGTATGATCACTCCTGTGTCCTCACTAATGGATAGCAATACAATTTCCTTTGGAGCCTGGGGGCAGAATCACAGTTCTCCTGAATACAGAACCCCAGAAAGTATTCCTAATTCCCCATTCCTAAATGAGAACTGCCTGGTAACATGGGACTCAGCAACTTCTACAAATCTATGTGGTATCTGGACCCTCTTGGAGTAGTGATGACAATTGCTCACACTTTGAATTTATAGTGTAACCCCCTGATATTGTTACATATATTGCAAATACGCTGTAGTAGAGTACAGATAGAGAGCTGAAATGTGTATGATTTGCTTGAAGTTGTGCCTTAAACCCAGTATTTTTTCTTGACTTTAAGCTTTCTTGTGATATGTTGGGGAACTGAAAGAAAAGCAAAGGTCTTACCTATAGCTGAGTAATAAGAACCCTCCCAAGACAGATTAGGAAGGGAACACTGTGAAAAAGCTTGGTTTCACTTTTCTGTGCCCCTAAGCATGTGCTTAAGTAGCATAGTGAATATTTCTTGAGCATACTACACAGTTTGCTGGAAAGATAGCTAGTCAACTTACTATATAGTCTGCAAATTCTATGACACACCACAGACCTCCAAGAATCAGGGGCCAAACATCATTTGTTTCTTTCACTTTGTTTGAATACATAGAGGTAGCAGTTGTTTTCAGTGGCAAAAAGGGAGGCTTGGGAATCAGCTGCCCTGCATAGCTGAACAGCCTCCCTAAGTGAAGTGTGAACATCTCAGAACATGAAAAGAAATGAATATAATTCCCAATATCCAATGAGACAGTATTTAGTAAATAAAAATATCTCTGGAATTTCTTCCTTTGGGGCTTGTCTGTAGTTGATACACATCTGTTTTATACTCCAGCTCTTGCAAACAATTCTCAGAACATAATAAGAACACTACTCTCATTACCATGTAATCTAGCATCAGTTCTCACTGCTTTCTCATTCTAAAATGAACAAAATATTCCCTTTCTGTTCCATTACTTATGTGTCACCCCAAACGACAAAAACCTCATATGTTACTGAACACACTTTACATGATGTTGTATCCAACACCACTTCTTAAATGTCACATTCAGATTAATCACAGCCAGAGTGCTTTCTCCAAAAATGTGTAAGCATGGAAGTCTAATCTGTACCTCCATTGTCTGCTAAATAACTGGGAAGATCCCAAAGGAATTGGTATTCTGGATTATGTAAACCTTCTTGCTTCAAATGACAGTGTTTTAAATTTCCCAGGTAAAAGTTTCACAACCAGAATATTATCTTTGCAAATGGATTGCTCTTTGGCTTGTGTATTAATTATACTTCCACATCATCTCCTTTATTATGTTGTAAACAAGATCTTATTTTATTAATGCTTATGTGAATAACCTCCAGTGTAGGGAATAATTCTTAGAACCAAAAGGCATGATTCAAACCACATGTTTTTTTTAAAGATTTATTTATTTATTATGTACACAGAAGAGGGTGCCAGATCTCATTACAGATGGTTGTGAGCCACCATGTGGGTGCTGGGAATTGAACTCAGGGCCTCTGGAAGAGCAGTCGGTGCTCTTAACCTCTGAGCCATCTCTCCAGCCCTCAAGCCATATGTTTATTATTCTTTAAGATCTGTTGATCAACATGAGTAGGCTACATGATATTTTTCTTAGCTGTTGAAGGTCCTTCTTATTATTATTTGTGAGTAGAGGGTAGTGTTACTTTGGGGAAACAATGAGAGCTCTTTCAAAACACTTACATGCAAAGGCTGTTCCTTCCTACTCATTATGGAAAGTGCAATTCTGAGCCTGTAAGGACAGCTGTCAAGGCGAGGGAGCTTACACTTGACCTTTAAAAATGTAGTCCATCCTCAGAGAGATGTTTGGGAATAAAATACTCGATTCTGAAATGAGAAAGGTAGATGGTGCATTTCAGTATAGTCCACATTTAGCTTTAAAAAAAAAAGAAAGGTCATATCCTGGTCCCACAGACTGGATGCCTCCCAAACAGATCAAGCTATTCAATGGTCTCACTTATCCAGAGGGCCTGATCCAGCTGGGGGCTCCACAGCCTTTGGTTCATAATTCATGTGCTTAAACCTTGGGCTTACACAGGGACACTTTGCTCAGTCTGGAAGGAGGTGACAGGACCTGCCTGTACTGAATCTACCAGGTTTAAATGAATCCCCAGGGGTGCCTTGATCCTGGAGGACAGGGGAATGGAGGGGAGGGGCTGGGGGAAGGCGAGGGTGGGGGAGGGAGGGGGAGGACAGGGGAATCCATGGCTGATGTATAAAATTTAAAACACACAATAATAAAGAAAAAATTATTTATTAAAAAAAAGAAAAAAAAGAAAGGTCAGTATTTTTGTTGTGTATTAGAATCCACACTTGGGTCTGAATTCTGTTCACACTTTTAAAGTCCAGTTTCATATCGAGTATCTGTAGCAGATACCATTCCACTTACGACCGTGAAGTACCAACCCCTCAGGCGTGGCCTCGGGGCTACCCTTAAGACCCTAGAGGCCATAAGCCACTCTCTTTTCTCCCTTTTGGGCTTGGATGGTGCAACCTGGCTTAGGCGGCAAGAGCAGTGTGGGACAGAACTTCAGCCTTCTGGATCCCTGCGACGATTCATCTATTCAGTTTAGTGAATTTTTTTCTGATTTATAGCTTAATAAATTCCTTATAACTCTTAAGCAGACTCCCTTGGATTTCTTGCTATAAATATCCCTTTGGAAGCCATCTTAGAAAGGTCATTACAAGGCACCTGAAAACATATCCCAGCTTATTTACGTATATAAGTATTTGTGTGTATATGTAGAGAGGGAGGGAGAGAAGAAGAGAGATGGGGAAGGAGATGGAGAGAGAGGAGTAATGTCTTCTGATCTATAATTTTGCACACACCAACACAGACACAGACACAGACACAGACACAGCTTCTGTCAATAACCTGTCACTCTATTGCACTGGTACTGTGTTCTTCCAGTTGCTCATATAATATGTTTAAATGATGTCTTCAGAAATAAACTTTTAAGGGATAATGAAATTTACTTACAACATTGCTATACAATATATATTTTCCTTAACCCATTTCCTTTATTCTTCAGAGGGTAATATTTTACAACAGAATCAGTCAGAAAGCTGAGTATTGACATATCAAGAGGGTATGCAAAATAGCTAATGAATGTTTTCCAAGAGTTTTTAATTATTTTTCCTAGTAAGTCCATTAGGAGCCAAGCAGCTGTAGGAATAAGTACCCACAATGCTAAACATGATAGCCCAAATTCTAGGGTAGCAGAAATCCAACAGGTAGATCCTTGAAGAAAGCCTTGGTAGGCTTTAACCATTAGAATAACATGATTTGATTTGTATTCTCAGAGATAATATGTGGAGACAGTCTGTGGTGATGCAATCTTATAAAAAATTTCTCTTGGCCTGGAGATATGGCTCAGAGATTAAGAACACTGACTGCTCTGGAAGAGGTCCTGAGTTCAATTCCCAGCTCAGCAACTACATGGTGTCTCACAACCATATATAATGAGATCTGGTGCCCTCTTTTGGCCTGCAGGCCTACATGCGGACAGAACATTGTATACATAATAAATAAATAAACCTTTAAAATTTTTTTCTCTTACATTCTAAGAAACTGGAACTTTTGTTGGACTGTACAGACATACATAGTTCATAATAGACTCTGAGGTCAGTTAAGACTTTTGACTGCCATTGACTGTGTACTCAGTTTGTTTAGCCTGTCTCTAAGAGAGTGTTGTAACAATCAACCTTACTTGCCTTGGATTTTTACGTAATCAACTTTCACAAGCTAACCTAAAGTGTAGCTGTAATTTTAAATTATGGATGCTTCCATGTCTCTAACTAATGAAAGTGTGTTTGTACATGTGTTGTGCTGTTCATTTGCTAAAAACAGTAAATATAGGTTAGAAAGACAGGAACCTTATTAAAATGAATATCCACCGTAAATGCTGAACACAATATATGGGCATTGCTTGATAGCATTGGTTTGTTTGTTATCTGGTCAGTTGGGGTCATTTGGAATTCTGTTACTCAATCCCTTGTAAAACTATTTAAAGATTTCTGTAAAGTATCTAGTTCCTTCCCTACATGATGCTTTTTGTGTCATTCACTAAAAGAGAGACCAGAGCTGTTTGTTAGGGACAGATTCATAAGCTAGCCTTCTGGCAGGCACAGATTCATACTCATAGAGACAGAAGACAATGAAAGATTCTGGGAGAGTGAGGCAGAAAATTTACATCTGAACTCATTTCAGTTAAGTGATGCCAAGGGGAAGTGGTCTGGATCCTTCCCTAACGTGACACCCATTGGTGACTCTGAGTTTATTATTAACATGTTCAGATTGTTGTAAAAGCCCATTAGTGGGAAGGAGACAGAGAAAAAGAAGAAGAGTTGTTGGTGAGTAGATTGTGTTTGTATCTGCACATGAAAACAGGGGATAGAATCTTTTATAGGACAGAGCTGTTAGAAGGTGGTCAAATCAAGAGGAAACGTTGGCAACAGAGTGTACCAGACTTCCTGATAGATTGGGAGTGAAAGATAGCAATCAATTGTTACTCTAAGTTTGCAGCTGCTAATGCCACCATGTGAGATGGGCAGAGATTTCTGCAGGCTGATCCAGGGAAGCATTCCTTCTGTTTTGTTGATGTTCACTTTCAGATTCTGAGCAGACTGCTAAATGAACACCACACTGGGTGACTTGATATTTGGTTTATATCTAAGAGCTCTAGAGTACTTCCACGGCATTGTACAGATTATCCTGTTAGTCAACTTATGTTAGGGTATTTATAAATAGAAGGTTTCTCAGAGTTGGATGAAAGTCTAGTAGTTTCCCTGTCTACTTTCTGCTTTCTTGTCCTCACAACCTACATTCCCCTTGAATACTCAGTGTTATCGTCTTACCTACTATCTGTTTCTCCATGGACATGTTAACATGGCCTGTGTACACGTTTTTTTTTGCTTGTATTCATTCTGTTTGCAACTCATTTCTTTACTCTTTACATCAGCTAAATTCTTTCCACACTTAAAATCTTCCCCAAACCTCCTGATGTTTGAATTTCTTTGTTAATATTGGTACCTATGACTTCATTTACTGGATAGTACTGGAACTGTTCAATTATCTGCTTTCAAGACTAAGTTGAATCCCTCTTATTAAACAGCAGCAGCAATAACAAAAAACCCCAAATATCTTTGTTTTCATACTTTTAGTAATCAAAGTGATTAGAATTTTAGGGGATGATGTGGTGACTGAATGAAAAGACATTAAAAAAAATTGAACCTCTATGAAGAAGGTAGAGTAGAGTATAGAAAATTATATACTGTTTTGATCTTTCAAAATTCTTTTTACATAGACAGGACAAATATGAAGATTACAAAGAATGTGGTGGCGCACGCCTGTAATCCCAGCACTCGGGAGGCAGAGCCAGGCGGATCTCTGTGAGTTCAAGGCCAGCCTGGACTACCAAGTGAGTTCCAGGAAAGGTGCAAAGCTACACAGAGAAACCCTGTCTCGAAAAACCAACCAACCAACCAAACAAACAAAAAACAAAACAAAAGCAAAAAACAAAGAATGAGTTAATTATCTAGCAAAGCTCACTGGACAACTTTTAGGGATCCCATTTTTGAGAGTTAAATTCCTTCTGATTTAAGTTAGCTAAAAATGTGAATTATGGAGAAACATTTTAAATCATTAATCATGGGAGATGAGGTCCGTCTTAAAGGAATCTTAAATGGTCTTATTAATAAAATCAAACCTGAGGCCAGTTATTGGGGTGAATGCTGGAAGATCAGAGAGACAGAACAAGCCACAGCTACCTCACCTCGCCAGTTCCTCAGCTGGTCTTATTTCCTCAGAGTGGAAGCTTCTGAGTCCTCATCCACATGAACCTCAGCTGAACTGTGCTGCTCCAAAGCCTAAAAGCTTAACCAGCCAAATGCTTAACCAGCCAAAATGCTTAACTAGCTCTGGTACCTGGGAGGGTATAGGAGACATTATACTTTGAAAAACAAAAAAACAAAACAAAACAGTACTCATGCTGAGAATCTTCTATGTTCCATGGGTTTTCAAGTGAACTCTACCGCACAAGGGGCATTTTCCAATCCCCATTTTTAATTAGTAGCCATAGATTGTATTCTGAGATTCTCAATTTTATCAAAGAGGATTCACTTAAATTGTTTCAATTTGCATGCCCCAAATAATTTGCAGATGCTGAAAACTTATAGCCTTTCATTTTCTTATGCAATTTTAATATACAGTTTAGTATCATCCTTAGTAATACATGTAATAGGACCAACGAAAGCCTTGGCACCAGCCTCTTATTCATCTTCAGTGCCATGGGACAGAGATTCACTTGAACTTCTACAGAGCTGCCTGAGTCCTGTAACTTTAAGTGGAGATGGAAGAGAATGCTCTACCACTCCACAGTGGGTCTGTGGGGAACTCAGAAGTAAGCCCTTCGCAGAGCCTATTAACCTTGACACCAGAATATGTGTTACTTGGTTACCCATGTTTGTTAGTTTCAGCAGCCCGGAAATCTAATACATATCAAACAAAACATTATGATTGCAGCTTTGTGTTTTCCTTCAAGGGAATGAAGATGGAGCTAATGCATGTCTTTTCTGGCATACAAAGTCTGCAAGGAGGAAAGAATAGGGATTGCTTGTCTTGCCTGGTGTCTAGTTTCCTGGTTCTTACATTTTTTTTTTCAAGACGGGTTTTCTCTGTGTAGCTTTGGCACCTTTCCTGGAACTCACTCTGTAGCTCAGGTTGGCCTTGCACTCACAGAGATCCACCTGCCTCTGCCTTCCACGTGCTGGGATTAAAGGCATGCACCACCACCACCACCCGGCTGGTTCCTACATCTTATCTCTCACTCCCTCCTTATTGTCTTGCATGCACTGTGGACTGCAACAAGATGGGTCTGCTCCTTGTTCTCCACACCTGAATTTCCTGTTTTCATTGTCTTAGTTCTCTAAGGGCTATTCTGCTTACTTGACACAGACTTCCTTATTCTTCATTTATCACAGTCATCAATCTTTCAGGGAATGGCTCTCATTCTGTCTTCTATGTAAAGACCCTGCCTGAATTAAACATTTTCCCCTCTCCCTCCCTTTCTTTCCTCATTTTCCTCTCCTCCCCTAAGTTGAAAATCTTTCCTTTAGCTAAGCATTACTCTGTGCTGTGAAGGGGTCCTGACTAGTGTTGATGTGGTGAGGTTATCAGGCAAGTTTAGCCTTATCCACAGTGGAATTTTAATCTAGAGATGGAGAGAATTGTCACATAGTTGTCAGATTTCAGTTAATATTTATATTGCCTAATATGTGCCAAGGGCTTATGATATGACTTTGGTTAATTATTTACCATAGCTTTATGGGACCTAGTGTTATAGTTTGTGAAATAGCTTCTGCTATTTTCTCATTTTATTCTTTAGATAATTAAGACTTAATGGAGTCAAATAATTTTCCAGGAGCCATCTAAGTGTTGAAGTAATGTTTGAGAATTCAGGTCGTCTTTACAGCTAAGCATAGTTTTCTGTCTCCAAAGTATTTTCTCTATTTATTTGCCCTTACTGAATGTCATATGACATAATTACAGTGATGTATTTGTTTGCGTGTGTGTGTGTGTGTTTGCGTGTGTGTGTGTGTGTGTGTGTGTGTGTGTGTGTGTGTGTGTGTGTATCTTCTGCTTAACTACCTTGTAATGCCAGGTTCTTAAGGAAACTGGCCATGTCTTTGGAAGCAGTTAAGAATGCAAGATTTGGAAGCAGACATATTTGTATTTAGATACATGTTATCATGGCTACTTGACAACTCAGTTATTTTTCCTATTAGTTAGCAAAATAATAACTACAAGGGGAGGGACACTAGGTACTGGTTGTGATAGTATTTGCTGTATTATAACGTTATGTCTGCACAGGTGTACTCTCCAGATGTTGGTTAAGTCTTTAGAGCCTGCACTCCTCAGCCCTAGCATAGTGGTTGACACACAGCATTACAATTATTTTTCCTGAGTGGCTGAATATAGCAAAAACATATGTATGCCAAATTATCCTTAAGGATACCCTGTTGACAGTTACTTCTAAAAGACAATTTGATAAGTCATACAGGCTTTCTAAGTTGTATTAAATGGTTCAGACAAACCACAAGGTCTAAGAAACTGAAAACATGTATGTTGTAAGGACTTGTTCAATACCAAATGGAAATACAGAATTTACTTCTTGTGTTTGTCTCCTTTGAGGGAAGGTTTCCTGTAGCTCAGGGTGGCTTCAAACTCATGATGTAGCAGACTGGCCTCAAATTCTAGATCCTTCTACTTCAATCTCCTTAGCATCGGTATTATAGGTATGAGCAATTACGTCCAGCTAAGAACTTACTTTGACATAATTATAATAAATACTATTCATTTGCCCTTTAGCACATTCATACTTTTGGCTACATGGCCCACAAAAGGGTCACAATATTCTCTTTGTACTCTATTAAAGGAAAATTATTAATGAGATACTAGTATGCACAGTGTATTCTAAAACTGTAAAATTAATCATTTATCAATAATATACTTTTGTTTCTCATATAGACCACTCTTTTTGTGGGATCATGAAAAAATTAAAATTTCACTTATTTCAATGAATTTTATTTCTTTAAATTTTCATGTAGCTTCCTGGAATTGATTTATAGTTCAGTGTCATTAGACCCGAGAAAATACTTTACATTTTTATTACTTTAATTTGTCATAGAGCCCACAGTATATCTTCAAGCTGTTGTAGGGTGGTGTTCTATGTATGTTAGTGCAATGGAGGTGGTCTATTCTGTATTTCAGATCTTTTATTTTCTTTTACTCGATTAGTAAGAGGCATTGAACTCTCCTGTGATCATGGATTTGTTTATTTCTCTATTTTTCTCCAATCAGTGCTACTAGTCTTTGTTTCATGTATTCCAAAATCCCTCACTAGATGCATGAACACCTTTATCACATCTTCCTGGCAAGTAGACCCCTTTATTAGTATGCAATGTTCTTTTTTGTTTTGGAAAAATTCTTTACTTTCAAGGCTTTTTTTTTTTTTTGAGACAAGAGTTTCTCTGTAGCTTTGTATCCTGTCCTGGAACTCGCTCTATAGACAAGGCTAGCCTTGACCTCACAGAGATCCACCTATCTCTGCCTCCAGAGTGCTGGGATTAAAGGTGTGCACCACCACCGTCCAACCTTTCAAGGCATCTTTATCTGATATTTATATGACCTATTCAAAATTTATCTTAATAATTATTAGTCTGATGGGCTTTTTTCTATCCTTTTAACTTACTTCTATCCTTTAACTTACAATGAAATTCATCATTCATTGTGATAAATTTACCCTAATAAAACAACGTATACATTTAAAACACTAAAAATATAAGTATATGACATCTCATGTAAAGAAGCTACATTTTAGAGAATTACTTTTTTGATATTTGACTGATGTGTTAGATCATTTATATTTAACATTCTTTTATTAATATGGCTATGTGAAATATATGGTTTTTTCTTTTGCTGTTATTGCCTATTTTTCATTTTTGTTCTTTGCATTCCTCCCCATTTTCTATCTGCTTATATTAAATATTGTATTTCATTTTGTCTCCTTTAAGGACTACTTAAAACGTTTTGTGGTTGCTTTCTGGGTAGTCCTTTAGTTAAGCACACCCACCTTCTAGAGATATTAAACTGCCTCTTCTGTAGAATATAAACCACACAATACTCTAATTTCAATTTCTCTCTCTAGTTTTGCAGTATGAATATCATATTTTAGTCTATATATGATGGCCATACAAAACACATTGTTATACTTCATATTTTGATAGTCAAGTATCTGTCACAGCAATTAAAACTAAAGAAAGTGATTCCATGCTATTAACCCTCAATTATGCCATTTGGATCTCATTTCTTTATGTAAATTCAAATCTGTCTGATGTCATATTTCTTCTGCTTCAGGAACTTTTTCGAGTTGTTTTGATAATACTAGTCTGTGGAAATGAATGCTCTCAGTTTTTGTTAGTGTAACAAAATCTCTATTTTGCCTCTAGTTTAGGAAATGCTTTTTCCTTGCCATAAAACATTTACACATTATCTGTGAAATTTAGAGCACTCCAAGAATTATAAAAAGAAAACATACAAGCACACTTTTAGACAAGACATACACAAATTGTCCCCAAAATAAAAATAAAGCTCTCTGTAGCCTTGATTGTCCTACAACTCACAATGTAGGCCAGACTGGCCCCTAACTCAGAGATCTGCCTCCCTCTGCCTTCTGAGTGCTGTGGGTTCAGGTGTGCACCACCACCTCAAAGCAGCCTGAAGAACATATTTCATACCTAAAACTGATGATAAGATCTGGACAAACCAGAAATCAGTGAAGTGACATTTTAAGCTACTAGAAATACACTATCAAACAAACTGGCGTTCTATACCAACAACTCTATGACTTTTTATTTTACTTACTTGCATAATAAAGCTTCTTCTGTTTGTGGCATTTCTGTGTTGTTCTTTCTAAGAGTTTCTGCCTCTATGCTGAAGTTTTCCATTTGTTTATGTTGGTGATCTTCTCCACAGGGAGTTGTTCACTTACTTCCATATTTATTTCTGAAACAGAATCTGGCTACTTACTCCTGGTTGACCTTGAACTTCTGAAAGTTTTCTTGCCTGTGGTCTGGTGCACTGAGTTTGGAGGTACTGTAACTTAAGATTCTTCAAGTATTATTGTATGTTTACATTAATTGTCAATTAGTAACAATATCTGTTCTGTTCCTGAGCATGGTCTCCTTGGTTGTTTTGTTTCTTGACATGTGAGTGAGTGAGTGAGTGAATGTGTGTGTGTGTGTGTGTGTGTGTGTGTGTGTGTGTGTGTGTGTGTGTGTGTGTCTGTGTGTGTGTGTGTGTGTGTCTGTGTGTGTGTGTGTGTGTGTGTGTTTAATTTGTGAGTGTCTCATATCTTTTGTTTATCGCATGTGTAACAGTGGATATGGACATATATGTAATATTGGGACTTGAGATGGGAACACCTTCCTTTCTGCAAACCCATTAAAAAGAGAATGGAGTTTGAATTAACCTCACTAGAAGTTGAATTAGTGTGAGTTTTGTTGCTACACTGGGGCTTCCAGCTTCAGAGTTCTGCATGGTCCTCTGTTCTCAGCCTGGGGGCTGACTTTCTAGAGAGCTTTACTCTCAGACTCTCTTGCACCCTCTTTCTAGGGAGCTCCTTCTTTAGCTCCTCCCAGGGAGCTACTTCCAGACTTCTGCTACTCATTCCTCAGTGTTAGATAGTACAGGAAAGGTGACCAGGAGAATCCATGTCCTAGTCCAGCCTCAGTTCCAGATGGACATTGTGTCCCTATTTGATTTGAAGTGTTTTATGTGCATATTTGTTACTATATAGTTTTACTTGAAGTAACAGAATGTATATAAATATACATGCAGGTGCATATATACATAGAAGTATTTGTGAAGGTTCTCTAGATTAACAGAACTGATAGACTTAATGTATGAATATATTATGTATTCATATAAGAATGAATATAATATATAATACATATGTATGTGTGATATTTTAGAGTGACTTTCAGGTTGTGGTCTGGCTAGTTCATGAATAACTGCCTCTTACTAAAAGGACCAAGCATCAGGCAGTTTACTCAGTGCACTAGACAGGATGTCTCAAGTAGTCTTCAGTCTTTGTTGGAATCCCAAAAATGTAGGAAATGATACCAGGGAAGGAATACCTAAACAGCAACATAGATGAACTTGCTAGTAAGAATGAAGGCAAACAGGCAAAACTTCCTTTTTTTTTTCTTTTTCATTTCTTTTAATGTGGACTGCCACCAGAAGGCATGGCCAAGATTTAGGGTGAGCCTTCAGTATTCAAATGATCATTTAGGGTTAGTCTTCCCACCTCAATCTAAAGGGAAACTCCCCTAAGGGCTCAGGGAACTATGTGGAAGAGCAGGCAGAAAGATTGGGGATGGAGGACACCAAGGAAACAGTGCCTTCCAGACACAACAGGACTGACACACATATGAACTCACAGGGACTGTGGCAGCATGCACCAGGCCTGCACAGGTCCAAGCCATAGGAAAATAGACAGGAGTTCCATCTCTCTAATCCAGAAGCTCTCTCCAACTGGCAATTGCATGCAACAAACAAGTAAACACAAACAAAACCCTTTCTCCCCAATGGAACCTCACTGGGTATACAAACCACACTTAAGTGAGGCCCCATGCCCAGCACTAGATGGCCAACACAAAACAAACTCAATGGTAATTTTGGAGTGTTTTGTCTTGTAATTCTCTTTTGAGCATTTTTTTAACCTTATCTTTTGCTTATCTACTATGGTTTCCAATTTTGTGGGGGTTTTTTTGTGTGTGAGAGGATGTGTTTCTTGTGTATTTTTCTCTCTTTTTGTCTGCTTACTATGTTTTATTACGATTGTTCTTTTATTGGCCTGTTTGTTTTCTAAGCAGAGAAAGAAAGAAGGTATGGAGTTGGATGGGTTGAGAGGTGGGAGGATATGGGAGAAGATGGGGGGAGTGTGATTAGGATGTACTTTATGGAAAAGGTATTTCCAATAATTTTTCTTTAATTCTTTCAATATTACCATTATGATATATTTAACATGATTTCTCCCTTCCTTCCCCAAGCCCTTCCATATACCTCTCTTTGTTCTCTTTCAAAATCTTTTCCCTCTTTGCATCATGGAACATTTTTCTTCCTGCATTGACAGGTACCTATTAATTACCCATTTCCTCATCTCAGCAGAATGTGAGACCAGAAGTGATTTTTTTCTTTTCTCTGAATTTAGCTTTAAAAGATGAATTCAAGAAAGATTCCTAGGGGGGAGAGAGAGAAAAAGAGAGGAGAGAGGGAGACAGACAGAGAGAGAGAGAGAGAGAGAGAGAGAGAGAGAGAGACAGAGACAGAGACACAGAGACAGAGAGACAGAGAGAGACAGAGAGAGAGAGAGACAGACAGAGACAGACAGAGACAGAGACAGAGAGACAGAGATGAGACAGAGATTTGTCCAACTCTGGGTATTATCTTGTCTCGACTTAGATGACAGCGGCTTTGGTTATGTGACTGCTAATCAGCTGTGTCTAGAGGTTGTGTTCTCCTTCTGTTGATCATCAGTGATGCCAGCAGCCAGTAGGGCCAGTGTCTATGCAGCGTGACATATGCTCTTATAGGCTCTTATAGGCTTACTCAGCCTGCAATATATTACTGTCTATTTTCAAAATATCTTCATCCGTGGGAAGGTACTTGAAAAACCCAGGTAAGGAACATTGGCTTGGACACCTGATGTAATGGTGGCATGAGAACATAGATCCTGTGAGCTGTACCCTCCCTCTGCTCTATCTGTACAAACTTAAACCAGAGATACTCATAAATTCCAGATCCCTCTGCTAACTACTACCTACCAGCTCGGACAGAGATCAAAAAACTTAATTACAGCTTTCCTTTTGATGTCAGTCATTTCTCCCATTCATTTGCCAGACTGATCCTAAAGACAGTGTGGCAGGTGTATTAGAGAGACAGGTATTTTAAGTCAGTAATCCCAGGAGGATGTGCCAGAAGATTGCTATGCATTTGAGGTCAGCTTGGTCTATAAAGTGAGTTCCAAGTTAGCCTGAGCTGCAGGAGACTCTGTCTCAACAAATTAAATTAAACTGAATTAATTATTTGAGAGTACAATGTTCTACTGGATAACCAACCAGGAAATAGATGCAGTCCACTTGTCTATTATTTCATGCACACCATTCTAACACAAAAGCCATTTCTTTGCTTAGATTTTATGGGCTGTGAATTGAAGCTGGGATCAGCTGGGTATTTTCTCTGATGATCTTACCTATGGCTGCTCATGTGGTTGCTCTTATTGTGCTGGGCTGAGTGTCTGGGAAAGCCTCGTGTTTGTCTGTTGTGGTGGTTGTCGGGCCTCTCCTGACTGACACATGGCCTGTTACGTGATGGTCACAGGGCAGCAAAGGGGAACAGTGGGAACTGAAGAAGTTAATGGGCTTTATGTGGTTGAGGCTTGGGCGTCTCCCAGAATCTCTTCTACCTTATACCCGATGAAACTATGCATGATAAGACTAAATCTAAAGAGAATCCAAATTTCTGATTTTAAAAGAGAAAGAGGCAAGAAGGCATTTTACAAAGACGCACTGAAATAATTTTCTTCTATCATTTTTGCGTATCAACTGTAACTGTATATGAGAATTCTTAGTCTGATGCTGATGCTTATCTTAATATGCAGTTAATAACTGGCTGTGATGATGAGTACATGGCTGCAATGATGTTGAGGATAGTGATGATGGTGGTGCTTTTAATATTTGAATTGCTATCAGTAGCTTCAGAACTCAGGGTTCTGTTTTCACTTGTTTGTAAAATCCAAGTCTTCCCCCATAAGACACTCATGGGGGTTTGGTCCATCTTTCATCTGGTTCCTCGCTGTTGCACAGCTATCAAGGTGGGAAAAGTGCTCAGATTTCCTGAGCGGCCCACAGTATGACGTTAGATTTAAAATCCATTGTCAGAGAAGTCAAGAGTGGGAGGAGAGAGATTGTGACATCATTTTTACTTCCCGAGTTTAGGACAATCCTGACAATGTCACTTTCCAAATTCTAATGCAATTGTGTGCCAAGTGTCAGATAAATTTGTTCAAGAATATTTATCAAAATATTCCCTTATAAATACTGAAGATGTGTCAGTGTTTCAGTAAACCTTTTCTAAAAAATGACCTATAAATAAATGGTCAAAGAGTATCCTTGTTTTCATGTTGGACACAATAGAACCTTGCACGTTCTGTGCTCATGGTATCCATATACAACCTGACAGATTTTGAGAAGGTGCTTATCTAAAGAGTGTGCCTTTTTTTTTTTTTCCGAGACTCACTCTGGAGTCCAAGCTGGCCTTGAACTCACAGAGGTCTGCCTGCCTCTGCCTCCCGAGTGATGGGATTAAAGTCATGTGCCACCACTGCCCGGCTGCCATTTTTTTTTTTTTAAAGACTGGAACGTTTAGTGTTTTTTTTTTTTTAATAATAAGAAATGTAAGTTGCTTTTAAGTTGCTTTGTAATATGTGAGTTGCTTTGCTGTAGTAACTATAATTAGAATTCTCTGAGTGAAGAAGACAACAATAACAAACGTACTTTGCTACAGGGTAATGGGAACTAAAAAATTGCCTGGGTCCAAGAAACACCACAGAGTGTTCAACTGAGCAGAGCCAAAAACTACAAAAGTTGACATTCTTAGAGTGAGACACTTCAGGCAGGCTGTGAAAGATAAGAGTTTGGACCTGCTCTTTTCCTATCAGTCAGAGAGGGCTCATCTCAGGTACAGTAATGAGAACCATTGATTTGATTAATCATAATCATAATAGGTGGTTATTAATGAGAAAAAAGGATGGTTTTGAGAAAGGTATTTTAGGCTGGCAAGATGGCTTAGTGGGTGAATGTGTTTGTCATTAAATCTGATGACTTGAATTTGATTCCCAGAATTCATATAGTAGAATTAGAGACCAGGTCCTGTAAATCTTCCTCTGATCCTCTGATCTCCACATGTGTGCAATGGGATATGCCCCACTCAGGTAAAAAAAAAAAAAAAACCAAAACAAAACATTTTTTTTTTTAATAAAAGAAAGATATGTTCCTGGCACAGATATTTCTAGGGAAGGAACTGGTTGAGTAGCCATTTCAGAGAAGGACTAGTTGGTTTAAAGCAACACTTCTCAACCTGTGGGTCACAAACTCTATGAGGGTCATATATTAGATATCCTATCCTACATATCAAATATTTACATTACAATTCATAACAGTAGTGAAATTATAGTTATGAAGTAACAACAAAATAATTTTATGGTTGGAGGTCACCACAACTTAAGGAACTATATTAAAGGAAGGTTGAGAACCACTGCTTTGCAAGATTAAGTTTTTGGTCAATGGGGATGATAGTGAATATCCTACAATAGAGTTTTCAAGAATGTAGTGGTGCTCAGGGTGGAGACATTTTGATTGTTGCCTGAATCCATTCAGGGAGATTTTCTTTTCTGTATCTGTAGAGATAAAAATAGGTTATGTTACTTCCATATTGGAAAGAGTTTCCTCTTAATTATTGAGTTGCTGTTACAGGCAGGCTGTGTTCAGATCCTCTATTCCTGTTGGATGGGGGATGGCTACTAAATTAATTTTGAATTGGCTGTGTCTGATTGACCTTTCATTGATGGACCTGTTACCTGCATCTCCAGCTGAATTTGCATAAACCCAATGATAAAGTGGAGGCTGCTTTATATGACCTTGACCTACAGGAGCAACAAACTGCGGAGTGCTGAGGGAAACCTAAGTTAGCAGACCTATTTCAATTAGACTGATGGATTATATGTGCTGTTTTATTACCAAATAACACTGATTCCCTATCCCCTCAGAGCTGTAACCATGAAGGATTGCATTCAACAGTTATGTCTGTTACCAAAGTTTATTTTCTAGCATAAAAAAGACAGTAAGAAGACATAGGAATTATCTGGCCTGACTTTGATCTGATAAGCACAATATTGATGAAAATAATTGAAATTTAACATTAGATTGAAGTTTTCATAGCCCTTTACCAGTACATTTTGGACAAATTTTACTCAAAGACTTTTTCTGTATTCTATGACTTTATTTTTATTTTTATGTGTTTGTACATTTTTATCTGCAACTATGTCTGCACACCATGTGCATGCAGTACCTGGAGTGACCAGAAGAGGGCCATGGTGTCACTTTAATGCAGGGGTTCTCAACTTGTGGGTCACAACCCTTACAGGGGTCTGTGGTGGCTTGAATAGTTAGGCCCTCCTGAAAGATGAATTGCTAAATAATCTTATTAATAAAATACCTGGAGCCAGATAATGGGGTGAAAGCCACATTCTTACCACTAGGAAATCCTCAGCCAGAGAGAGAGAGAGAGAGAGAGAGAGAGATCCTGTATACTCATGCCCATATACCTTTCTGTGCTCTACCATCTTACTTCCACTCTCTGCCCAGCTACATCACTTTCCCCTTTCTGTCCTGTCTGTCTGTACAGACCTCCAGACTTCTATAGTTAACTAGCACTGAGATTAAAGGAATGGACCACAACACCTGGCTCTATTCCCAGTGTGACCTTGAACTCACAGAGATCTGGGTGAATCTCTGCCTCCCTAATGCTAGGATTAAAGGCATATGCTACCACTGCCTAACCTCTATGTTTAATATAGTGGCTGGCTTTTTCCTCTGGTCTCCATGCAAACTTTATTGGAGTACACAAATAAAATACCACCACACCCTCTCCCATAGACTCATGTGTTTGAGTGCTTAACCCATAGGCACTATTAGTACACATAGCCTAGTTGGAGAAAGTGTGTCCTTGTGGAGGCAGACTTTGAGGTCTCATATATGCTCAAACTACACCCAGTGTGGCACACAGTTGCTTCTGCTGCCTGAAGATCAAGATGTAGATCTCTCAGCTTCTTCTCCAGCAACATGTCTGCCTGTGTGCCACCATGAAGGTTATGGACTAAATCTCTGAAACTGTAGGCCAGTCTCAATTAAATGTTTTCCTTTATGAGAGTTGCCATCATCATAGTCTCTCTTCAAGCAATAAAAGCCCTAAGACAGGGGTGAATATCAGATATCCTGCATATCAGGTATTTATATTATGATTCATAACAGTAGCAAAAGTACAGTTATGAAGTAGCAATGAAAATAATTTTATGGTTGGGGTCACCACAACATGAGGAACTGTATTAAAGGGTTGCAGCATTAGAATGATTGAGAAAAAAAAAAAAAAAAGAAAGTAAGATTGAGAACCACTGCTTTAAAGGGAATGTCACCATTTCACCATGGCTGCTTTTCAGTTTAGTGTGCGGTCTATAATTAAAGAATGACAATTCTTTAACTTCTTTACCAAATGAATTTGAAACCCAAACATAAAAATCAAGCATCAGGAAGCCATGACATGGACTCTTAAATAGATAGGCTATGTCTTAGGGTACAGTTTAGTTCCTCCGTCTTTATCTCCCAAGTAGTTCTTAGCTAATCCTACCTGTAGTGATTCACACTGACAGCTTCCTTCAAAAGTGCTTATTTGCATATTATTGTCTTTAATGGCCCATGAAATAAAAACATAAAAGTTAGGAAACCAACTTATATAAGTGATCAATTAATTAATTGATTGATCTGCTGATAGTTATTGAGTGTTTACTATATGTCAAATAATTCATGATTTTGGGTAACAGTGGAAGACCTAAGCAATAAAGGCCATTAGAAAGTATCCATGCTCTCATGAAGTTACATTCTAAGGTGGAACACAGAAGTACATCTGTGTCAAGTGGTGATGAATGATGTGGGAAAAGAGCAAAGAGATATCTGGGGAAAGACATTGGAGTGGGGTGATTGCAAGTATAAAGATTTTTTGTTATATGTATATATATATATATATATATATATATATATATATATAATTTTTTATTGAAGATTTTTTATATTTACATATCAACCCATTCCCCCTCCCTCCTCTTCTCCCACTCCCCTCATCCCACTTACCCCCATCCCACCCCCATCCCCTCCTCATAGAGAGTAAGGCCTCCCTTGGGTAGTCAACACAGGCTGTTATACCATGTTGGAGCTAGACCTAGCCCCGCTCTCCTGAGTAAGGCATTGCACCATAGGGAATGGGGTCTATAAAGTCAGTTTGTGTACCCAGGGTAAGTCCTGGTCCCATTGCCAGGTGACCCACAAACACATCAAGCCACGCAACTTTCATCCACATTCAGAGGGCCTAGTTTGGTCCCATGCAGGCTCCCCAGCTGTCAGTCCAGAGTCCATGAGCTCCCATTAGCTTGGGTCAGCTATTTCTATGTTTTTATTTATCACGATTCTGACCCCCCTTGCTCTTATAATCTTTCCTCCCTCTCTTCAACTGAACTCCAGGATCTTGCTTGGCTGTGGGTCTCTGCATCTACTTCCATCAGTCACTGGACATAGGATTTATGATGACAATTAGGGTAGGAGATGAGAGGGAATGGGAGGTGGGAACAAGGGGGAGAGATGGGAAGGGAGAGCAATGAAAGAGATATCTTGACAGAGTGTATCATTAAGGGGATGGGGAGAAATCCATCCATTCTCCCTGGAAAACCCCAGGAACTCACAATATTGTCCCCAACTAAGACTCATAGCAAAGATGGAGAGGGTTCTTGAACTAGCCTTCCCCTGCACTCAGATAAGTATAAAGACTTTCAAGTGGGTGAGAGCTGTGGATGCTTTGGGAAGCAGAAAGTGAACAATGTACTGGGTTGTTGGAAAGGATTGGGAATAATGAAGATAATGAACTGTCACTCAGGTACTCATGGGGTGCCATGGAAACTTTTAGGAAGGGGGCACTGTAGCTGGGGCCATGGTTTGTCTGCACTATGGAAACTATAGACAGGCAGGGTTGAAACATCCGAGAGTAGGCATAGTTCAGGATAAAAAAGAAATGCTCAACTGAATGAAGAGGGACAGTGGACATGGTGAGTGATAATGTGGGATCAAAAACACAGAAGGATTGAATATTGGAAGGAGGTTAAATGTTATTCCAAAGTGTAAACGGATGAATCTCTCCCACCTGTCTGTTCCCAAATAACCAGTCAGAGGCTTAATATTAATTACAAACTGTTTGGTCTATGGCTTAGGCTGTTACTAGCTAGTGCTTATATCTTAAATTAACCCATTTCTATTTATCTATATATCACCACATGTGTCATGGCTTTACCTGTGTTCTGTTGCATCTTGCTCAATTCAGCAGCTCTCAACATCTCCCACGGCTCCACCTTTCTTCTCCCTATATCTTTGCTTGCATTTCCCACCTGGTTATAACCTGTCTTGTCATAGGCCAGTACAGCTTCTTTATTAACCAATGGTAGCAACACAGTGTACAGAAAGACCATCCCATGGCACCAAAGTATGAAAAATAATAGGGAAACCTCTGAGGCACAGTAGGTTATGAGTGGAAAGGAAATATTGTCTTTCAGTTTATGAAGAGTAAGCTTCTTATTAGATATCCAAGGTGGGGTGGCGACTAAGATGTTAGGAGGTACTAGTTAGTGGAGTCTGAAATAAGGGCTGGGTGAGAGGGGTTGGGGGAGTGGAAAGAGGGAAGAGGAGTGAGAGGAGAGAAGAGAAAAAGAGGAAAGAGACTGAGCGAGCAGGTGAGCACATCACTGTTGTGGAAGAAGCAATGTATTCAAGTAGAGTAAGGAGGAAAGTCTATATATTACAAGAAGCCAATTCCTTGTAACAATATCCATGCTGCACATTAATCTGCTTATGTGGTGTTATCTCTTATGAAGCATACCAAATAAGGGCCAGTATTCACCTTATCTTTTCATGTCTGGGTGTTCCTGGCCCTTCATACTGAAGGCCCAAAGACTAAAGCTTCTTGTTTCCTGGAAGATAGAAAGTAACCAAAATACTAAAGACACTGAAGTTAATGGTAGAATGTCATGATATTGATTTTCACTAGAAATATAATAACCCCTTCACTGCCTGTTCATTGCAAACCCACATTATCATTAGTAGGTTGATATAGATATAATAGGATGAATGGGTAGATTAGGGAACTTACTTCTAAAGAGCAACAAGTTGTTTAAAATGTTTTAGATTGGTTTAGATTTTAGTCTATTGATACAAACTTAGTTAATTTTGTTATACTATGTATATATTTCTACTCTTGTTTAAGGTATTATGTTTGTATAGCTCATTTAAAATTTTAATGGATAATTAAAAATAGATTAATAATTAATCATCTAGGATAATCATACTTGTAGCCATGTTAGTTAAGTCTTCTAGGTATACACAGAGATATTTCAGATAGATAGATAATCTTCAAATACTTCAAAGACCTTCAGAATATGGCATTTAAAATATTTTTAAAATTTAGACTTTCTGGACAGTGAGACATGTCTGCTCCTGGCAACACCGATTTACTTCAGAGACAACGATGGGCATTGAAGACACTTCATATCTTATTTTCACCTTAGCAAAAATAGCCATTTGGGCAAGAAACTGTTCTTGCCTGGACTGCTTGATCGACTGGACATGCAGGACCCATAGAAAGGTGACCAGTAAACTTTACTTGACAAAATGGTCCTTCAGGTTCCTGCTTCACAGAGGAAAATGCCAGACATTCTACAGGACACTGAGAGAAGTGACCAAGAGACTCTAGCCCTGTGGGCTGAAGACAAATGCCCCAACTTTACAAAGGAACATTAGGTGACTGTCCAGGCTGCCAGCTGTCTCTGTCTACTCTTGCAAGACTCCTGAAAAATGCTTACATCCTTCTGCCGCTTCTCAGGTAATATTATATCCTTCTGAGGTCTTTGATGTGGTTGAAGACTAGATAGTTATAATTTTGCTTAGTTATGATAAAAGATAAGTTAGATATAAAACTTTAGACTCACCAATATAAGATAGGATATCTTCTTTAATAATGTAACTATAATTCTTGCTTGATAATTGTTTTGTTACATGTAATTGTACTATGTAAAAGTTAAAACCTTCCTTAAAAAAAAAAAAAAAGAAAAGGGGAAGTGCTGTGGATATCGCTCTGTGTAAATAAAGTTCTGATTGGCCAGTGGCCAGGCAGGAAGTATAGGCGGGACAAGAGAGAAGAGAATTCTGGGAAGTAGAAGGCTGGGAGAGAGACACCACCAGCCGCCACCATGAAAAGCAACATGAAAGACATTGGTAAGCCACAAGCCATGTGGCAAACTATAGACTAACAGAAATGGGTTAATTTAAGATAGAAGAAGTAGATAACAAGAAGCCTGCCACTGCCATACAGTTTCTAAACAATGTAAGTTTCTGTGTGCTTTCTTGGTTGGGTCTGAGCGACTGTGGGACTGGCGGGTAAGAGAGATTTGTCCTGACTGGGCCAGGCAGGAAAACTCTAACTACAGTAGGTGTCCATGGTGAATTCACATTCAGATACTGCACCTCTTCTTTTTGTTTTGTTTATTAGCAGTACTAGGAATTGAACCTAGGTAGGGCTTTGTGCCTTCAAGGCAAGTACTGTACTATGAACTATAACTCCACACTGGGTTTTAGTAGACAAATTGGCAGGCAGGCAGACAAGCATGCACTCATACATACAAACATGCACTCACACACACATGCACATATGTCATGACCCACCAGTTGAGAACCCCTGCATTAAAGTAATGTCATAACCCTCTTCTGGCCTCTCCAGAAACTGCATGTACATGGTGTGTAGACATACTTGCACATAAAACACACATACACATAAAAATGAAAATATGTGTATTTAGCTATCAGAGATAAAGGAATGCCTTGTTTTTTAATTTTTTTTTGGTAAAATGTCTTAGAGAAGTTTATAAATGATTTTGTCTCCTAGGACAAATATATTTATTATACACAGACTGTGGCACAAAACTCTGTGAGACTGATAATTACATGTAACTGTGATATCCGGAGCTGGCACAGAGACTGTTTCCTCTGCTATGCAGCATAGAAAACCATAAATGCCCTATCTGTATTTTGATACAGGGGAAATAAAACCCTCTATTCAAGGTTCACCAAATGATCCCTTGTTGTACTGGATACACAGGCTTCCCATTCTGAATTCCCCGGATGGTCTTACCACCTGGAAACCTCAGGGAAACCCTGGGTTTAGCCATGTGTCTGGAGGACTCTGGTCCAGAGCTGTGATTTGTTTCCACAGGGATGGCTGCTATTTGTGCTTGCTAGATGTTAGTGCTTGAAAGAGCATCCACATCCTTGTACTCCAGAGTAAAAGGAATACAAGTCTGTTAGGAAGCAGAAGTTCTCTATCTTCCCAGTGTTTTCTTAATTTATTGTCACATGTTTTAGGCTTTATCAGATCTTTATTTGGATTTGTTAATACGTGGGGTAAGGTCATAAGTTAATACTTTTTTTTAAAATTTAAGATGCAGCCTAACTTTTCCCTGAGGTACTAACAGAGCACTCAATTGAGAAGATCTCTTTGGCAACTGATGAATATCTTAGGGCTCCTGGCAGGTTTTACTTTTAATATAATTTTTAAGGAGGTGCAAATTCTTCCAGTATGGGTAGATTTCATAACTTATCTGTCAGGATACTGTCATACTTTACTTTATAGAATTTTAAGAATTAATACATTATTATGTTCCAAAGTATTAATAATGGCTTTAAGAAATATGTAATTTTCTAAGTATTTTGAATTTATTGAGAGGCATGTGAAGGAACTGATGCATTCTGCTTAAGCACGAGTTTCACGGACATTGTGTGCAATATTTTATTAAGAGGACTTGGATATGGGATATTAAAAGTAAGACAATTGTTCAATAATTAAATATTCTTTGTTAAAAATGTCATTCTTAATGGGGTTGGAGATGATCTGCATATATTTCAGTGTATCTGAAGAGATGGGATATAGTTAGTTATTCATGACATCTGAATGGGAAAGTGGGGGAGCATGTGCAGAAAGACTCATTTCTAAGTGGTAATAGGTGGAAGATGCTATGAACTTAAAAATCTGAAAACTAATTTTTTTTAGTTAACTGTCATCTCAATAATGAAATTAGTAGCTCTATTTTTTTTTTTCCCTTTAGGAGACATTGCTGTGCTCACAGCGATGATTCTCATCTAATTATAAAGACAATTGCCAAATATTGAGCTACTACTTGCATGGCATTGTACACTCCTGTTTTTTTTTTTCCTATCACTCCAGACATATCTTAGATTTCTCAGCAGCTATCCCTTGGCTCCCTGACACTGAATTTCAGAATACCTTCAGGCTCTGTGTTGGACTTTATTGACACGCTGCTTTCCCTTATCCACAGCCACACTGTCAGTGGCTCTTTCTGTGTCTGGTACTGATGACTCATAAGGTTTTCTTTATTTTAGTGCAGTTTGGTGCCATTGTCTTGATTTATTCTCGTACACTGAGATTTTACCTACCATTCTTTCATAGGATCCATATAAATGGCAACCCAACGAAAACAAATAATAATGTGATTATCAATATGAATACTCTTGATTTCTTGGAGGAACTCCATACATCTGCAGACAACACAGAAAACAGCTCTTACACAGATTTCTCCTTCAACAGTGCCACGTACCACTTCCCCTGAATGGATTAGTCAGCAAGGTTTCACTTGAATCTCACTCAAAGGCTTTGAATCTCAAAATGACCTAAATGTTGTATTTATAAATTGTTTTCACCTATGGAATTGTTGAGTGCCATGGGCCCCAGGAGAGAAAGACAAACATCTCTGGTGTGTTTCAATTCAGTGTGGAATTACATAAGTAACAATAAATATTTGTTGTGGATGAATCCACAACCCCTTACAAATTGTGCTTTGGTTGCATTTCTGATTGCGTTGTTACAGGCCATGAACACTGGCAGCCAGCAGCCCTCTGATGCTTTTTAATCAAAGAACAGAATCCTAAAAAGGTCAGAACCATAACTTATAAAAGCACTTTTCACAGGCTGTCCCAAAAGAAATGAAAGATCAAAATGTGAGTGATTCCCTAAGCAGAATGCTATCCATTCAAATATGAGAATCAAAAACATACTGTTTCAAAGAAGTCAGTATTGACACATGTTGGAAAAAGAAATAAATTTCTCCTATACTATGGACAGCCTTCTTCTATTTTCTTTTTTTTTCATCTACATTTCTGAATTAAATTATTTTCATGGGTTTGAAAAATCTGATCCTCGTATCAACAAATGGAAGAAGCCATCCTCTTACCAATCACTTTAATAAAACAATTTGGCTCTTGCCACATGGAATTTATTTACTTTTGCTGGTAATTTCCCCCAGGATAGTTATAACTCTCTGACCATCATTGCATGCAATTTTATCTGGGAAGTAGAATGAAAAACAGGGCAGTATGATTGTGTGATCTTGGAGTAGTCTCTGGGTGAATGTTTGTATGGATGTGCATTTTGTCTTTATCAGCCTTCCAATTTAAATACAGGCTGTCAACTGCCACTCACCATGCAGACACACTCACTGTGATATGAAATATGAAAGAATTAATGTAAGTTTTGTTTTGTTCCATATATATACTATATATCACCTTTCCCCATTCCTTCTGCTCTCTTCAGCCCCTCCCAAGACCCCTCCTTCCATATCACTTCACTCTCAAAGGTTTGTAGACTGAAGTTTTTCAGTCCCACCAAGACCTAACTAGGCAGCAGCTGTTTTTAGAAAATAATCACTCAGATGCTTAATATTAATTGCAAAGTGTTTGGTCTATGGCTCAGGCGTCTTGCTAGCTATCTCTTTCATCTTAAATTAATCGATTTCTATTAATCTATGTTTTGCCACATGGCCATGGTGTTACCAGTCTGCTGGCATGTTGCTCCTTGAGTGGTGGGTTGGACTCTTCTCTGTCTCTACCCTTCTTCTCCCTGTATCTTTCCTTGGATTTCTTGCCTGGCTATAACCTGTCTTGCCATAGGCCAGAGCAGCTACTTTATTAAGCAACGGCAGTAACTCATATTCACAGCATACAGAAAGACCTTCACACAGCAAATGTTCACAGCCCTTTATATTTAGATTATTAGTGGAACATAATTATGCATGTGTATGTATGCCTATTATATGTATAAATATTGTATGTATGTGTAAATGCAACCTGCTGAGTCTGTTTTGTGTATGTGGTTTTAGGACTGACCACTTTGTGTTGGACAGCCATAAGGGGCTCATCCCTGGGAGAAACTTAACTCTGTTTCCCTCAGCAGATATTGGTTGCCTTTAGTTCCTTGTCCAAGGGTATGACTTTGTGAAATTTTCCCCCTTCAGAATTAGCATGTATATTGATATTACATTGTTCAAGTCTCATTTATGTAGCTGTTTCTATGAATGACTGTTTCACAGCAGACACCTTGGTACTCTTATAATTTTACCTTTCCTTCCATGATCTTCACTGAGCCATACATGTAAGGGCTGTGGTGTAGATGTATCCACTGGAGCTGGGTTCCCCAATATCCATTGATCTCTTAATTGGACCGAGTTGTGTTTTTCTGTGATGGACTCCATTTGCTGTGAAGGGAGGGTTCTTTGGCAAGAGGAGGTCGCTACACTTATCTGTGAGTATAAGGTTACAGTTTTGAATATAGTCAGGAATTAGACTGGTTTAGCAAAGCATCAGTGGTAGATTTTCTTCTAAGATCCATTACCTCAATGACTATGGGAAGTTAGTTGGGGTTCTAGTCCCAGGCATCTCTGTGTTGTTTATAATTTTAAGTAAATATAAAATAATAAGATTCCTTGAGGCTGTGTCCAACATTCTTGGCATTATTTCCTCCTGTCCTTTTGAATAAACCTTTTTCCCATACTTGCAAAAGAATTTCTTTCCAGGTTCGGTTTCCTGCTTCTTATCACATGTATACTGCTATTCTCCTCTCAAGCCACTCACTCAGCTTCCCTGTATACCTTTGGTTTCTATGGTTACTCCGTGTTGTAGACTCACATCTGAAGACTTACAGGTTGGAAAATGAAGATGAGAGAGAAAAAATGAAGCTTTTATCATTTGGGGTCTGGATTTCAACATAATCTTTCTTAGGTTCATGAATTTACTAGCAAATTTAATTTTTCTTTGCAGCTGAATACTATTCCATTTTGCATATATACCACATTTTCATCATCTATTTATCTGTTGAAGGACATTAGTATTGTTTCTGTTTCTCAGCTATCTTGAATAGTGTGACAATAAACATGGATGAGCAAATACCTATTTTTATTTTTGTGTGTGTGTGATATGTAATGCTTGTTTGCATGAGTGTTGGTGGAGACTTGAGGCTTCTGGTCTTGATGAATTGTCACTAAGTACTTTCCACCATATTCACTAAGGTGGGTCAAGGTGTCTCAGTTAACCCTAGATCTTTCATAAAGCTAGTCACTCTAGCTAGCCAACTGCTTCAGAGAATCCCATCTCTGCTATCAGAGTGCCAGCAGGAAGGAAGGCAACCACCTCCACCTATGGGAGTGCTAGGGATTTGCACTTTTATCCTCACAATTGCATAACGTGGTTTTTGCACACTGATCTGTCTTCCCAGCCCTAACCAAAATGTTTTAAAGTTTCATTTTCAATACTAGCTGTAATGTCTTCAGATGGAGAAAAATAAAAGGTGGAATGCATAAATAGGAACTTTCAGTGGTGGCCATTTCTGTTACTCTTTTTTCCCCTAAAATCTATACATTTACATAGTCATGGAATTCTCTGGGCCTGATAAAAACCATAACTTTTTTTTCACATAATTTCCTTTTTTTTCCAAAGCAGTTACTTCTATTTCTTTTCAGTGATTGCTTTTAAATTTCCTCTGTATTTCTGAGTAATATGGATGTACTGCTACTTGATATAGTAGGTTTAGGTCCTGCCCATGAGAATTTATTTATTTATTTATTTTACATTTTAACTTCTTTACCCACATATGTATATTTTTAGTTACTGTACTATTGGTATTTGCAATATCAGGCACTAAGTAAATATTCGAAATAGCATTCAGTACTTAAACACTAAATGCATCCTGAATGAGACATAGAATATACTAGCATGCAAACTTATGCTTGAGCAGTATCTTCTCTTTGCCTAGAGTTAACAGTTACTTGTCTAATTGGGGAAATAGTTAACAGTACACTTCCTATCTACATCTGAAAACACCTTGGCTATTCTATCAGTTTCATTTTACTGGAAAAAAAGTCTCTTCTAATATTTTAGCATCTGCTTCTGTCTGGATTGATGGTTCCCAGACTTATGGTAGAATTACAGCTACAGAATTCACTTCACCAGCAAGCTAGCATCCTACAGCCAGTCACTGGTGATTGATTCTATGTTTTTCACAATTTCTCCTTCATTACTTCCCTTCCTTTTTCTTTCCCTCTTTTCCTTCTCTCCCTTCCTTCTATCCTTTCTTCTTCTCTTTATTTAATTATTTCTTTCATGCTGGGAATAAATTCAAGGTCTCATTCAAACACTCTTCTTAGTTTATCTAGAAACACGTCAATTCTGTTTTTGTTATTTTAAGATAAGGTTTTGCTAGAGAATTCAGGATGACCTTGAACTCGATATCCTCCTGCTTCAGATTCTAGAGTAGCTAGAATTATAGTCCTGTATCATTGTCTCTGGGCGGCCTTAGGTTTCATTTTGGTTTGTGTTGAAAATATGTTGCAATATATTCTCCAAAATTCATGCATAGAACACATGTTCCAAAATAACTTTGGATGTCTGAACAGTGTTGTTTTATAACCTTCCATAATTAAGTTTGTTTTGGACAAAAATATTCTAGCTTAAAAATCACTTTTCTTGGAATTTTGAAAGGTATTTCTGATTTTTCAACTTTTAGGAGCATTCCAGAGGATGAAAAAGTTTGGAGAGTTGATCCTTGTGTGACAGTTTACTTCCCTCCTCCCATCTTCTTGTCTCTATAATACTCTGAAATTTCTCAGCTATGTTCTCATTTTACTGAGGATATTTCTAATCTGTTCTCTCTAAAAATACATGCTCATCATGTTTGGATTTTGATGGCACTATTTTTATGGTATTGTTCATTCTCAATAATATTAACTGCTGAGACCACTGTGTATTAGAACTCTAGGGCTATTCCTTATTTCTCTCTGTCCTTCTTGAGATTCATTGCTGGCAGAATTTTCTTGACTTTCCCTCTTAATCTAACTGAATTAATCATTCCCTAAAAGAACATTTAGAGAATGCTAAATTTTAATTGAAAATACATTCTTTTGTCTCTGAAGGTAGCATTATTTTATTTTAATGACTGCCCCATACTTGATCATGTGTGTACCCTCCCAAGATAGGTTCTGTTGTTTTGTTTTGTTCTATATCTTTCAGTCTCATTGATGTCTTCAAACCCTTCACATTTAAGAGCATAATATTTAAAGAATCATTTCAAACTCCATGCCTGTAGATTCATTAACTACTGTAAAGCCTGGTGGGAGGGAGGTGTAGGAAAGAGCTGTCTAGCAAAGGAGGCACTGTAATCCTCAATGGAGATAAGAAAGCAATGTGGCAACCATGAGTATGGCAGCATCAAAGGGAAATTATGACTGATTCTATGCAGAGGTAAAGGCACGGGACAATGCTGGATGATGCACAAATCTCTGATTCACTCAGCTAGGAGGAAGGTCTGATAATTTTCTGAGATGGAGCAGAGATGGGGATCCCTGCGAAGGTAATGTTCCTTCTAGAGTCCAATTTGGAAAATGTTGAAACCTAGTTACAGTTTTTCCACACTAAATGACAGATTTTGTAGCTAGAGCATTTGTATTATATACAACCGACAGATTTTGAGTATGGCAAACATAAAAGTGGTCACATAGTTATGCAGCTGGGACTTCCTAAGAGGAGGCTTTGGACTCTGTTAAGGAGAGCACTTAGTGCTGCTCCCCTGAGGAAATGAAGAAGCCAGGAAAGGCAGGTGGAGGGAGAGGTCTGCCTCTGAGTTCAGGAGGGTGCCTTCAATGGCAAACCTTTCTGTCAATTTCTCTGTTCCTACTGTGAAGGGCTGGAGAGTCTCTTGTTGACCTGGCTGTAGTTTTCTTAAACTAGATTAAAGAATGAGGACAAACCAATATTTTGAGCATTGCAGCAATGTCTGCTATACAAAAAAATGGATAGGAATTTCATTCATTCATATTGGCTATGTATGTTTTATTCAATTTGCCTGAAAATTCAGCCCCATAAATAATGCTTGGATTGATTTTTTTGTTCTTCTTCACACATTATTTCTCTGTCTTTCTTTTATTTTTCACATGGAGAGCCAATGACACATGTGTTCCCGGGTGGGTTCTAGGATGTGTGTGCTGCACTTTGGAGGAACAGCCAAGAGAGGCTACACCATCTCATGCTCCAGAGTGAGTAAATTCTTTTGTAGCCAGCTATCCTGCAGCTAGTGTGGGGCACCCCTTAAGATTTTCTGGAGTGGGGAAGAAAAGGTAATACTTTAATTTGTACAGATTTATATGTATGTGATGGAAACTTAGATCACAACATAAAGAACTGTGGCATTAGTAGAAACAAAATCAAATGCCTTATAATTCTAGAACTTAATGATGTTTTAATATATAATGTGGGTAGATTATGGAAACTTTTCAGTAACAATGGCCAATGAGCTCTCTGACAGACATTTTGACAGGACGATTTTTTCATCAGCAGATGGACCGTTCTACAGTGTTAATTCCTTATTATTAGCTCAGTTCACCCAGTAACACAGTGCATCTAGGGAGAAGCAAAAGTAAAAGGCATCCAAGTTTTCACGTATTACTGCTAACTCCTCCTTCCCGTCAATGTAAAGTAAAATAATTGCACATTTTGTCATGCTATCTTTTAATTTCTTTATTGGTAAACATTGTCATAATGCTATGACTTTAAAGAAATATGATTTAATGTGTATATGTGTGTGCCTGCATGTATGTATGTGCACCACATGCACAGAGGAGCCAAAGTAAGTCAGAAGAGGGTCTTGGTTCCCTGAGACTAGAGATAATTGTGAACTACCATGTGGGTGCTGGTAATTGAGCACAGGTCTTCTGCAAGAAGAACAAGTGCTCTTAACTGCAGAGGCATCTCATCAGCCCCAGATGGTGCTGTAACCAATAAAATCAGTCAGTATATACCAATGTGTTTATTCTTTGCCAAGATTATTGGGTAAAACCCAAATCCATGTGCATGGCAAAATAAAGGATGATCGAGGAATAAATAAAGATTCTCCAAGATGTAAAAGCAGGGTAAAATTTGGCCAGTCCAAGGCTGTACATAGATCCATCTTAATATCGGCAAGATCATCTGTTTAAATTCTATGTGTTAGAGGATTTTCCCTCACTCAGCCTGATAATATACTCTGTGGTACTAATTCTTAGTCTGTAACATCTTTTGCTATTTCAGGATGCTATGTTATTTTCTCCACTGACATTTAATTTAATACAACATGTAATTTGATATACTTGTACTGGAACAAGTTTATCAAGAAGAAGAAAGGGCAGAGGGTTTTCTTTCACTTCTAGTTCTATCCTACAAACACAATTCAATATGTTACCAGATTAAATAAGCTAAAATAGAAGATAAATATTCTGATATATTGTCTAATTTCAATATTTATAATAGCTGGTCCACAATTCATGGAGAGAATGGAACTGTTTGTTATTTGTGAAGTCTCAGTTTTCTGAAAATACTGACATTTTTTTTTATTTAAAATGACTCTTCATCTTTGCTTAGAAGCCAAAGAGTCTATTTAACTCAATTACTTTACTTAGTGACTTTAAGCGGAGAATAACCTCAGAATTCTGGCACCTTCTTTTATGACCTGAATAGTTCAAGTTCAGTTCCAATTGGGAATGCTAGTTACCCAACTTTTATTAGAAAAAAAAATCTGTATTTTTATAACGAAGAATGTCATTTATTTGTAAACACTTGAATAATAAATGCTCTAACATTTTCTCTGATTAATCCTGTGTATCCTCTGTAAGTGTAGAAAACATGCTGTCACACAATGCATATTTGAGCTTAAATGAAGCTTGCTCCAGGGGCGCTCCTTATGAATGGATTTTATCTTAAATTAGCTTCTTGAGACTCCATACCAACTTCTGAATTATCAGATCAGGGGCCTGGGTACCAGTCATGGGCCTTTCATAATTCTAGAAGCTAGGAGAAGGGGCTGTCTGGGATTGTTGTTTATGCAGCTGAAGAGGAGAGGCTGCTCCAGAAGGAAAGCAAAGCCAGAAAGGGTCTGGCTTCAGTGAGGGCAGATGTGGGGGACATCGCTTTTTATACGCCAATGATTCACAAATTCTCATGAAGTTTTTTATGCTTTGCTTACTTAATGTTTGATATAGTAAGCTTGTGTAATAAAAATCTTAATAAAGTTGAAATCCAAAGAAAGACTTTCTTTCATGTTTCCCACATGTATACTCCATACCAATGTCTGTCTGTCTGTCTGTCTGTCTGTCCGTCTGTCCTCCATCATTTATCTATCTCATCTATCTATCTGTCTGTCTGTCTGTATGTCTGCCTATCTGTATATCTAGTCATCTCTCCTTACTTGCTTTCCCATCTCTTCCCATACCTTTTTCTTCTTCTTCTCCCTCATACACTGTCATGTTTCTACTTCAACACGAATGTACAAAAACATGATTATGTTTTGATTATGCTTTTCCTCAATATTTCAATGAGCTAAAGAATCAATTGTAGTATTTTTTTACAAAATTATTTAAACCACTGATATATTAAAATGTTGCCTTATTTGATTTTAATGAGAACCTTGAAATTACCCTCTTGCCTTTATTTTGATATTTTCTTTTATCGATATGCCAAGAAATTTGCATTTTGATTCTCCCTTGTTGTGTTTTGAAAGAAAGTATCCCCCAAAGGGAGTTGCATTGTTAGGAAGTATGGCTTTGTTGGAGTAGGTATGGCCTTGTTGGAGGAAGTATGTCACTGTAGGGATGGGCTTTGAGGTCTCCTATGCTCTAGCTATGCACAGTGTGGCCCTCAGTTCACTTCCTGTTGCTTGCAGATCAAGAGGTAGAACTCTCAGCTCCTTCTCCAGCACCACGTCTTCTTGAAAGCTGCCATGTCCCACCATGATGAAAATGGACTAAATTTCTGAAACCATAAACCACTCCAATTAAGTCTTTTCCTTTATGAGACTTGCTGTGGTTAAGGTGTCTCTTCATAGCAACAGAAATCCAAACTAAGACACTTGTTAATTGCATTTAAGTGGATTTTGTGAAGTCAATTAACCAAGACACAATTCTCATTTTACCATGTTTTTGGACATTTTTTTTTCACATTTCTTAACAGGTACATTTTTGAAACTAAGTCATGTCCCAACAAAAATAAATTCAAAGAAAGTACTTGGCAAACCATAGGACGGGTTGGAGCATGAAATGTTTGAGACAGCTAATAGGAACAGCATGAGTTGTGTCCAGTTGGTGGCAAAACCAATTTGTGAGTTTGGTATAGAGATATATGATAAGAAGCTTAGTTGAAAAAATCATGCACAAATAAGATGATATGAAAATAGCACTGAAATGTCTAGAAGATTTGTCTCTTGTTTCTCAGTGTAAAACTGTTTCAAAGAAACAACTGCACACCTCTGCACTGTGTTTCCCCTTCATCTTACAATTGGTTAACCAATGGCTTCTGATAGAGTGATGAGTATCCCTTTTACACCAAGAAGCTTTAGAAGCAGTAAGGCTTTCCCTACTTATCTCTGCCTGCAGAAATGATGCCAATAACAAAGCAACCTTGGAAGGTAATTATTGAAGTGGTGACTCCACAGTTGTGGAAGGAGCCTGGTCCCCAACTGCCCATTGGGAAACACGTGCTTATTAGGCATAAGTGTCACAGATGAGAAAACAAGACAAAACAAAAACATTTTCCAATATGATTATTCTGTATATATTAGCACTAATAAACAATAATATAATGAAAGAGAAAGAGTGAATTGGATAATAGTGATGTCAGAGGAGGTTCAGAAATGTTTCTAGAGGAGATAAAACATGCTTGTATTAGATGGAAACTTGGTACCTGGAAATGATATGCGATGAATAGATGGGCATGTTTTCAAAAGTTTGATTATCACAGTTCAGTAGTCTGGGGTAACAAGGAATAATCATGTAACTTTCAAAATATTGGTATTTTTGCTTTTATTTTCCCTTTTATTGAAAGTAGATTTTTTTCTCACATAATGTATCTTTTATAATTTCTACAGTTTCCCTTCCCTCTGCTCCTCCCAGTTTTCCCCCACCTTTCCTCCCATCCTGATCCACTCTCTTTCTTTCTCTCATTAGAAAATAAACAGGCTTCTGAGTGATAACAATGAAATAAAATCAATATAATTAGATAAAACAAAATGTAACACACCAGAGTTGGATAAAACCAACAGAAGGGAAAGGCACAAGAATCAGAAACCTTGTCATTCGCACATTCAGGAATCCCATAAAAACACTAAATTGGAAGCCCTAATTTATATGCAGCGGACCTGGTGCAGACATGTGCAGGCTCTGTGCATGTTGCTTCAGTCTCAGCAAGTTCATGGGAGCCTTGATCGTGTTGAATTAAAAGGCCTTGTTTCCTTGGTGTCCTCCATCCCCTCAGGCTCCTACACTTTTTCTGCCTCTTCTGGGTAAAAGAGTCTCAAAACTATCAATGTAAGAGTCCGTTTAATTTCTGAAATGTTCTTCTGTGGGTGTAAGTGTCATCATGGAAAAGACAAAACATTATTCCGTTATGATTTAGAACTTTCTGTGAGTGGTAGTAAACTTAGAGGCTTGTCTCTATGGATTATAGGACCTACTTGTCCCAAGAAATTGAGTCATATTGTTAGTGATAAAAATAAATTTCTTGTAATTAATTACATATTATGAATTCTCTAATGCTTTAATGATCAAATTAGACTTATGCCACAGGAGTCATTAGCACTCCTGTTAGGACTGTCCTCTCTAATTCCTTTTCCAGCATATCCCAAAGAGCCTGAGTACCACCACTGACCTTGCTGAAGAGAAGTTATAATTATTATTAGGAGGATAACTTTGGCTGTTAGGATAACCTGTTATAGCCTATATTCAAAATAAGAGTTATATTTGAAATCTACAGTTCTCTTATATATGACTTTGTTCCTTGGTTATCAAAGGCAATTTCATGAGCAGAAAGTGATACTGAAGATAAGTTCAAACAGGCACGAGAGAAGTTTGAAACAAAATCATATATTCTACATTAAGAGTACATCTCCTTCAGTTCAGAGACTCTTCCCTGACATTGTACTTCTTGAGTACAGAAGTTAACATCTGATGTTCTAATAAGGGCCACAAATTACAAGATAATTATACTGAGGTAAATATTGACTGGGTCTACTTACATTATAGAAGTGAATCTCAGTTTTAGTGAAAAGTGAGACTATGAATACATATGGAAGAATATTCTAAATTTCATTAATTATTAGTTTAGATAATTTACATTATTCTTGGGCTAATTAAGAATACCAAAGTTTATTTGAGACAGAGAATCATCTTTGGAGAAAGCATAAAGGCAGTGAGCTATGGGTGATTTGCCTGTGGAAGATGAGAGAAACAAGCAGACTGAAGGCCAGCAGTGTGAGTGAGAAATGACTATGTCAAATGAGAGGTAAACATTAAATGGGAGAGGCAGCTCATCTACTACACTTTCAGAAGGCTTGAGCCAGAATGCAGAACACTGAAATGGAGCTTGTGAAAAGTGTCTTAGGTAAAAATTTAATCAGTCTTCTCAATATTCTTGGAAGACATTTGAGTAATTCCTTACAGTTCATGTCAGAAAGGGATTCCGCTGCGTCAGCTTAGCAAGAACCTCACCCTCCAACTTTTTCTATGTCATGTCCTCTATATTTGATCAGGTTCCTCAGCCTTCACTAGTCCCTAGACAACATCTGGTTACCCTGTCCCATCTCCTGCAAGAATCCTCTTTTGTGAGTTTAGTCAGAATTTTCCCCTTTTGTGAGTTTAGTAACTCATTTAATTTTACTTTTCTTCCACTGGCCTCTATACTGCATGACATTTGCCCAGTCTCTCTCCCTACTCCAAATCCCCCTGCCATGCTCTCTGTTGCTACTGTGATGGTCCTGAATGAAGTCTCTTCATCATGCTTTGACAGGTAACATTAAATGGGTTTTAGCCCAGCAGCCACTGAATGGTTTAGACAAAAGATAAATATCAGTGTTACTAGAAGCACATTCCTCTCGAGATGAAATTCCAATAATGGAGAGAAACCTTAATAGTTTTAGTGAGAGTAGAAACAGCAAATACATGTGGTACTAAATTTAATGTGTTGTTGACTTGATATGGAGACAAGAAGAGAATTACAAGCCACTCAGCAAGTTTACCAGCATGTAGTTTTTAACTAAATTGCTCTAGGACTAGCTGCACATTAAACAAAACAAAGCAAACAAACAGCCATATTCCATACTGATATGTTTTAAATAACTTCTGAAAGGAGGTGGGTCCTTTGCAAAGGGAATTCATGATCTTACTGAAGAGGCTTTAGAGATCTGATGACCCATCTTATGTGCCCCATGTAGACACATTTGTCCATTTACCTTCCACACTATGAGGACACAAAAGAAGATTCTTTCATGGAAGCAGAGACTAAACACCTATCACACACTGAATCTGCTCATGGCTTTATTTTAGAATTTCTATCATAGAGAACTGTGAGAGATCAATTTGTTGCTTATAAATTATCTAATCCAAAGCATTTTGTTTCAATAGCAAGGTCAGACTAAGAGGTTGAATTGGAATTTGTAAAGACAATGTCCTGGAATGCTAATGACAAATACACTTTGAGGAAGAGCTTTGGGTGCACTAGGAAGATTGAAAAATTCAGAAAAGAAGTAACATGAATTTGGAAGTCAGTGAGACATAGGCTTAATAGATCATTTAATTCTGTTTTAGAAAATCATATTTATAAATTGAATATCAATTAAATTTAAGTTATACACAATTAGTGCATCAAGTCAATTCTTTTTAAGGACAGAGTAGATTCTATTTTAAGGTATGTTCTCTACAATGTGAAAATATTATAATATATAAGCAAGGATAGAGATTTTGGTTTTTGATAAATATTAGATATAATGTAGTTGTTTGAATGAAAATTCCCCCATAGGTTCATTATATTTGAATGCTTGGTTACAAGGGAGTAGAACTGTTTGAAAGGGTTACAATGTTTGGAGGTGTGGCCTTGTTAGAGTACATGCGGTTATGTTGGAGGAAATGTGTCACTGGGGGTGGCCTTTGAGGTTTCAAAGGCTCTTACCATGTCTCTCTCTCCCTCTCCCTCTCCCTCTCTCTCTCCTTCCCATTTGCTCTGCCCCCACCTTTCTCTCCCTATCTGGATGTAGCTCTCAGCTACTGCTCCAGTGCCTGCATGCCACCATGCTCTCCACCATGATGACAATGGACTAAACCTCTGAAACTGTAAATGAAGCCCCCAATTAGATGCTTTCTCTTATGAGTTGTCTTAATTACGATGTCTCCTCACAGCAATAGAACAGTGGCTAAGACGTATGGCAAATTTTAAAGGTAGTATTTCTTATAAATTTGTGACTTTAAGTAATATTTTATTGAAAATAAGTTTTTTCTCATATGATATATTCTGATCACGGTTTTCCCTCCGTCATCTTCTTCCAGATCATCTCCGTCTTTCCATTCATCCAACTCCACATCTTCTTTCTCTTTAGAAAAAAGACAGGCAAAAATAATTCAAAGTAAAATGAAACAAATAGAGAAAAAGCCACACCCCCACACACATATGAACCCATAAAAAACATAAAATCGGAAACTATAATAGATAAGCAAAAGACCTGTAAAGTAGAAAATGCCCAAACAAAGCACTATGACACACAAATATCTCCAAAATTACCTTTGAGTTCATTTTATGTTGGGCATCTCCTGCTGGACATGGATCCTCCCTTAAGTATGGTTTCCGTACCCAGTGTGACTGCATATCAGGCGTGACTCCAGTGGAGAAAATAATTTTTAACCTTTGTAAATAGTTGACTCTTGGAGATAAACTTCTAGGTTAGGTATGGGGCCTTATATCCACTTCTCCTCTTAGTGCTGGGAAACTATGAATGTGTCCAAGATGGCTTGGACCTGTAAAGTTCCTGTGCATGTTACTACAGTCTCTAAGTTCATATGTACATCAGTCCTGGTGTGTTTAGAAGGCCATGTTTTCCTGGTATTCCATGGACACATCCCTACTGGCTCTTACACCCTTTGTGCATCCTCTTCTGTATAGTTCTATGAGCCCTGAGAGGAGCCCTTTGATGAAAGCATCAAATTTAGGACTGAGTGTGTCAAGGCTTCTCACTCCCACAGCATTTTCCAGTTGTGGGTCTCTCTGTAGTAGTTCACATCTCCTGCAGGCAGGGTGGAGTGTCTATGAAATTGGCTGAGGGCAACACTGTTCTATGGTTATAGTAGATTCTCATTAGTAGCCACTTTATTGCTATGCTCCTTTAATAGAATTTAATAGACTAGTATTTGGTTTTCCCCCATATTCACATCCTATTGAATCTGAGATTCTTGGCACCCAGGCTGTATCAGTCGTGGTTTCAATCTCATGGAGTGGGCCTTAAATCTGATCAGATAGTGGTTGGTTATTCCCATATCTTTTGCCAGCACTGTACCCACATATCATGCAGGCAGGCCGCAACTGTAGATCTAAAGGTTTGCAGTAGGGTTGGTGTTTACCTTTTCCTTTGGTAGCTTGCAGAGTACTTTTCCCAGTATCATGGACACTAGTCAATGGAGTGAAGGCTCTAATTAGAGACCTGCATCACTTCTCCTTATCTAATGAGACATGCAGGTGTTCCCTTCAGCAATAGGGCCCACCATTAGTCTGTGGAAAGCAACCAGTAGGTTTGACAATCATCTGAGGTTGTTTTTTTTTTTTTTTTTTTTTTACATATGAACATAAAAACGCAAAGATGTAATTGGTTAGAAAATATCATAGATCAAGAATCTGAAATTAGGAAACCATTTGCTAAACGATTAAGAGAAGAAAAATATTTGGAGATATTTATAGCCTTATAACTGATGTTCCACATTAGTGGTATAGTTTTCCATTTCTATAACCATGTTGGCTTAGTTATTAAAGGAAAGACATGTGGTGGGAAAGGTAATCAACATAGCAAAAAACCTCTGTATAAGCATTCACCTATGATTACGTATCTGAAAATAGTGAGAGTTGGCTGTACTTTTGTGTAGTTTTTTTTAAAAAAAGATTGTAACTGCTCACTTATCACACACAATTTGTTTACACAAATGTCTGAAATGGGTAGAGATTATCACCACTAGGAAGAAATGCTGTCATTTCATATGTAAAGCATTGTATTGTATTGTCTCTTGACCTAAAGACACAGTAGTAACTAGCTGCATGATCTTGGAACTCGAAGCCTCTAGAACAGTAAGAAATCCAATTCTGTTTTTCATTACTTTCCTACTCTCAGGTATTCTGTAATGACAACATACAAGAGACCAAGACAGGCAGTGTAGCTGTTAGCACTGGGTGCCACCAGAAAATGCAATAGACTGGTAAACAAAAACCAACAATAAAAACATACCTCAGAATATTTTACTGACATACAAACATATATACATACATACATAGCAGTTCTGGAGGTTGGAAAGTCAAGTGTAAGGTGCCTGTTTGTTAATATTTGTTAAACCTTTTCTGAGAATTTCTTCCTGGCTTTTGGATAGCTTTTTCTCTCTGAGTCCCTAAGACTTGAGATTCTTTTCCATGGTGTATACTTAGGAAGGGGTAGGATGGGGTTCCTTCTTCTTCAGATACCAAACTTACCATGAGAACTGTAATCTTGTGATCTAAACCTAACCCTAGTTATCATCTAAAGTTCTTCTGTCCTCTGTACTTGGAGCTAAGAATTTTAAATGTGGATCGTGAGAGTAGATAAACATCTGGCCCATAATGTGCAGCTGTCATCCATTTTGATTGACATGTTTCATGTATTCAGTATATTGGGTCCTGTACTAGGGCCCTTTCAAGGCAAAACAAGAGACATACATCCAAGCTAACCTCACATAAAAACTGAAGACTGGTCCCAGGCTGGGTTAAATTATCTTAGGAATTGGACAGAGGCAAGATATCCATAAGCTTCTGTCAGGCAGCATGCATGACAGTACCTTGGGAGTTAAGCAAAGATGAAGATCTAAAAGGCTAAGGAAGCAAGAGTTGGAAACACCCTGGCAAATCTGTGCAAATTGGGAAAAAACATGAGGTCAGGGAATCATTTGATAGAGGAAAATGAAATCTATAATGGAAAGAAGAAGATGAAAATTGTGTATTTTAACTAACAGGGCATTTTTGCCAAGGCCTGTAGCTATGCAGGCATTTCTGTGGATGCAGTCTATGTAGGCACATAGGCAAGTATCCATCTCTGAAGACAGAATTATCATAAACAGGGTGAAAGGTGACAAAGCTGCACCCCTTCATCATATAGGGAGTTAAACTAAGAGCTGAAAACTGACAGCCTAGACTTACATGAAGTCCTTCCTGAGGGAGCTGTAATTTAATGATTAAAAATGTTTTACAGTCCTATTTCTTTGGGTAGAGTTGACCCTAAATGGGAGAACCTCAGATATTATTCCCATGCTAGCTTGAATCAGGCTGACCAATCGCTCAGGGGCAGAGTTCAGGGTACACAGACACTGGAATATTTGCCTTGGGTGGTCTTTCTAACTGCTGTAATAGATTAGAGCTAAATAGGAAGAGAATATGTCTTGTCTGAGTTTATACAAAATTCATTTCAGAATGCACAAATGTGCCTGTGTGAGTGCACTTGGCTTCCCTTTGGCTGTGTCTCCTGACAAGTGAGTCCAGGTTGGTTAAATCCTGATTTGTTACTGCTTGGGGATCTGATTATCTCCCCACTTCCTTCTTTGAATGTTAGCCTCTTTGTTTGGAGAGTGCAGGTAATTAGTATGTGGATATGGCACAGAGGAGTAGCGATGGACAGGAAGCTGAGAGACAGCATGCTGTGATAATTCCATTATAGGTTTTGCTTCACTGGTGCCTTTGGATCCCAGACATAATGAGACAGTAGGGGTCTGCAATTTCTCTCACAGAGGGTCTCTCTATGATGTGCCAAGCTTTGGGTATTAAATTTGAGCTCCATCATTTTATTAGTAGCATTTTATTGGAGTAAATTAGTGCCCGGGAACATAATTCCCTGGGTTAAATCGATGAGTTCACCTGGAATGACTTTACCATCCCTAATCAGCAATCCTTTTCTGCAGAGTTCTAATTTAGTTGAATAATGTGGTGTTCCTGTTAACTTCCCCTTCCTTCACCTCCCATTCTCCCTGTTGCATAGGAACAGACATAGTTTTTAATATAGAGGTGAAATGAAAGTAAACTGAACCAACCAAATGTAAAATGCATGGGCTGCAGTTTCTCCTAACAAATACAGGCATAATTACTACATTTTCCCCTTGTGGTGAAGTCCCCAGCTAATACGGCTGCTTGAATAAACTGGAACGGAGGAGTGGAAAGCTCTCAGATTAGAGATTCAAGATGAAAAGCAGAGGAAAACTTTCAGAGAGTTCTATTAAGTCACGCCATGCTCTAATGTTGCCAGGAAGAACCTGTGTGGCATCACAGTATGCTCAGTGTTGTGTGTTCTTCAGCTGCAGTAGTATTTGGGATTTGGGGAGGACTTTGAAGTATACTTTCCACTTGGACACTGAGCCTTTTATTCTGTCAGGAGGATCAGGAGAAAATAATGCCTTTCCATTTCACCGAAAGATCACTACTTGCTCCATATGCCTCATGCTTAGCTCAAGGTTGTGTTTATAAGAAGACCACCCGACAAGCAAGAGTGGGATTCAGGCCTGAGAGCAGATGGAAAGCCGTGAAGGTAATTAATTAAAGGAGAACAGATGGGTGCTCCAAGAAGGTTCAATAAGGCACAAGACAATGGGAGCACAGAGAGGCGGTTTAGTGAAATTTCTTGGCCTTGGAGGTCAGGGATTCCAGAGATAAATGATCCAGTGAGAGAGCAAGAGCTGAGGAAGACTCCTTTTCTTAGCAAATGTTATTGCTGGATACACATGTATTCAATAAATGCACAAAATTTTATTGTGCACTTGAGGAATTTTACACTGAAATAATAAATTTGTAAATCTGACCAGATCAAAACATGAGCCCTATTCTACAGAAGAAATAAAACACCATAGAGAAAGCCAGAAAACTAGGACCAGGTGACCTCAGATGGAGAAACCTCAGCACCCTGGAAGCTCAGTGTATTTGTTATGTAGAGTTGAACTGGAATACAGGGATATGGCATACAACTGGATCAAGGAGGCAGTGGAGCAGTCTCCAGAGGGAGGGGTGCCTTCTCCAGCTCTAAACATCCAGGGCAAGAAAGGTATGGTGGACATTTTCTGCATACATGGCTAACATCCACATATGGGTCAGAAGGAAGGCTTTAACATTCCCTTCTGTCTCTGTCGCTAGGGTCCTAGACATGGTTGTGCCCATGTCAACAGCTCAAATTCACTCAGAACCTTACACACTCAGCACTTCCTCCAGTCCAACATAAAACCTATAGCAAAGGGAGAAACATTTACAGACTATATCTGATAAGGAGTCTATAACCAGAATGTGTAAAGAACTAAACAACAAACAAACAAACAACAACAACAAACCTCAGTAACCAAATACGAACAGAATGAAAACTTAGGTTTTAAAAGAAGGACAATAGCACAAATAGATATTTCACAAAAGAATTCCTATACCTAGCCAATAGGTGAATGCAAAATGTTCTATGTCACTAATTATTAGAGAAATAGACATTAAACCCACCAACAATGAGAAATTGTCTCACTGAAGGAGGAAAGAATATTACTCACAGATAAAGGCAACATGGCTGTCAAGGATCTCGAGTGAAGGGAACTCTGATATATTGTTGTAGCAAATAATAAATTAGCACAGCCATCATGGGGAGAGTGAGGTGGCTCCTCAAATGAGTTAAAACTGGAATTACATGAGATCCAACAATTTTCTACTGAGTGGTATATAACTGTGCTCACATATTCATGATAGCTAATTATTAATGCAATTGAACATAGACAAGTCAATCTGGTGCCTGCATGGAGCCTTCACTGCTATGTTCTAGGCTCTTTGGTGTGGGAAGGTACTCTGCAAGCTACAGAAAGAAAACCTGAACACCAATCCAGTCACAAAACCCTCTACCTACAATCTGTCCTGCTTTCAAGATGTGCCAGGGAAATGAAATAATGGCACAGAAAACTAATGGGAGTAGCTCGCTGATGTCTGGTTTAACTTGAGGCCCATACCAGGTGTATTAGTCAGGGTTCTCTAGAGTCATGGAACTTAAAGAATGAATCCCCCTCTCTCTAAGAGAAAGAGAGAGAGAGAGGGGGGGGGATACACACACACACACACACACACACACACACACACACACACACACACACACACGGGAATTTATTGGAATGATTTACAGGCTGTGTCCAGCAACAGGTAGCTGTGAATGGACAGTCCAAGAGTCTAGCAGTTGCTCAGTCCCACGAGTCTCCTGTACATGTTGGAATTCTAAAGAAGTAGGCGCCAATGCCAGTGAAGAAATAGATGCGCTGACAAAGTAAGGGCAAATAGATGAAGAAGGAACATACCCCCTTCTTTCTTCCCTTGTCCTTCCAGCAGAAGGTGTGGCCCAGTTTCAAGGTGTGTCATTCAGCCTCAAGATCTGGATCACAATGTGCCCTCCATTTCTGGATTGTAGTTTATCTCTAGATAAAGTCAAGTTGACAATCAATAATAGCCATCATAACAGCAGAGGCAGCCCATGGCATACATTGCCTGGATGGCAAAGAACTGGGGACTGGAAACCTTGGGTACAACCAAACATAACCAGAAAAAAAAAGTCAATGAAATGATTGCTAATGATACTCTGCTATACTCAGGTTGGTGCTTTGTCCAGTCATTATCAGAGAGGCTCCTTCTAGAAGCAGATGGGAGTCAGGACAGAGATCCCCCCCAGTGAGACATTGTGTACTGTGAGAGCCTATCTCTAAGGTCTCCATTAGGTCCCTCTCCTAGGAGATTGGGGGATCCAGCAGAAGAGGGGGAGGAAAAACTAAAGGAGTCAGATGTAATGGAGGGCACCAGGAGAACATGGCCCACCAAATCAACTAAGCAAGGCTCACATGAGCTCACCAAGACAGAAGCATCTTCATGGTTATGAAATTCAATGGTGACTGTATCTGGGATCCATCCCTTCAAGGGTGCTGATCTTGACTTTAATGGGCTGATTATCTTTTTGCATTGTGCATTAGCATTTTCAAAAGACAGAGATTCAATTATTATTTGCCTAGCTTCTGAATTTGGTATTATTCTATTTACTGCTGAAATCAATCTTTGTAAGAAATCCGTGAAGTTTTCTTTCGGGCCCTGTATAACTTTAGTAAATCACTCAGTTTTCTTTCCTACTTCTTAAATTCTATCTTAAGCATTCAAAGCTGCTGTACGCCATAGAGCCAGTGTGTGGTTATCATATAGAGACTATTTTTGTCTATTAGCATAATCACCCTCTCCAAGAAGTTGGTCTTGGGAGATTTCAATACTCTAGTCCTATTTTGTTATTCAATGGTCCTAGCCTCATCGTTCCACAAGGTCCTCCATTGCAATTGAGGGTCAGGCTCCAATACTGCTATAACCAAGTCTCTCCAGTCTTGTGTGACAAGTCTATTACTATTTGACCATGAACTTAATATCTGCTTCACAAAAGTTGAATGCATACCATATGAGACTATTGCTTGTTTAAATCTCCTCAGATCTAACATTTCCACAGGAATCTTGTAAACTCTTACAGAGTCTTGGGGATGCCTGTCAATTGGCAGTTGTTCCTGTAAGGCGACTTGATAAATTAAGGTTGGTTGTTTGAAAACCTTGGGCTATTCTTCTCTAATTTTATAATGTAATGGTAAGGTTAGTTCTCCTTTAAATTCCTCTGTCTCTGTTTGAATATCTCTATGGTCTGTTTTAATAAATTTTTCTAAGGCCTGTATCTTGGCACTCATATCAACCAACATTTTTAGGGATAAACCAAGAATGATCAAACCAATAATAATAATTACCAAAATGATAATTGAATTCTGTCAATCCTAGTTGAATATTCTTTCATTTAATTGTTCCATTTTTAAACCATCCATCGTGTAATTGTGTAATCATATAGAGATCTAACTCTCTCCATTATAATAGTGTTTTCTTTTTTTTTTTATGGTTTTTTGAGACAGGGTTTCTCTGTGTAGCTTTGTGCCTTTCCTGGAACTCACTTTGTAGACCAGGCTGGCCTCAAACTCACAGAGATCTGCCTGCCTCTGTCTCCCAAGTGCTGGAATTAAAGGCATGCGCCACCACCGCCCCATTTTTTAACATGGGAAAATATTCTCTCTCTTTTAACTAATTCCTCCCTTTAAGAGTTCCCAATTATCTCATTAAATCTGCCGACTATGATGCTTCAGATGACAGTGAAGTATGAGGCTGACAGCTGCTGCGTAGAACAGTAGAAGTGGGAGTGGGTGTCAAGGCCGCTACCTAGTGTGGCAGCAGCCGGAGAAAGGGGTCCAGGGAAAGCCTGAAATCCACTGAGAGACGGAACCTGCTGTCTGAAAAATGCACTCAGGGGATCCTGAGGAAGAAACACATGCAGCGGATGCTGCCTGAGGGCAGAGATGGCTGGTGTGAGGGGCTAACTCTGGCAGCCTTTGGAGCCCATATGCCTATGGAGTTTGCTGCAGAGAGGCTGCAACAGAAAAATCCCAAACTTGCTCAAGAGGCTTCGAGAAAAAAGAGAGAAAGCACTCGCTGGTTGGGTAATGACTCTGGCTGCTTACAGCTCTGACCTGTGCCAGTAACTAAAAAGCCACAGGCAAGCACCTTTTTCATGAATTCATGCCTCCAAAGTTGGATGCAAATGTAGCATAAATTCTAAGTGGTCTCAATAACAAAAATCCAAAGTCAGATATTGGGATAAATGCTGAAAGATTTATAAAATCAGGTGAAGTCACCTCTTAGCTCTATGACTCCTCAGACTGAAAAGGAGCTGAGCTCCTGTCTCCACTCACCTTATATTCCTCTCTTGGTCTAGCCATATCACTTCCTGTCTCCTGTCTATACCGACCTCCAGACCTCTATGATTAACTAATGGCTAGCTCAACCCTCTGATCTTCAGGCAAGCTTTATTTATTAGAGCACAAACAAAATATCACCACAGGGTTGACCATTGGGTTTCTATTTGTCTTCTTACTAGTTTCTAAATCTTTTTGTAGTTATTCCAGTATATTTAATAAATGTATTTAATATATGTGGCAGATATTTTAGTTGTTTATTTTCTGTTTACTGATTTTCTTTATTATCATTTTTCATATTTAAATAAATATTACTCATTTAAATAACATAATTTCATATATGCTTCTTACTTTATCTTCCTTATAAGTTATAGATTGATTCCTGATTTAAGAACTGAGAGTCCTTCCAGGCCCTATTAACACTGCTTCCCAAGTATAGCTTTAAATAATATATCTATTTCCTTTTATTAGTTAATCAATGACAATGAACATTTATTCACTCCACAACTTAAATATTTTTAAAATTTGCATACTATAATTTCTTTCTATTTTCCCCTACTGTATTACTTGGAATAGTTAGGAGTATTATTTACACAGTGGGCAGTTTTATATCATCATAAATCTATCTCCATAGCCACACTGGGATGTGGCTACTTTGGTGCTGCCTGGGGTTTTGCTGAATATTCATACATTTGGTAGCTTAATGCAAATCTAGATTAGATAAAGTTTATTTGTACATTGTAGTGGTCTTAACTCGTTATTCCTGGGATCTTGCTCTATTTGGAGGACATTACTTGATCCCATTGGAAATATGTTTTTCAAAAAGTTTGATCTGTAGTGTGGCAGGAATCTTAAAAGGTCTTATTAATGAATCAAACCCGAGGCCAGTTATTGGGGTGAATGCTGGAAGATCAGAGAAGCAGAACAAGCCACGGCTATCTCACCTTGCTAGTTCCTCTGGTGATCCTTTTTCCTCAGGCTGGAAGCTTCTGAGTCCTCATCCCAATGGCTCGCAGCTGAACTGTGCTGCTCCAAAGCCTGAATACTTCTCCAGTTATGCTTAACTACATGCTTTACTCACTACATGCTTTTCTCCTTAGTTCCTGGTCCTCACACCTTATATACCTTTCTCTTTCTGCCCCCACTCCCTGGGATTAAAGGTTGTGTTTCTGGGATTAAAGGCGTGGGTCACCATGCTTAGCTGTTTCTAAAGTGGCCTTGAACTCAGAGATCCAGCTAACTCTATCTCCCAAGTGCTGAGATTAAAGGTGTGTACCACCACCGCCCAACTTCTGCTATAGCTTACTCTTCCCATTTTCTAGCCACCATTTTTGGCTTTGTTCTAGTGGCTGTCTGTTCTCTGACCCCAGATATGTTTATTTCAGGGAACACACAATACCACCACATTTCCCCTGTTTTTTTCTAAAATTAAAAAAGGGTTATAACTAATACAAGAAAAACTATCCAATAAGTATATACAATATATACAGTCAAGAATTACATTAACAATGTCTAGTCCATTAACATTTGACAAATTCAGATGAAAAACTCCATTATATATAACAATGTCTAGTCCAGTAACATTTGATAAATTCAGACAAAAAGAATTTTCATTACTTATATTTAAAACAAGTAGTTCCTTTTTAAATGTAGGTCCACTAATTGACCTTTTCATCTGATCATATTTTTTTTCTCTGACCCCAGATATGTTTATTTCGGGGAACACGGGAACACACAATATTTCAGGGAACACAATACCCACCACACTGTGATTTTCAAGGCTTTTTTAAAATAAAGAATGATAGCTCCAGCTTTTTCTCCCTTTTGCAGTATTTATTTAATTATTTAGTTAGTTTTGTTATCATGGCTGTTAAAAGTTGGCTATTGAGTGCTTCCAGAGCATGAATCAAACTTTGGAGAGTGTGTCATTCAGAGTTCCATCATCAGAGACTTGCTTGAGTTCCTTTAAGGACCTTGGAGATGATCTGAGAAAGCTTTTTTTTTTTTTAAATTGACAATTATTCAAATACTAAAGAGACTATTTACAAAACTATTAATCACCCAAAGAGAAAGACTAGATATTTTGCCTTTCTTGCATTTCTATCCAGATAATTAAAGGAGCTTTGTTTTATTCTTCATTGTATATCTAGACCAACCTCTGTGTATTCACTTTTAATATTTAATTGAAATAGAATTACATTACTTTTCTTCTCCCCTCCAGCCCCTCCCAGCTACCTTCCCCCAAATCCTTCTCATTTCTGCTCACTCTCAGGTGTATAGCCTCCTTTTCTTTGTTATTGTTGAATGCATATGTGTTTATGTATATGAACAAATAACTCTAACTTGCTGAGTCTGTTTTTATTGTTTGTGTGTATATGGCTTCAGAGCTAACCCCAATGCAGTAGAAAGCCAATAAGGGGGCTAATCCTTGGGAGAGGCTAATTCTTCTTCCCCCAGCAGTCATTAATTGCCAGTGTATCTTTGTCTAGGGGTGAGATTCCACTAAATTTTCCCCTTTCCATGTTAACATGCCCCTTGATATTGCCATTGTTTGGTATTGCTGATGCACCCATTTCTTAAGAAGATTGTTTCACAGAAGACTTCCTGTTACCCTGGCTCTTACAGTCTTTGCACCTAAGCTATAGATGCAGGAGCTGGGTGTAGACATAATCACTGGTCGCCCAATGGCCTGTCCATCTCTGTGTTGTTGCAGTTGAGGTTTTCTGGGCCAGTCTCCATTTCCTGGATGGAGAGCTTTCTTTGATGAGGGTTGGTAGAGACACACTTATCCAATAATGGTGACTTGGGCAAAAAGAGAGTTTGTGGGCTACAGCAAGGGAACTAGGCTTAAGCCGTTGCTTTTTTTTTTTTTTTTTCCCTCACAACAACAAACTCCTCTATAAAGTGTTGAATAGATTTAGTGACGAATCACTGTCTGAGTTCACCATCACCCGAGTGCCTTTGCACATCTCTCTTTCTCTGGTCTTTTGCTCTCCCTTTGGTAATTTAACTTCCACTCGTGTTAGGTATTTTAAAGTATGCTTTGTGTTTGTTTCCATCTATGTTTCATTTGTCTCTGCACTTCCACCTGACATGTGTTTTTAGCCTATTAATATTCTTTTTTCATCTGTCTAATCCACTGTCAAATACATCAATGGCATTCTTACTTGTAGTTACTTTAGTTTTTACTTCTAGAATTTTTTATTTAAATGCGTTCTGGTTCTATGATCTAAATGCATCTAATTTCTGCTGTGTGGAACATGCCCACTTTGAAAGTCATCCATAAACTGAAACACTATTAAAATAGCCTCACAATTTGCTCATTGGTTGTATCATGGCATGTTAATTCTGGTTTTGGTGGATTATCTAAACTGGGTGTAACATTTTGTAGTGGATTTGGATAATATGTCCTACATGGAGAGTTTAATCATTTTCTGGAAACTATAGTTGATTGGTTTGGCCCATTCCAGGTGTGTCTGTTTCAGGCTTCTCATTATTTCCTTCAGATGGCCTTTTAGTGTTCAACTCAAAGCCTATGAGGAAAGATGGATGTGGGAGAGCTGGTCTCCCAGGGAAGTGCACACCAGCTGGTTGTCCAGTGCCAAATGGATATATATATATGACATTGTACCAACTGTATATATGTATGCAATAACAATTAATAATAAAAAAGACCATGAAGAAAGAGGGTTTGGAAAAAGGAAAAGGGAAGGGGAAAATGTAATTATACTATTATTTCAAAAAGAAAAACCACTCTAGATCGTTTTTGAGTTTCCCTTCATTTTAATAAACTGTTTATTTTTGTGTCCCTGACACTGTAAGACAAGGACATGTTCACTTAGTTGCTTAGCCTGTGTCTTGCCATACACATTCCCATCTTCAAGTTATAGATGCCTCAATGTTTATATATAGACTAGGAGGCCTATTTCTTGAGCATATTCTTTTCTTCATAGTATGACCCCCCCCCATGCATGTTCTGATTGCCATGATAGCTACTATATCCTCAAATTTGCTTTTGTGTCCCTAGGAGATCACCAACTCTCTGGTTCACCACTTTTCATCTTAGCTTATATATGTGGTAAGACCTAAGTGCTCAGAGGAAAGGTAACAGCCTATTTAAGACTCTTCACAATGTCCCCATGGTCCTCTCACTCTCTTTTGCCTGTATTCAGCTGTTTTGAATTTCACTTAGCTTTCAAGGTTATTTTTGGAATATTTTGTTTGTTTCCAGGTGCTCCACTTCAGTAGGCAGTAGAGGTCTTCAGTAGACTTTATTTCTTTAACACTTTAACTCTGACACTGTACACCTTACTAAGCTTTGTGAACTTGATTTTTCTCATTTCTGAAATGATTCAATATCCTACTATCATTAGGAGAAATAAATAAAAAATAACATGAAGTGGTTAGTGTGGCTCTTTATATTTAGTAAGCCAAATATTTTATATCATTTTAACAAAGAACAACATTAATTCAAATAACATTTCATCCCACATACTTGGATCACATGCTACTTGGTGTTCAGTGCCATACAGTATCAGAGGTAATTTATATCAACATCATTCATTTACATAGCAAATGATGGAGATTCAAGATACAATCCAAATGAGAACTGGAAAAGAACTAAACTTATAAGGGAAATCATGTGCCCCCTAAAAATAAAGGATAGAAAGATAAGTAGGAATTAATAGGGTCAAAATATCAGAGAGCAATGCTAACAGACACAAATGCTTTATATTAAATTAATTTATTTCCATAGTTCTGCAGACTAGAATGTTTTACCTCAAGATTCAGGTGGATGGATTCTGGGTTCTTCTTCCAACCTCGTGCTTATGGCCATTTGTAAGAATTCCCTTCTTCCCCGTTGGTCTTCTTGCTGCTGGCTTCCCAATGAGCATTCCAAACTAAAAGTAAGAGAGAGAAAAAGAGAGCAAATTCAAGCAGATGACATACTTTTTTTAAAAAAAGGTTTATTTATTTATTATGTATACAGAAGAGGGCGCCAGATCTCATTACAGATGGTTGTGAGCCACCATGTGGTTGCTGGGAATTGAACTCAGGACCACTGGAAGAGCAGTCAGTGCTCTTAACCTCTAAGCCATCTCTCTAGCCCGACATACTTTTATATAACCAAATCTATAACTTACAATGCGTTATACTCATACTGTCAGAGGAGGGGTCTTACATTACAGTGTGGATATTAGAAAACAGCTATCTCTTAGGTCATCTTTGAGGATGAAAATTACAGAACATCAAGTATTTGCAGCACTTCTGGGAGGTAAAATGTTAGCACAGGGAAAGGACAAGCTATAGCTTATGTTTCATTTCAATCAGGCAAGAATAGAAAAATCTTTTCTGATATGAAAGATGTTGTGAGCCTCATCAGTTGATAATATTGTGCATCCATTAGTCTTGTCCCATCCAAGAAAGTTCACTGGGATTCATGATGCTTAGATGCAGAGTTATCTACCGAGGCGGATCAGGTTTAATTCTGGCTCTGCCATTTGCTACCAAGGTATCCTTGGAAAAGTTACCCAGCCTTGCTATACCTCAAGTTTTTGACTGGAAAATGGAAATCTGGCTCTTGTCAGAATGAAATCATATAAAAACACAAAGTATTCTGGAACAAGGCTTGCTCACAGCATGTGCTCAATAAATGCTGGATAGTCCTATTTTTCTGAACCATCAAAGAAGACAATGCTGCAACGGTATGCACGTTCCTCCATGGCCCTGTTCCTGAACATTCTCATTTTCAGGTGGAGGAACTCAAGTGCAAGTCTCCGTCTCTGTAAAGCAAGCTAGGCATTCCCCAGCAGGTTGCACTGCTCTGGCTTTCTGAGATTTAACAGCATCCGGAAATAGTTTTCCAAGACATTAACAGTGTCTGAAACACAGGAGCCACTTAAAAATGTTCTTTGTTTCCCATTTCTTCCTTTGTACCTGTTTCCAATTAAGCAGGTGTGAACAGACATCTTTACATCAGTGTTAAAGGCAACAGAGGGCAACACCTGCTGACTGAATGGCTCAGGTGCATCCTAAGATCTACAGAGGAGGAAATGGCACTCCAGAAAATTGATTGGCAGCTAACAAGGGGATTTAATCTGTGCAACTAGCAACAAAAGGCAGTTCAGGGTTGGAACCAATTTTCTCAATTATCTGCCAGCATAAGAGGAAATCAGGCCTTTTGATCGAAATGTCCTGAGAGTAGAGACTCTGTCCCCATACCACTCAATACATTCTCGCTACGTTGTTTTCTGAAGGTTACAACGCTATTAACTAGAAGTGCTTTCTCCTTGGGCTGTTGATCTGAAACTCGGTACCATTTACATCATTACAGAACTTTCCACTCCTCTCAGGCAAGTTCTTAACAAAGGGGAATTTGCCCACTCAAGAGTCACACAACTTAACAAGAAGGGCACGAGTCACTTTGGTTGTGACTGTATTTTCACCTTGGATAAGTCTGCTGGAGTGTATAGCCTGCACTGTTACATGTGTATAGATGTGCACTTCACAATTACTCCACTTAGAGAGTCAGAATTCTTTAGCAACTTAATTTTCTCCCTTACCTTATTAAGCATTGAAAATGAGAATCAAGAATTGGAAAGGAATATTCTTTTTTTCAAGAATAATCACTGCAGACTGAAAAAAAAAAAGGATTGCATTTTCTGGACTAAAACAAGAATTGAAAGGGACAATATAATAGAAGGCTCCAGCTCAATAATTGAGACCATTAACTAAAGTCTTCAATGATTAAATACCTTAATTTGTAATATCCTGAAAGATTCAGAAACTAGTGAAGTATTTTTTGATGTCATAGTTGGAGTGGTTGTTATGTGTCATTAAGGCATTGCAAACACTATTAATTACATAGTTGTTTTCAATGTTTCCCCAAAACTATCTGAAGATAGTGATTAATCACAAAGAATACTGAAAAAGGGTATAATTTCTTTTTTAAAAAATAGCAATTGGCAATATAGTCATAGCTAAGTTGCTTTCAGTAATAATTATTTTATGAATGACTAACTAATGAGTTAGTTTGTGACTTTGTACAGTTTTTTGTATTGCAATAGAGATTTTCTATTCTCCTGTTAGGTAATGGGCAAGTTCTGGGAGCCATTGGACAATCAAACCTAAAATGAAGGCCAATGGCTTAAAGGCAGCATATCATATTCATACGTGCACACACTCTCACACACACAGTAACATAGTCACACATACACACATTTACACACACACTCAGTTCACACTCAGATACATACACACACCCTCACATACACTCATATACACACTCACACACATTCATACAACTCAATTCACACTCATACATGTACACACACAACTCACACTCATACATGTACACAAACTCACACACAGTCACACACACACTCACACTCATCTCACACACACATTCACACACACACACACATACACACACACACACACACCTAGTAATACTCTTCCCTTCTTCATCAGCTCAACAAAGAAGAAAGCAGTTGTCAATTTAAAATATCCTGCTTTGGCCCCTAAGTGACTTTTTTTTTTTTTTTTAAACAGAGAACACATATTTTACCTTTTAGTGTAAAATTTTCATCAAATTTCCTTTTAAGATAGAATATAATTATTATTTCATAAGAAGTCTCTTTGTTGTCTGGCTTGTGAACTAAAGTTCTCTAAAAGCTTTACCTTCCAGGCAGAATGACTGATTAGAAATTCAGTGACTGTGGGAAGGTCAGAATGTACAGGTCAGAGCCTTGTTACAATTTACTTTAGCCTATTTTTAGCTCCCTTAATAGCAATCCGTGGCTCACATCCGTGTCTGACTTAACATCCTTGTGACTATCTCCTGAAACTATTGGGATATTTATTAATAGACATCTAGGGTCCACCAACCCAGAAGCTAAGAATATCTTCAGAAAACATCTAAGGCTTGCAGCAGAGGCCACCCCACTTTGTGGTAACCTGTGCACCTGATGTCCCCACCAAATATGTTTGAAGTGTTTTGACTTATGACTTAGTTCCTTTTGTAACTATAAAAAAGTCATACAATTGTTACCTCATTGGAACATGGAAATTGGGTTCCCTAAACCTTTGTTCCTGGACCATGGTCACCCACTCCTATTTAGGTCTGGAATAAACTATGTATAATTCTCTTTAGATGAGAGCTGTGATATTTATGTCACTGAGCTTTAAGCTTTCTCTTTTTGTAAGTTATTAAACTGTTTTTTCTTTCTTTTTTCTTTTTTTCTTTCCCCCTTCCTTCCTTCCTTCCTTCCTTCCTTCCTTCCTTCCTTCCTTCCTTCCTTCCTTCCTTCCTTCCTTCCTTCCTTTCTTTCCCTCTTCTTTCATATAATACATCCTGACAGTTTCTCCTCCCTCACTGTATCATTTTCATGGCCTTATACAACCCTGAGTCCCAAAGGACTTTACTTGTCACTGAGCAAGTTCACCACAGCCCAGTAGCTTAAATCACTGTTCCCTTCTTATTCTACAGTGTCCAAACACAGCAAGGTTTGGCTGCTTTCTACACTTAGAGTCTGAGACCTAAGTCATAGTATTGGAAAAGCTGGTTTCAATCATGGAGAATATGAGGGACATTTGTCTTCAGGCTTGTTTAGGACACTGTTAGAATTCACTGTTAACCCTGCATTCTTCATGATTTCCTTTGTGTTTAAGGCAGCAAAAAAAAAATGATTTGAGAACTTTTGTCTTGTGACTTTTCCTGGGGACATGAAAAGAAACATCCATTTACTGTGCAGAGGGTCCTGACAGACCAGTGGATACTATCTGTGTCAATTTGGTGAATCACTGAATTTATTAGGGGAGAAAGAAGGGAAATAAGTGAATCCCCTGTGAGGGCCTGGTGGTTTGCTTCAAAGCCTTCAGTTCTGTAGACCTAGTTATCACCGCTTTCTGCTTATTTCATTGCTGAGATTGTGTTCAGGTTGTTCTCTTGGTCATCACAGTAACTGCTTCCCAGTGGGCAATGGTCATTCCAGACCTGGAACAAATAGCTCCATTATGACCTTTTCTTATAGAAAAGCATGCTTTCTGGTTACCTGTGGTCTAATGTATCTGTCCCTGCACGCTCACCAAAATCTAAACCCTTAGGATATTATTTTGAGTGAACATGTTTTTTCCCCCAGAAACAATAATTCAGTGTAGGAAGGTGCAAACTGTTGACACTTAAGCTTCTGCTCAAAAAAAATTATAAAATATGGAACTTCTGACTAAAAGTTTTGGAGTAAACTCAAGCGATAGGCTTGTTTTTCCTAAAACATGTGTATAAAACTTGGTAATAGTAAACCATTAGCACACTACAGCTGACATCTGTTATCCATGAAATGCTTTCAAAAGATATTAATCAGGCAAGAATTATAAATACACGGAAGCTGGTGGTGATTTTAACCCTGTGTCCACACCAGTGTTGCCCACAAGCATAAGCAGACAAGAAAGTAAACTAAAACACATTTAAAACTTGTTGCTTTTAGAATGATATTTTTGAGAGGGAAATCTGAATGTGTTAGTGTCTATTTTCAGAAGTGAAAATCTAGTTAATGTGGAACAGGGATGTGGAGAGGGGAACGAAGATGAGTCCCGATGTACAGAGATATAAGGATAAAGGATTGGACTGGCTATCACATAAGACATGGCTGCCTTGAATGGGGAGCACAACTCCTAAGAGATGCAAAGAGGAAGTACATCTGCCTGCTGGACAACCTGCTATATATTTACTATGAAGTGCTGGTCAGCCTGATAAAGGGTCACATCCCATAACTCTGTTCTTCAGTCTCTTCTCCATTTTTTTCCCTCTCCCACAAATTTGCATCTCATAAATGTTAATGCTTGATTTACTCTTACTTTATGATTTAAAGAAAAATTAGATCAAGAGAGTTGGTACCAAGCACAAGGTTAGAAAAATAAAACCAGTGCTCAAAGTATCATTTTGACTGATTATATTTATTCTTTAGCTAATAATCCTGGCAAGAGGAATAGAATCAGTCATAGACATATATGCTAAACTCAGCCCTTTCCTAGAGATGAGTGACGGTCAATTCAATCTAAATCACTCAACTGGAAAATCCAAGGTCATGTAGGAATGTGAATAGAGGCTCACACAATTCATAAATATCTTTTAACATTTGCAATAACTTTATAAAAATATTGTTATTTCTTTATCCCAGCATAACCAATTATTTTTATGTTTGCTCTTCTTAGGCAAGAGCTTAACAAAAGAAGTTGATATAATGTATTCATTGTTTTTATCATACATTCTTAATTTATTTTATACTCTTGATTATTTTTAAACTTTTTTGCATGTTTGTGTGTGCACACATGTGTGCTTAGATGACCATTCACATATAAGCATGTGCATACAGAAACCTGAGGTTGATGTAGGTGTCATTCTCTACTGTGCTCCGCCTTACTTTTTAATATAATTACACCATTTTGCTCTGTGGAGGTTTGAATAAGAATGGCCCTCATAGGCCCATATATTTGAATGTTCGATTATCAGGGAGTGGCACTACTTGAAAGTGATTAGGAGTGTGGCCTTGTTGAAGTAGGTGTGGCCTTTGGGAGGAAGTGTATAACTAGGGATGGGCTTTGGGGTTTTCAAAAGCCAAGCCAGACCCAGTTTCTCTCCTTTCTGCCTACAGATCTGGATGTAGAATTCTCACCTACTTTTCTAGCTCCATGTCTGCCTGTGTGCTGCCACACTCTGCTCCATGAACACATAGGACTAAACCTCTGAAACTGTAAACAAGTCACAATTCAATGCTTTTCTTCAGAAGAGTTGTGTGGTCATGATGTCTCTTCACAGCAATAGTACACTGACTAAGATATTCCCATTCCCTTTCCTCCTTCCAAACTGTCCTATGTATACACTCTCTTGCTCTCTTTCAAATTTAGGGCCTCTTTTTTTTTTTTTTTTTTTTTTTTGTGTGTGTGTGTGTGTGTGTGTGTGTGTGTGTGTGTTACTCTTTACTGGAGAAGACTATTTCTCTTGCTCTCAGCATTCTCTAGTTGCCTGAAGGGGCCTCTCACTGAATCTACTACCCACTGATTGGCTGGGCTGACTGGTCAGCAAGCTCCAGGTATATATATATATACCTATAATCCTCTCAACAGTCTCCCCCCACCCAATGCTGCCCACAGTGGGCTGTTTACCAATGGAGTTGTCTCTATCCCTGATCAATTTTAATAATTACATTATGTCGCATTGAGTAGAACATACCATAATTTACTTAAATAAACTTCTATTGTTGAACTTGAGAGTTCCTGTCTTATCATTTTGGCTTGTTTAGTTATTTGTTACCATGTATGCGGCAAAGAAAACGTACCTGGGTGTGAATCCTAGTTTCCTTGGTTATGTCTGCATCCCAAATATACAGCAGCAAATTGAGAAAGACTTTATATATGTAGTACATCTAATTCTACTGGGTTTCAGGATTTTTATGTATATGACCATGTATTTAACTCAGTGCGTTTAAGTGCCTAACTGTTGTGCACGTGTAAAGAAATGCTGTGACCTTTCAAGAAGTAGAAAAAAGAGAGATTGACAAGCTTCTTAGATGCAAGTTAGTGAACACTATGTAAAAAGTTTGAAATAATGAGAACTCAGGCTGACTTTGAAACTCTGACCTTCTAATCCTTCTGTCTCTATCTTTTGAAGTATGGAGTTCCAGGCATGTACTATGACTTCTGGTTTATGAATCACCTGAAATAGTATATCAGCTTTATGATTGTTAGGTGAATACTCCACAAAGTGAGTTACATCTTTAGCTTTTAGAACGATTCTTAAAATTTCACATTTTTTTATATCGACTCTTAGTCTCCCAATGCAGTCATTTTCAGTGAAGACTCTAATTTTAGCAAGGACTCCAGCTGAGTTGGATATCACCAGTCAAAGACAATACTAAAAATAGATTCTCCTGGCTATTCATACGACACACTTGGATATTTGCAGCACATATAATCAGGCATTTTGAGTGTGTCAATAAAGTGAAGAAGGTACTGGCAGAGCACAGGAAAATTCTCAAGGGACATAGAATACTGCTTCACACCACAGAGTGAAGCCCAGTGTTTCTTCTAAGATCAACACAACATAAGACTTGGGATTCAATAAAGTTGACATTGCATTGTTTTATATCTTTTTATAAACATCAGTCTGGCAGTTTACCAAAATGTGCACATTTGCAAAGGGACTGTTTCAAATTATAAACCAAGTAGTCAATGGAGAAAAGGATCTTTTAAGTTATACACTGAAGAAAAGCTTTGTGAGGACAGTTAGAGTATTCACCAATCTGATCACTGGGGCAAGCTAGGTCAGTTCAGACACTGTCTCCACTATTGCTAGTAGTCCAAGCTGGGGTCATCCTTGGGGATTCCTTGCAACTTCCCTAGCACTGGGTTTCTCTCTATTCCCATGATATCTCCGTCTATCATGGTATCTCTCTCATTGCTTTCTCACTCCATTCCTGTTTCAGCTTGACCATACCATTCCCTCATGTTCTCATCCCCCATCCCCTACCCTCCCTTACCCATCCTCACACCCAGTTCACTCATGGAGATCTCATCTATTTCCCCTTCCCAGGGCAATCCATGCATCTCTCTTTGGATCTTCCTTATTAGCTAGCTTCTCTGGAGTTGTGGGTTGTCTGGTTATCCTTTGCTTTACTTCTACTGTCCACTTATGAGTGAGTGCATACCATGTTTGTCCTTCTGAGTCTGGGTTACCTCACTCAGGATGATATTTTCTAGTTCCATCCATTTGCCTGCAAATATCATGATGTCATTGTTTTTCTCTGCTGAGTAGTACTCCATTGTGTATATGTACCACATTTTCTTAATCCATTCTTCAGTTGAAGGACATCTAGGTTCTTTTCAGGTTCTGGCTAACTGTCATCACAGAGCTTTTCCCCAATGACTGATGGAGGCAGATGCAGAGATCCACAGCCAATCTCCAGGGAGAGCTCCAGGAGTCTAGTGGGGGGTGGGAGAGAGAGAGAGAGAAAGAGAGAGAGAGAGAGAGAGAGAGAGAGAGAGAGAGAGAGAGAGAGAGAATTCTATGAGCAAGTGCATCAGGATCATGATGGGGAAACCTGCAGAGATGACTAAACCAAACTAGTGGGAACTCATGAAAGTTGGATCAATGGCTGTGGAGCCTGCATGGGACTGGACTAGGCCCTCTGCATGGAGAGACAGTTGTGTAGCTTGATTTGCTTGGGGGGCCCCCTTGTGGTAGAATCCGAATCCATCCCTGGTGCATGAGGGGGCTTTTTAGAGCCCACTACCTGCAATGGGACACCTCGCCCAGTCTTGAGGCAGGGGGAAGGGCTTGGACTTGCCTCTTTTGGATGTGCCTCCCCAAGGGAGACCTTGTCTTCTTGTGGGGGGAGTGAGAGGGGGAGGCTGGGGGGTAGGAGGAGGGAAAAAGGGGAGTTTTGATTTGTGTGTAAAATGAATGAATTTTTTCTTAATAAAGAATAAAAGTAGATTCAAAAAGCAAAAACAAAAAATAATACAATAAAATAAAATTAAGTTATACACCTTTTTCCAAGTGATGTGATTAAGTTGCTATGGGAACCTAACAGCTCATTTGCCATGTTTGAATGTCTAACACTATCACTTTCTTTTAATTAGAATCAAAACTAGCCAAAGATTGGTTCAGTTCACAGTACTTTGCAAAGTTAACACCTTTTTGAAAAACTAACAAATTAGATAGGGCTTAAAGGTAAAATTTTGACAAATATCCAAACATGTTTTGTAGGTTGAAGCTAGGATACTTAAAGGTCTTTGTTTAATTGGATGTTTTTTATATGATGATTTAGATTCTGCTATATAGACTCCTTCATGGAGGTGATACTTAAAATACCTAATGGGATTAATTGCAGTAGACAATGGCAATAGTGTCACAGAGTTTTGCATTAGGATGAGACATCAACTCAATTCTGGTAGTATAGAAAACCTCTGGGGGAGTCATAGCAGGTCACTGTAAGCAGGGTATATGACGAAGACAGAAAGCTCAAATAGCAGATAGTTTTGCACGCATTTTCCAAGGTATTTCCATGTTTTCCTGTCTGACCTCTAGCATTACTTCAAAGGCACTTTTGAGCTTTTGATGTTAGGATGAAGCTTGTGCTAGTGACGGGATGCAAGGATAGCCATTGAGTATTGTTGAGAAAAAGGAAATGTAGGGCTGCATGATATCATAAAGGTGATGCATCAATAACCCTAATAAAATTGGGTTACATAAAGCAAAATGGAGGTTTATTAGAATATCACTGATGTGTGCATAGAAACACACATACATTTGTAGTGGATAGCCATCCCAGCACTGGCCTGGAAGTTCCAACCCCCATTGAGGCTTCAGTAATGGTCACGCCCACAAGGCGGGGTGGAGGAAAAAGCAGAAGACCCAGGATCGAGAGGAGGGCTCTCTCTTGGTTCTGGGATGCTGGACGCAGGAGGTAGATGGAGCAGAGTTCTCCAGAGAACACTGCCAGACTGTGCCATACCTTTGCCAGACCCTACAACCTATCCCTTCATTTGTAAGTTACCCCACAAAATAAACCTCCCTTTTAACTACTTGGAGTGGCCTTAATAATTTCACCAATATCCATTCACTTGTTTGCATATACACAACTATGTAAATATACTCATGTACAGGCAAAATGTAATCAACAAGTAGAACAGTCCTGGTTCCTTTAATTGACAATTTGATCTTGTAAACTAATATTGAGTGGATTGTTGACATTTTAAAATGTTGCTCAATCCTGACCTGCAGACCACACAATGCTCTCTTCCTAAGACCTAATGAAAAAATTACTTTTCAGAGAGTTTATTTCACCTTTTGTGCCAGATGTATTTTATCACAATTTATGAGGTTGGAAAATAGGGTAAATGTATGGTTGTATATTTTCAGTTCCATTTGTAAGAATATTCTAAGAATGGATGATTTCTTTGCCTTATTAAGCATATAAAATGTTTAGGGCCTATCTATCTATCTATCTATCTATCTATCTATCTATCTATCTATCTATCTATCATCTATATACATATACCAAAAGTCATTTCATATACTCGATATAAGAACAAATATTTTTGACTGTGTATCTCACTCATAGCCATACTCTGTTTCCTGAGATTTTCATGGGTATTCATATGAAATCATTGAAGCTTTGGGGCCTCTTTAAATATCTATGTGTCATATGAAAGGTATCGTATAATTTTGACATGAACTTCCATGCTAGAAATTTAGTTACTGGGGACTGGAGAGACGGCTCAACTGTTAAAAGACACTTGCTGCTCTGGAAGAAGAGCTGAGATTGCTTCCCAGCACCACATGGGAGTTTGGAACTATTATAACTCCAGTTCAGGATACTTCTTCTGCTCTATTAAACTAAAATTAAAATGTTCTCAGCCTTCAGAGCAAGTGGCAGTAGGCAGACCAGTTTGATTGTACTCAGTACTTGGAACAGGATAAACACCATCGTAGCTTAGCTGAAACTTAGTCCTGTATGTTTTTGTATGGGTTGTATGTTTAGTTGATTAGAAGCTCATTGTTTTAGACTAAGCAAGTATAAGTAAATTCATGTAGAGAGTATTTTATTCATAATTTCACCAAGTATTTGAATTGAATCCATTTAAAATATTTTCTTATTTCTCTCCACATAAGAAATTATTTTTAAAGGTCTTAATGCTCCAAGTTTAGAAATAAAAAGAATTTAAAAGCTATTTAAGCTATTATTTTCCCTTAATATACAAGATGATTGAATCTTTTCAAATTCACATTATGTGTCTGATGTTTTTGATTGCAAACAATTCAATCTTGAGTTACCTGTTAGGACATTATTTCTGAATAAAATATTTGAAATTGGATGTTACAGGTCAGGGAGCTGTATTTATATATCTAGCTCATGCTTCAGAAAATGAGCTTCTTATAATACTTGATTACCAAATGATATTGTGCATAAAATATATAAATGTGAGTATCAGTTGTTATTTCAGTGCTGGCAGAAAAGAAGGACATTAGATAGCCTAAGGAGGAGGCATAAAAAGAGAAGTTATTACCAACTGTTTAAAATGAATCCATTTACCTCTTTTAAACTATATTGTTGCCTAGCAAAAAAAAAAAAAAAAAAAAAAAAGATGAACTTTCTAACATGTGAGTCATGCATGCAATAGCCAAAGGGAGGGTTGCTTTTCTTAATCCAAACCTCTTTGCATAAATTATTTAAAAATAATTGCTACAGGAAAAGGCTGTTGCGGCTGTCTGTGTGAGCAGAACATAACAGAAAAATGACTGTGAATAGGAATCGCAGGGTTCAAGCACATCCTCAGTGGAACAAAGGAGACATAGAGATGAAGAGCACTGACGCAGACGCCACAGAACTAAAATGAAATTGTTTACTGATTCGGCTTTGTGTTGAAAATTCTTTGGTTATGGGAAGTTTCACTACACAGGCATTAAAATGTCCTACTTTTCCCGACAGTGAGTCAGGAAAACAGTAAGTAGTTCCTGCTTCTGGGAGCTGTCTGACTGTTGACAGACATGTTAAAATAAAGACAATCCAGTCTCAGTGTTACATTTGGTCAGATTTTTGCCAGCATGATTCTGGAAGCTTTTGCTTGTGAAAAGAATCTATTAGGAGAAGAATTAAGTTTGATAAATGCCAAAGGGGGAAACAAATTTACATGTAGAGGTATCTCTTTGTATGCATGGTTCCTGGAAGTAGAAAATAGGGGAAATTTATGTCTGTATTAAATAGGTAAAGACTTTTCCTTGCCATTCCCTAACAATACAGTTTAACAGCTGTTTACCCAGTGTTTACATTGTACAAACATTATAAGTCACGTGGATATGTCTTAGTGTGTATGGGAAGAAGTGCCTGCGCTAAAGGACTGAGCATATCACAACGTTGGCCTCTGTACCAGAGCCAGTCCCCAGGATAGCAAGGGATGAGTATGTCTACATGGAATCAATCTCATAAAATAGCAAGCAGCCCCATTTGCTCTAAAGTTCCTCTAGATTTTATCACTTGCTCTAGTGGAGAGCTATAAAGTGATTTTATTTGGTACCATTTTAGGGGATTGGATGAGAGATGGCTGTGGATTCAGAGGCTCATTAAACAAATGGGACATTTTAAAATACAGAGATGCTATGATTTAAGAAGGCAATGGGAACAGATATTTGTGTTTGAAAATAGAAACAAGGGCAAACTGAGAAGTCCATCAAAGGGAGGCATTTTCCACATACATGGAATGGATCAGTGTTAGACTCTGGGTCCTCTTTAACCAACCGAGCAACCCTGTTTCTGAATGTAAGATTGAGTTTGTTGAGTTAAATAATGTGTCCCCAAATTTCATATATACGTGGGGCCATTTGTCAGGAGACAGAATCTTTGCAGAATCGTAGTGCACTGGAGTAGACTCTAGTACAATGACCTCCTTGTTAGAAGAGGGTTAGACACACATTTGAAAATCCTCCATTCAAAGGTGTGAATGCTTTCCAGCAAGCCAAGGAACCACCAGGTATTGCCAGGAGCTACCACAAACCAAGAAATAGGCATTGGATAAGCTTTTATCAGATCTTCCTCAATGAAGGGACTCTGAAAATACCCTCATTTTGGACTTTTTATTCTTCACAATTGTGAAACAATTTGACTCTCTGTATATATATTATTTTGTCACAGTAGCCTAGGGAGCTAGTATGCTTAAAGAGTACTATCTATAAAGAAATAAAGGAGAATACTGTTTTAATTTCTATAGTCTTTTCTTAATGATTAACATTCTCTAATGTTTTACAGAAACAATCAAGGAGGCAAGAATCTGTTGAACTTTCACATACCATGAGCCTTTATGGAGATACCAAACTATCAGAAAGATTTGTATTTTTGGTTTAACCAGCATGAAAACCTGGCAGATGAGGTAGTGAGATTTATCAGGACAAACATAATTTTTTTTTTATCTTTCTTGCTTGATGATTAATGCATCATCTCAGATTTTTCTTTTCTTTTTTTTTTTTTTTACCATAACTCCAATACAAATTTTAGAATAAAGAAATACTAAGTAGAATGTCAACCTGAGAAACAAAGCACTGTGTTTTTTTCCTATTGTTGTGACAAGCATTGATTATCTAATCCTAAATATAAGCATTGAAAATTTTTACCAAATAATTTTTATTTGTTCTAAGATGAATTATTTTCTTATATTCAGAGGAGAAAAAATAACATATTGCACTGTAATATGTTAAATAATATAAGTTGTTTTCTTATATTTGTATTATCTTCATATTTATTAACTTAGATGCATGAGAAACAGGATATCTTTGTCTGTCAGTCTGTCTGTCCCCCCACTGTATTTGTGCGTGTGTGTGTGTGTGTGTGTGTGTGTGTGTGTGTGTGTGTATGTGTGTTCTCCATGTGTTCTACTTTGTAATTAAGAAGGTGGTGTTAGGACTTCAGAACCACATTTAACACAATGTGACAGAAATATGAGCGAAGACCAATAGACAAATGCAAGAGACTTGAGTGTTGGTATGTTTTCATCTCAGGATGGAATCTATTCTCTAGGAACCAAGCAAAGTCACCCTGATGGAAAGAGATGGTTTTCAGGCAAAGACTACACCAACTTAACCACATTGATTCTGAAAGCAGAAAACAAGGATTAATTAGTCTAGCTGGCTTGCCACCAACTTTAGAGCAATGTGAAAGACGTGACTGTCATCTGTCATTCCTTCTGATGAGCTGAGTCAAAGATACCTACTCAACCACATTTGTGGACACCTCCATGTACTCAGTTTGCTTGGTCTCTCTGAATAACTTCACTGGTCTCTTTGGCTTAGAATCTGACTTCTTACTCAGTTTTCAGGTAAGTGACATTGCCCTTCCAGATGAACCAATTATATGCCAACAGACCAGGTTCATAGCTTGCATACTAACTAATGTTTTTGTTCAGTTTTGCATAAGGAAACCACATAATTCTTTCATCTTCCTGTAATATTTCCTTGTTAACATGCTTTTAAAAAAACAAAAGAAGATACGTTAACCCACAAAGGTAAAAATTTTTGTGATAGTTACCTGGCTGCCATAATTTTTTCCTTTCATATTTTATACATGAGGAGCTGTGCCTCTGGAATTCAAGGAATCCTGCAAAGAAAGACTTGCTGATATGAAGCATCACACCCTCCCTTTCATCAACCCTCCTACTCAGGGCATAATTCAAGAGTCATATGAGGACTAAAGGACTATTCATTGGTACACAGCAAGGTTGTGCTGCTGACTAGAGCATGCATGTCAGTTCTGGTGTCTAGGATTGTAACTGAAAGGGGCAACTTGAATGATTTCCTTTTCAATGATCAGTGTTTCATTTGAATAAAGAATGACATGGGGTGGCTGTTTAAAGGCTTCTATTTGGAAACAATTTCTAGTTCCACTTTGACTTTGAGTGGGGCTTTCTTTTAACTTTGAGATGGTTTTCAGGTATTGGAGTTATTTCCTCTATACCAGGTTAACTTAATCAAACCTTTGACAAGACATACTATTGCAAGTATTGGATATAGTTGTTGTAATTTAGCGAAGTGTTCTTTATTTTTTTAATTTTTAAAAATTTATTATATTTGTGTTTTAATTTTACACATCAGCCATGGTTTCCCCTGTCCTCGCCCCTCCCACCCCCTCCCCCACCTTCCCCCCATCCCCTCCCCTCCATTCCCATCTCCTCCAGGATCAAGACTCCCCTGGCGATTCATTTAAACCTGGTGGATTCAGTCCAGGCAGGTCCAATTCCCTCCTTCCAGGCTGAGCAAAGTGTCCCTGTGTAAGCCCAAGGTTCCAAACAGCCAGCTCATGCACTAAGGACAGGTCCGTGTCCCACAGCCTGGATGCCTCCCAAACAGTTCAAGCTATTCAAATGTCTCACTTATCCAGAGGGCCTGATCCAGCTGGGGTCTCCACAGCCTTTGGTTCATAATTCATGTGCTTCCACTCATTTGGCTATTTGTCCCTGTGCATTATGCAATCTTGGTCTCAACAATTCACGCTCTTACAGCCCCTCCTCTTTCTCAACAATTGGACACCCGGAGCTCCCCCTGGGGCCTGGCTGGGGATCTCTGCATCCACTTCCATCAGTTATTGGATGAGAGTTCCAGCATGATCCTTAGGGTGTTTGGCCATCTGATCACCAGACTAGGTCAGATCAGGTTTTCTCTTGACCATTGCCAGCAGTCTACAGAGGATGTATCATTGCGGATTTCTGGGGACCTCTCCAGCACTCTGCCTATTCCTGTTCTCATGTGGTCATCATTTATCATGGTCTGTTATGGCCCTTCATTACTCCCACTGTCGTCCAGGTTGTTCATGTAGATCTCATCCATTTCTCTGTCATTGGGCGATCCCTATGTCTTTCCTAGGGTCCTGTTTTCTAGGTAGCCTCCCTTGAGTTGTGTAGCAGTCTAGTCATCTTTGTTTTAAATCTAGTATCCTCCTATGAGTGAGTTCATACCATGTTAGTCCTTCTGAGTCTGGGTTACCTTATTCAGGATGATTTTTTCTAGATCCATCCATTTGCCTGCAAACCTCATGATGTCATTGTTTTTCTCTGCTGAGTAGTACTCCATTGTGGATATGAACCACATTTTCTTTATCCATTCTTCAGTTGAAGGGCATCTAGGTTGTTTCCAGGTTCTGGCTATTACAAACAATGCTGAGCAAATGAACATAGCTGAGCAAATGCCCTTGTGGTGTGATTGAGCATTCCTTGGGTATATGCCGAAGAGTGCTATTGCTGGGTCTTGGGGGAGATGGATTCTCAATTTTCTAAGGAAGCACCACATTGATTTCCAAAGTGGCCGTACAAGCTTGCATTCCCACCAGCAGTGGAGGAGAGTCCCCCTTGCTCCACATCCTCTCCAGTATAAGCTGTCTTCAGTGTTTTTGATCTTAGCCACTCTGACAGGTGTAAGGTGGTATCTCAGAGTTGTTTTGATTTGCATTTCCTGGATAATTAGGGATGTTGAGCAATTCCTTAAATGTGTTTCAGCCATTTGAACTTCCACTGTGGAGAATTCTCTGTTTAGTTCTATAGCCCATTTCTTAATTGGACTGTTGGGCATTTTGATGACTAATTTCTTGAGTTCTTTATATATTCTGGATATCAGCCCTCTGTCAGATGTGGGGTTGGTGAAGACCTTTTCCCATTCTGTAGGCTGTCACTTTGTCTTGTTGACTGGGTCCTTTGCTCTAGAAAAGCTTCTCAGTTTGAACAGGTCCCATTGATTGATAGTTTCTCTCAGGGTCTGTGCTACTGGTGTTATATTTAGAAAGTGATCTCTGGTGCCAATGCATTTAAGAGTACTTCCTACTTTCTCTTCTATCAGGTTCAGAGTAACTGGATTTATGTTGAGGTCTTTGATCCACTTGGACTTAAGTTTTGTGCACAGTGACAGACATGGATCTATTTGCAGCTTTCTACACAATGACATCCAGTTATGCCAGCACCATTTGTTGAAGATGCTTTCTTTTTTCCATTGTACATTGCTGTGGATATCACTCTGTATAAATAAAGTGCTGATTGGCCAGTAGCTAGACAGGAAGGATAGGGTAGGCAGGATAAGGAAGAGGAGAAGGCTGGGAACAGGAAGGCTGGGAGGAGACACTGCCAGCCACTGCAAGGAGAAGCAACACGTAAAGACACTGGTAAGCCACAAGCCACGTGGTAAAGTATAGATTAATTGAAATGGGCTAAATATAAGAGTAAGAGCTAGACAATGGTAGGCCTGAGCTAATGGCCAAGCAGTTTAAATAATGTAAGTGTCTGTATGATTATTTTATACATGGGGTGGGTTATGGGACTGTGGGGGCTTGGTGGCACCTGGAGAGAAGCTCTCCAACTACAGTACATTTTTGGCTTCTTTGTCAAAAATTATATATTCATAGGTGTGCAGATTAATGTCAGGGTCTTCAATTCGATTCCATTGGTCCACATGTCAGTTTTTATGCCAGTACCAAGCTGTTTTAATTATGGTAGCTCTATAGTAGAGCTTGAGGTAGAACTCCAGAGGTTGTCTTATTGTACAGGATTCTTTTGGCTATCCTGGGTTTTTTGTTTTTCCATATGAAGTTGAGTATTGTTCTTTCCAGGTCTGTGAAGAATTGTGTTGGTAATTTGATGGGAATTGCATTGAATCTGTAGATTGCTTTTGGTAAGATTTCCATTTTTACTATGTTAATTCTGCCTATCCATGAGCATGGGAGATCTTTTCATTTTCTGATATCTTCTTCAATTTCTTTTTTCAGGGACTTAAAGTTCTTGTCATATATGTCCTTCACATGCTTAGTTAGAGTAACCCCAAGGTATTTTATATTGTTTGTGGCTATTGTAAAGGGTGATGTATCTCTGATTTCCTTCTCAGCATGTTTGTCTATTGTATATAGGAGGGCTATTGATTTTTTTGAGTTGATCTTGTATCCTGCTATGTTGCTGAAGGTGTTTATAAGCTGTATCAGTTTCTTGGTTGAATTTTTGGTGCCACTCATGTATACTATCATGTCATCTGCAAATAGGGAAAGCTTGACTTCTTTCCAATTTGCATCCCCTTAATCTCCTTATGTTGTCTTATAGCTCTGGCTAGAACTTCAAGTACTATATTGAATAAGTATGGGGAGAGGGCACAGCCTTGCCTTGTTCCTGATTTTAGTGGTATTGCTTGAGTTTCTCTCCATTTAATTTGATGTTGGCTCTTGGCTTGCTGTAGATTGCCTTTATTATGTTTAGGTATGTTCCCTGTATTCCTGATAGCTCCAATGTAGTTAGAGTTTTGCTGCCTGGCCCAGTCAGGACAAATCTCTCTTACCCGCCAGTCCCACAGTCGCTCAGACCCAACCAAGAAAGCACACAGAAACTTTCATTGTTTAGAAACTGTATGGCTGTGGCAGGCTTCTTGTTATCTACTTCTTCTATCTTAAATTAACCCATTTCTATTAGTGTATACTTTGCCACATGGCTTGTGGCTTACCAATGTCTTTACATGTTGCTTTTCATGGAGGCAGCTGGCGGTGTCTCTCTCCAGCCTTCTACTTCCCAGAATTCTCTTCTCTCTTGTCCCACCTATACTTCCTGCCTGGCCACTGGCCAATCAGAACTTTATTTACACAGAGCGATATCCACTCCAAGACCTTTATCATGAAGGGGTGTTGGATTTTGTCAAATGCCTTTTCTGCATCTAGTGAGATGATCATGTGTTTGAGTTTGTTTATATGGTGTATTACATTGATGGACTTTTGTATGTTGAAGCACCCTTGCATCCCTGGGATGAAGCCTACTTGATCATGGTGGATAATTGTTTTGATGTGTTCTTGGAGTCTGTTTGCCAGTATTTTATTGAGTATGTTTGCATCAATGTTCATGAGGGAGATCAATCTGTAGTTCTCTTTCTTTGTTGCATCTTTGTTTGTTTTAGGAATCAGGGTGATTGTAGCCTCATAGAAGGAGTTTGGTAATATTACTTCTGCTTCTATTGTGTGAAACAATTTAAAGAGTATTGGTATTAAGTCTTCTTTGAAGATCTGGTAGCATTCTGCACTGAAACTGTCTGGTCCTGAGGTTTTTTTGCTTGAGAGACTTTTAATGACTGATTCTATTTCCTTAGGGGTTATTGGACTATTTAAATGTTTTATCTGGTCTTGATTTAACTTAGGAATGTGTTTAACCTATCCAGGAAATTATCCATTTCTTTTAGATTTTCCAGTTTTGTGGAGTAGAGGTTTTTGAAGTATGACCTGATGATTCTCTGGGTTTCCTCATTGTCTGTTGTTATGTCCCCCTTTTCATTTCTGATTTTGTTAATTTGGATGCTCTCTCTCTGTCTTTTGGTTAGTTTGGATAAGGGCTTGTCTATCTTGTTGATCTTCTCAAAGAACCAACTCTTTGTTTCATTAATCCTTTGTATTGTTCTCTTTATTTCTATTTTATTGATTTCAGCTCTCAATTTGATAATTTCCTGGTGTCTGTTCCTCCTGTGAGACTTTGCTTCTTCCTATTCAAGAGCTTTCAGGTGTGCTGTCAAGTCACTAGTGTGAGATTTCTCCAGCTTCTTTATGTGGGCATTCAGTGCTATGAATTTCCCTCTTAGCACTGCTTTCATAGTGTCCCATAAGTTTGGGTATGTGGTGTATTCATTTTCATTGATCTCTAGGAAGTCTTTAATTTCTTTCTTTATTTCTTCCTTAACCCATTGGTGATTCAGTTGAGCATTGTTCAGTTTCCATGAGATTGTAGGATTTCTGTAGTTTTTTCTGTTGTTGAAATTTAACTTTAAACCATGGTGGTCCAATAGAACACAGGAGGATATTCCAATTGTTTTGTATCTGTTGAGATTTGCTTTGTGGCCAAGTATGTGGTCAATTTTAGAGAAGGTTCCATGGGGTGCTGAGAAGAAGGTATATTCTTTTTTGTTCGGGTGGAATGTTCTGTAGATAGTCCATTTGAATCATAACATCAGTTAAGTCCATTATTTCTCTGTTAAGTTTCAATTTGGCCGATCTGTCCAGAGGTGAAAGTGTGGTGTTGAAGTCCCCCACTATTAATGTGTGGGGTTTTATATGTGATTTAAGCTTTTACATATGTGGGTGCCCTTGTGTTTGGGGGCATAAATGTTCAGAATTGAGACTTCATCTTGGTGGATCTTTCCTGCAATGAGTATGTAATGTCCTTCATCATTTCTTTTGGTTTGATTTTAGTTTGAAGTCTATTTTGCTGGATATTAGGATGGCTACACCAGCTTGCTTCTTAAGACCATTTGATTGGAAAGTCTTTTCCCAGCCTTTTATTCTTAGGAGGTGTCTATCTTTGAATTTGAGGTGTGTTTCTTGTATGCAGCAGAAAGATGGGTCCTGTTTTTGTATCCATTCTGTTAGTCTGTGTCTTTTTATAGGTGAATTAAGTCCATTGATATTAAGGGATATTAATGACCAGTGATTGTTAGTTCCTGTTATTGTTTTTATTTTTTGGTGGTAGTGTGTGTGTACTTCTCTTCTTTTGGGTTTACTGCTGTGGTGTTATCTATTGCCTGTGTTTTCATGGGTGTATCTGCCTTCCTTAGGGTGGAATTTTCCTTCTAGTGCTTTCTGTAGGGCTGGGTTTGTGGATAAGTATTGTTTAAATCTGGATTTGTCTTGGAAGGTCTTGTTCACTCCATCTATGATGATTGAAAGTTTTGCTGGGTATATTAGTCTAGGCTGGCATCTATGGTCTCTTAGTGTCTGCATTATATCTGTCCAGGTCCTTCTGGCTTTCAAAGTCTCCATTGAGAAATCATGTGTTATTCTGATGGTTTTGCTTTTATAAGTCACTTGGCCTTTTTCCTTTGCTCCCCTTAATATTCTTACTTTATTCTGTGTGTTTAGTTATGTTGCGAGGGGACTTTTTTGGGGGGTCTAGTCTGCTTGGTGTTCTATAGGCTTCTTGTATCTTCATAGGCATTTCCTTCTTTAAGTTGGGAAAGTTTGCTTCTATGATCTTGTTAAATATATTTTCTATGCCTTTGAGTTGGTATTCTTCTCCTTCCTCTATCCCTAGTATTTGTAGATTTGGTCTTTTCATGGTGTCCCAAATTTCTTGGACATTTTGGGTCATCACTTTGTTGGTTTTAGTGTTTTCTTTGACTGTTGAATCTATTTCTTCTACTGTATCTTCAACACCAGAGATCCTCTCTTCCATCTCTTGCATTCTGTTGGTTATACTTGCCTCTGAAGTTCCTGTTTGTTTACTCAGATTTTGTATTTCCAGCATTCCTTCTGCTAGTGCCTTCTTCATTTTTTCTATTTCCCTCTTCAGGTCTTGGACTGTTTCCCTTGCTTTTTCATGATTTTCTTTCAGGGACTTATTGTTTTCTTCTGCTTTAATTGTCCTTTCCTCTAGTTTTTTTTTTTTTTTTTTTTTTTTTTTATAGCATTCTTCCCATGCTCCTCCATTTTATATTTGATTTCTTCTATATAAGGCTCTAGCCTCTTCATGATGTTACTTATAAGGTTTTTTTCTTCTGCTTCTTGCATTCTGTGGTGTTCAGGTCTAGCTGTTGGAGAAGGGCTAGGTTCTGGTGATGCTGCATTGCTCTTTATTTTGTTGTGTTTACTTCTGCTTTGATGTCTGCCCATCTCCTCTTGGGTTCGTTCTTGGTCTTATCAGTGCACTTGGTCCAGACAGAGCTGACAGATTTAGGGAGCCTCTCTCTGGTCCAGATGGAATCTCTGGGCTGGATGGGAGCTCTGGTCCAGATGAGAATGCTGGCCGGATGGGAGCTGGGGGCTGGACTCAGGAAGTCCCTGGGTTCTCCTAATATTGTCCAGATGGGAGGTCCTCTTGTCCAGATGGGATTTCCAGGGCAGGATGGAAAGCTCTGGTCCAGATGGGAGTTCCAGAGTGAATGGTACCTGGGGGCTCTGGTCCAGATGGGACTTCCATGGCAGGATGGAAGCTCTGGACCAGATGGGAGTTCCAGGCAGGATGGAAGCTGGGGGCTGGTTTCTGAGTCTGTGGAAGTGGCTGGGGTCTCTGGCAGATGGGTATAGGGGCAGGGCGTGGTGGTTGTAGGGTCCACTGGAGGGGCTTGGAGAGGGGGAACCTTCCTGGTTGGGATGGGGAGTCCTGTCCTATGGCCAGAACCTGGGGCCCAGTTGGGCAGGTCTTCCCTGGAGTGGCTGGTGCCTAGGGCTGGGACCTAGGTGCGGGCCTCTCTGGGTGTGACCCCAGGCACTCACCTGTGTTCCAGGTGGGAGTTCCGGGGCAGGATGGAAGCTGGGGGCTGGTCTCTGAGTCTCAGGAAGTGGCTGAGGTCTTGGGCAAATGGGTGTGGGGGCAGGGTGTGGAGATTCAGTCTTGGAAAAGGGGGGCCTTCCCACAGGGCCCACCGAATGGCCGGAAACTGGGGCCAAGTTGGGCAGGTCCAGGGGTGGGACCACGATGTAGGTGCCTCTCTGACTATAACCCCAGGCACTCACCTCTAGTCCAGATGGGAGTTCTGGGTGCGAAATGTTCTTTAAACTTCAAATTTCTTTCTTTTTTGGAGAATATCAAATAGAACTCGCTTAAATGAAACATAAAACAATCTTACTAGCTAAAAGAATAGCTATTTAGCTATTCTACAAGATTTAACACTTCCAAAAATAGACTTGCATTTTTAAATTCCCTAGTCAATAGTAAGTAAGTCAAACAATGAATCGCTGGATGAAGAAGTTAAGAGATATTTAAGAATGTATTTATTCCAAATGGTTTTTTGTCTTTTGAAATATAGACTATGGAAGATATAAAAGTGTAATTATAGCTATTTTAAAATTTTGTGTCCTTAAAATTGAGACCAGGTCAGAGTGTTTCATCAGTACTCATCATATGAAATCATTAAGAGGAAGATAAGTATATTTTCAAAAGATTTAATTGTAATTAAATTGTAATTAATTGATGAAAAATTTTTAAAAAGGAGATGTCTACAGAATTTATAAAATGTTTATTGAGACAATGTTCCAGGTTAGGAAGCTGAGATGTAAAGGGCTGCAGAATTACATGTACATGTAAATGTAGATATAGCCCCTGAGCTGGAATAGGAGGAACAAATAGCCCTTGCCAGATATATTTACTGTTCTGAAGAGCAAGATTTTCTAGTGGAAAGAAATATTATGTGACATATGCAGTCTGGAACACCAACTGTGACATGATATTCCTGTTTTGAGTGGTTCATTGAGTTTTAGAAGAACTAAGATCCACTTTCCAATAGCTGGAATACTGTGGGTTTGGCTGATATTTAGAAGGAAAAAGACTGGTTTAATGCAGAATCTTAAAGAAATTGCCTGAGGAAGATTCAAGGAAATGAAATGATGAGCATTTACTATTATCAAATCAAGATCAGAATAGACACTTTGGGAATAAAATGGCCTACTTGTAACGGGACTCTAATAAATGTATAGGCAACCAGCCTCTATTCTGAGTCTACTGAACAATGCCAAGAGATACTTGTTGTCAATGTAAGCTGAGTGTGATAATGTCAACTGTAATTATGTTTGTGATTATGGTTTGTGCTTCATGGGCATTATACTCCAGAACCATTGATGTGCATCAAACCTTGGGTACTTATCCTCAGCTCAAATCCAGTCCAGTTAAGTGCAATATGTATCTGGCTCTCTTGGAAATGGTTGAACACTAAAAGATCTTCCATAGACATTGTTCACTCAGACAGAATCTGCTTAAGCTCTCAATTCCAATGATGATTTGAGAGCCTTCCTGGTTAATAGTCTTGTATGCTAAAATGCTTATATATATTATATGTACAAAATATAGCTGCCATGTGTTATGACAGCAATGAACTATGTTTGAAAACAAGTCAACTAATTTAACATGTGTGTGTGTGTGTGTGTGTGTGTGTGTGTGTGTGTGTGTGTATGAGGAATCTGTATCTTGTCATTCCACCAATCTAAGTGATTATTACTCATGTGGTGATCACATAATTAAGGTGAAATAAAGAAAAAGGGAGAAAGAGGAAAGAAAGAATGAACTTTCCATCACTCTGTCTTATATTTTTTGTTGTACTTTACCTTTGATTTTTTAATAGAAGAAAGAGGATTTTTTGATGGGGGACTCATGTTTCAGAAGGACAGAGTCCATATCCATGATGGTGGGGCTCATGACAGCAGGCAGGCAGGCAGGCAGGCAGGTATGGTGCTGCAGAGGTAGCTGAGAGTGACAAACAACCATGAGACAGAGAAAGATAAGCAGGGATGGCATGGGAATGGCATAGTTTTGAAATCATAAAGCCTGTCCCTAATGTCATACCTCCTTTAACTGGCAACTAAGTACTTAAACATGTGAGCGTGTAGGGGCTGTTCTCATTCAAACCACTTCAGCTTGGTTACTGTTTTTCTCCTTCCAATAAAGGGAAGCCCCTTGAGGTCAACTCATTTTTTACTGAGATCCTTTCTTGAGTATTTTCATGTCATTTGATTTGGGATTCGGGGATATTGTTTCTGGAAAAATGGGAAAGAGAAGCTGATAACTGGAGTCTGAAGGAGTCTACCTCTGTGGGAAGATGTTTAGTTATAGTATCCTCCGCTTGTTTGCTTGGTGAGAACTCTCACCCTCTCCTTATTCCTGGATGTCCATTAGCACTACAGAAGTCTCTTTATCTCCCTCATCAACAGAAGATGTAGACAGATATATGCCCTATGATCAACTTGGAGATAGTAGCGACATCCAGGAAGAGAAGCTAGAGATTGAAAAAGGACTGTTTGAAAGATCAAACATTATAGGACTGATGGGTAAATTAGTGTTTAACTCTAAGACTAGAGCAATGGGGGAGAATGGAAGTGGGATGCGACAACAGCCCTCAGCATCAACAATAGCAGAAATTATGTAAGAGAGAGAGAGAGAGAACACTCAAAGAAAACAAAAGTCAATACCAATCTGAAGACATTAGCTGAATTTTTTGGAACTTTTCTTTAATTCTTTTAAAAATTTTCCAAAGAGCCTATTTTCTTCTTTTACTCTCCATTATTTCCATCACCCCAGAAATTCCAGATACAACCTGATAGAAGTTTTTTTTTAAATAGTTCCTGATAGCTCTGGAGTCAAAATGATCATTATGTTCAAGACCTACCTACATGATAGAAGCAATTACATGAAAGAACAACGGAATTTGGCTTTTCTTTTCTTTTCTTAAATATTCAGACCCCAAACAAAGTCTTTCTTTTTTTCATTAAGAAAATTCATTCAACTTAAAATTTTTCTTAAATTCTAAAACATCTTCAACTGTATTGAAATTATAGCATCCCCCATGGAGTCATATGATAATAGAGGACAGACTTCATTCTGTTTGTCCTTAATTTTTTATTAATATTTTAGCTAGTATGTACAAGGAAAGGTTTCATTATGATACCTTTGTTCATGTATATCATTATACTTTATTACCTTGACATAGCTTGAAAGCTTCAGAAAGATGACAATGGGAATAAAGCAACAGGAACCTGAGCTCACAGTTACAATGAACTTCTTTGCAGATCTTGAACATCCTGGAGCCATAGTGATGGGATGCTTTGTAAGACAAGATTGTAAGCCTTTGACATAACAGGGATTGCCTTTCTGGGCACTATGAATCTGTAGAGCTTGTCTTTCTCTGATTGATCCATTTACTTATTATGTGAGTCACATTGAAAAAATAAATATAATATATGAGAAGCTGGTGGGGTACTTATAGCTAGTACCCACTAAAATTGTGTACCTAGGGTTTTCTCATTCTGAAAGCAGTCTACATTATGCCTTCAACAATTCATCAGTAATTATTTAAAGTCACCATCAATCTGATTCTCCATAACCTGTTTGGATACCAGAATAGTGGTATCTTTGATTTTCTGGTGGGCCTATGAAAATCTATGACTGACAATTCCTTCAACTATTTTCTCTTTGTGAGGATGTGATATTTTCAAACTTTTTACATTAAAATGAACTCAGAATGATTCATGGCATTTTGATATATAAGGAAAAGTAGGGCATTCTGACAAAGATTGAGAAAAGAAGGCATATGATAAGTACAATGTATTGCATGTAGCTGATGAAGAAAAATGTGTCTTCTTGAATTTCAACATATGACATTTAAATAAAATAAAACCCTAGACTTGTGATAAGCCTTGGTTTCTTCATTTTGTATTTATACAGTTACAGTTTTGGATACACAGGCTGGAATTTGCATTGCTCTCTGATGAAGTCTGTGCAGATTCTGGGTGTATCTGAAGAACCAGCCAGTCTTTATCAGAGCTGATGAAGTTGAGATCTGCAGAGAGTTCTGCAGCTGCAGTCAGACCAATCTCAAATGTGCTAAATAGGAAGCAGGCAGCTGTGACCAGGGGGAAAAGCACTGTATGATTGAGCCAGAGTTTGGGGACCAGCATGAGGACTGAAATCAATTCAGATTAGAATTGGAAAGCCTTCTGGAAAAAAATCAATTAGCCATAATAGTCCTCAATGCATTTTACACAAGGAACAGCTGAAGAAGCCAGTGGACATATCAGCCTCACCACAGGAGTTAGGCTACCACTCTACAATGTAGGAAAGATGCTGATTAAGGAGAAAGTGAACCATTTCTTTGTGCTTGAATATGTAATACAATGCCATAGAAATTAAGACTTTATCTTTTTGGTAAAAGCATATGGGTAGATATTTTAGAAATAGGCAAATTTATTAAAAGCTTTAAATTATGTGAGAGAGAAAAATATAAACCCAAAAGAAACCATAAAAAGTGGTTTGTAGAAGAAGTTTATACAAAAATTCCCTAAATATGTAAAATCATAAACTATGATAATACTTTGTACAAAGGACATGATAAAAATTAATAATTTTGCTCTTTAAACTACACATTAAAGGAAATAAAAAGATTACAACCTGGAAGGAATATTTGCTAGGCATACTTGAAAATGTGTTGTAAAGAATATAACAGAGGGGTTGGGGATTTAGCTTAGTGGTAGAGCACTTGCCTAGCAAGCACAAGTCCCTGGGTTTGATCCTCAGCTCTGGCAAAAAAAAAAAAAGAGAAAAAAAAGAATATAACATATAACAGGACCTTATAGAACTCAGTATTGCAAAGGTGTCCATGCAGTGATTGAATGTAAATACTTATCCTATTATCAACCACACTCAAAACTGCAGACAACTTAAATGTTCACCTGTTGGATGTTGTCATATCCATAGGAATAGAGTTTTAATATAGCAATTCCATAAATACATAGATATTAATATAAATACTAGATATTAATTTTTCTTCTTGATTGAATTAACTTGAAACTTTGGAGCACAATTGCCAAAATCACTATAAACACATGTCAAGTTTTGATAAATAATCATCTACATCTAATTGGCAAATATATCCCTTAATGAGTTGTCTAGGGATGATTAATCATCCTTGGATTCAATTCTTTTGTATCAGTATTTAAAATGCTCTGTTTGCTGTTCCAAATGCTTAACTCCTCTGGGCCATGCTTGGAGTTTGGAATTCTCTGCATTTTCTCCCACAGGGATGAGTATAAAAGATGCTTTCTGAAGCGTGATCATGAAAGGACTACCAGGAAAGAAAGGAAGCTTGCCATGCTCGTTCAGCCCAGTCACCTGAGGGTTTGCCTGGAATATAGTACATTTAGATCTGGCTCATTGCACTAGATAATTTCCAGGCCTAAGAGTTTTTCTACAAATTAAACAATTCCATGCTTTTTATCACTGAATACAGATTCATTCTGTTTAAAAAAGCATTTTTAAAAAAAATCTATTCACCTGTTGACATACATCTAGGCTTGTTCCATAATCTGGCTGTTGTGGAATAATGCCTCAGGGTATATGGATATGTTGGGAAAACAGATATGACTTCCTTTATTTTCTGTGTGGAATCTAGATTTTTAAAACTGTACATAAGACCCCAACAAGAATTATCTGGAGGAAATATGAGTGGCGGGGAGGAGGACAGAAGAGAGAGATATGGAGGCTGAATTATGCAAAGCACATGATATATGTACAGGAGCATCTCATAATGCCACTTGGAACTTTGTACAGCAAAGATATGCTGGTAATAATAAAAATAAATTACAGAAACTGCTAAGAATAGAAGCACACACTTGAATACTGTGCACTGGGCCTTTGAGAATTCTCAGTGCCAACCTCTTTTTCCCTCCTCACTGAGTTTGAGCACACACTGGTCTAGATGATTGTCAGTCTCAGCTACTAGCAGCATACCAACATCATGCCCAAGATGACCTGTATCTTAACAGACCAATCAGATCCTTAGGCTATCTAAGGAAGGAGCTATGGCACCTACATATATATATATGTATTTAAAATTTATCTTGGAGTGCTATACTCACAATGGGAGTCTCTAATCTAGGCCTTGGATGGGAGATGCCCTGTTGATTTTGGTGAGCTATGGGCTAGAATTAATTTTGTTCTTCTGGATTTTGTCATAAACCAAATGAAAACTATTGAAGCCTAAATTCTCAGCTGGAGGTTTAGAACTTAGGTCTTTAAAATAACAAAAATTAAGAAAGAACACTGGAAGGAAAAGAAAGAAAACTGTGTCAGCTCTTTCTAAAATTAAATAAAACTAAAACCTAAAATAGCTGTAGCCTAAAAATATAATCACCATATTTGCGAAAAATTTCTCTGTGTGTGTCCTATTCTTAGGGGTTTAAAGGTCAGAAAACAATTGTTTTCTACCTTGTATGCAGTATTGCAGATCCCTCAATAACACATTCACTTTCTTATTAATTGCTTGCTTAAATACAAAAACTACCAAATTTATTTTTCTCATTTACTGCTTTGCCTACAGTTTTTCCATTCAAGACAAACAAAAAGGAAACAGTCTATTCATGTTACAGCAGTCTTAGTAGAAGCTGATAGAATTTGCTGCTGTTAAAAATTGCTAGCAATAGCTATTCCCAGATCTAAGCTCATTAGTATTAACAGGTTATGACATCACAGCTACTATATTGTGGTGGTATTGTGTTCCTCAAAATATTGTACACCCTAATAAATTTATCTGGTGTCAGAGAACAGACAGCCACTAGATACAGAGCAAAAAATGGTGGCTAGAAAATGGGTCAGAGCAAGCCATAGCAGAAGCTGGGCAGTGGTGGTGCACATCTTTAATCCCAGCACTTGGGAGGCAGTGCTAGGCAGATCTCTGTGTGTTCAAGGATACAGCCAGCATGGAGACACAAGCCTTTAATCCCAGAAAGTGAGCCTTTAATCCCAGGGAGTGATGGCAGAAAGTAGAAAGATATATAAGGCATAAGGACCAGAAACTAGAAGCATTTGGCTGGTTAAACTTTTAGGCTTCTAGCAACAATTCAGCTGAGAGCCATTGGCATGACAACACAGAAGCTTGCAATCTAAGGAAACAAGACCAGCTGAGGAACTGGTGAGATGAGGAAGCTGTGGCTTGTTCTGCTTCTCTGATCTTCCAGTGTTCACCCCAATAATTGGCCTCAGATTTCACCTTATTAATAAGAACTATTTAGATTCCTGCTATACTATCTACTTTACCTGAACTTTCTTAGGAATTCTGCTTATTGCAGAGACACAATTGATGGCAGTCAATAAGGCCTTCAGAATTTAGAGGAGATTGTTGTAATACTAAGCGAGACTTCTCCAAACAGCTTCATTTGCTGCCATGTTTTGTTGTAGGCTCCTGTAGAGCACACACTAGATGCTGGAGGGGAAAAATTGCTCATCATCAGAAACTTTGAACATGTAAGTGCAAAGGTCAAGAAACTCCATCTTTTCTCATAACATCTTTAGGTATTCTGGGAAATCTGAGTGTAATCACTACAACTTAGCAGTCAACTCCATCACGTTAATTTTAGTCTATCCAATCTATCCATTAGGAAATAAAAATGATTTGGGTATGATTCTGGTTTGATTATTTTAGTTAAGCATATTTTCATCTATCTATGCATCTTTCCACACTGTCATATTACAGTTTAGGGTTTCTAATAATGCATTTTCTTTTTAATTGTTGATTAAATGGACCTGGTATACATATAAATTTTACCTGTTGCACACATGTACTTATGTGCATGTTTCTATCTGAACTTTCCATGTATCTAAAGCCTTCATCTGTGTGTACTAAATCATTGCATTATCTCTCCCTTCAATTCTGTCAGTATCTGTTGTACATTCTTTCAATAGTATAGAAATGCCATGTGGTCAGAATTACTAAATTACACACTTTTCTTTGATTTTATGTATCTATGTCCTCAAAAATCTCATACATATTCACTCATCTCTTAGCACACTTGCTATTCCTTCAGGGCTAGACTGATTTAGAGACAGCCCAGAGGTATTAAATGATGAGATATGGGCATTTTGCTCCTACCTAGCCAGGGTCGTACTAGGCAAGACCTGCCATGAACCAGTGCCAGGATGTGGGAGGCAAGGTGTTGTAGTCTGGGAACTATCGCCTGAAATTTGCCTGCATGTATGTGATCAAAAGTTCTGAACACTGATATGTGAAATGCTTTGTGATCCTAGAATGTAGCTTGCTAAGCAGGGACTTGACATGTCTTAAGCTCCCTGCAATTTTGCTGTCTGATGCCCTTTACAGATCCATTTTCTGTTTCTCCATTTGAGGGGTATGAAGAGCTATACCATTACTAGACTTCCTGCCCTGGGTACGGGCTCTCCTAGTTCTCCTGAGGCCAGCTTTTGACTCTTGTCTTTTGTTATCTCTTTATTTTGTTTTCATCCCTGGTCTTCCCTCTGAGATCCCCTTCCAGAAACCTTATATTGCTGGGACAGGTTACTTCTTTTCTGATTACTAATGTAATTCATAATGAGCACATGCACATCACAATATCCCAAATATCTTATTCCTCCTCATGGATGTGCCCGTATTTAACCCATCATCTTTTTTCTCCTCCATTTTTTGCATGTCAATGGGACATGCTGAATGGCCTACCTTTGAGTGTACATTAGATGAGAGAGGTCCATGAAAGTGCTGTCATCAAAAAATAATCCCCTCTGCCACTGCTATACCTCAGAGTTTTCCTTACCCTCCAGCTTTCCCTAGGGGTGTTTGTACTTCCCTCATCTTGTGTAGGTAACTTTGGGGTAAACTGCCTTTAGCCTTTAACCTCTGCATCTAAATCTGTTATTATCTACAAGTTTTGCAAGTGTTCTTTGTCTTTAATAAACTGTTATCTTCCTAATTCAGATTTCCTGGACATTGTACACAGACATGACCACACAAATGTGGGTGAAATCACACATTCTCCCAACACCCTGCCATAGTCTTATATAACATAACTGTATAATTTAGATGCATTTGTGTGTTTTATATGCCATTATACAAACTAAATATAACAAACTAGCAAAATAGCATTTTATATTAACCTTTAAGGATGATTGGCAAATGTTGGCCAGACACAAATTGATGTACCTATTTTAAATAGGATAACACTGTTTTATACAGATATGTCTCAACCTTTTCAGTTTTTCTTGTCTTATTATACTATTTATTGTGCTAGTTCTATAGTGTGTCTAGTGTGCCATTCATTTCCCCGCCTCCTCAGAGGCATTCTTCATTTCCTATATAAATGTAGAATCTCACTTTCCTGTTGACTATAGGAAGCAACATTTACTATTACTTCATACATAACTTATATAATCTTCTCAACAGTCTACCATTGAAAATATTGCTAACTCACAGATTAACGAAGTGTATTACCAAGGGGCTGTGCTGTTGCTGTAAGCGCTAGGCAAAGGCATGCCTTGCTCATCATACTTCATGTACTTTCTGAAAATGTTTGAAGTTCCAACATTCCAACCATATGACCATCTTCTCCCTGAACTTCTGTTCCATCTTCTCTATACCCATGCTTCTAGATCTATTTCTCCTTGCATAATGATTCTGCTCTTGCTGGATTGGGGCTTTACCGGATGACCTCACTTTACCCTAGTTACCTCTGTAAACATCACATGGTATTTTCTTCTCTGTCTCTTTTACTATCTTGGTAATTGTTTGATTTTTATTTACTTGTTCACTGATGTAGGAATGATAAATTTTTATTTTTAATTTTCAATAAGTAATTTGAATAAGGTTTTCTTCATTATTTTCTAAATTTCCACATTAGTTATATTAAATATTTAACAAGAAACACATACATACACACATGAATATTGGATACTCAAATATTAAAAAAAGATACATACATATATATATACTCATGAAACAGGAAGACACACATATATGCAAACACAGGAAGCAAGCAACACATTTTTCCCTTGCTTACTTCTACATCCTTACATTTCTTTCTACAGAAAGCTATTTTGAGTCCAGCTCTAAACATTAAACCACAATTTAAATTTTCAGTGATACCTTTTGTTTTCTAAAAATAATTCTTACTTTTCACCTTGTAGTCATACACAATAACTATACATGCATCTTTTTTGTTGAATTCTTCCTTACTCTTTTCTCCATTTGAGGTTATGATTTATAATTAATATCTTCGTTAATTTCAGTAGGACTTCAAGTATGGAATTTTATTCTTTGAGATTTTATATCTTTTAGACTGAAAAAAAAATATATATGAAAAGTATGTATCAACTCTCCATATCTTGATTTGTAGTTCAATTCAACAGACTGAACTTATATTTTTATCGCTTCTTTCCTAAATTCCATTAAGATGAAAAGGAATATAATTAAGATAACATTCATCCTATGCTGAAAAGTTAGAAAGTCTAATTTATATCTAGAAAATTAAGATATTCTGAGGACATTTGTAGCTATAGAGGTATCAGAAAGATGATGCCCAACAATCTCTGAAAACATGTAGTTCCCAAAAGGTGAGAGGACCCACAGAACTCTCCTGCAGAACACAGAGGACATTTGATGATCCCAGAGCATGCTGGAAAAGGGGCTGAGTGTTAGATGATCAGCAGCACTAGGAAACATACTGAGCTCCCAGGATACAACAGCTAATCAAGACAAAGTGCCTCCCCTTGCAGAATTACACATAAATAAGAATTAACTGAAAATCCATAACAAAAATCATCAGTCTTCTCTGCTTTTATATGAATGGCAGCCAACTGATTTGTTGTAGAATATTATTTTAAGTTGTGCTATATTTGTTTATGCTGTTGAAACATTTATTTAATGATGCAAAGATGTGTTGCATTGTTTTATGTTGTATTTGTTTAACTCTGTGAAGCTGTGTTACTGTGCTTATCTAAGACAACTGATGGTCTAATAAAAAGCTGAATGGCCAATAGCAAGGCAGGAGAAAGGATGTGTGGGGCTGGCAACCAGAGAGAATAAATAGAAGGAGAAATCTGGGAGGAGAAGAAGAAAGAACAAGAGATCAAGAAGTGAGAAAATAGGGGTCACCTAGCCAGACATGGAATAAGAAATAAAGGAAAGTTATACAGAAATAGAGAAAGATAAAAGCCCAGAGGCAAAAGGTAGATGAAATGATTTAAGAAAAGCTGGCAAGAAATTAACCAAGCTAAGACTAGTGGTTTATAAGTAATAATAAAACTCTGTGTGATTTATTTGGGAGTTGGGTGGCAGACCCCCAAAAGAGCAAAAGAGGAAAAGAGCAAAACCAACCAACAACACTGATTTGTTAACTCCTGGAAAATTGTTAAAATACAATCTTGCATAAACTGAGAGCTCTTGCCTCAGGGACCTGCCAGCTAGAACATTGAGTACAGGAAGTACAAGTTATAGTTGGCTGGCTTTTCAGCTGCATCTCCATTGGCTGGGCTTTGTTTCTGATTCAGTGTCCTCGAGGTAATTGATTCAAGTATCTGTGTATTTCAGAAGGGAAAAAAGTTTGAAGACTGCAGCAAATAAGTTAGTCATAAGGTCAGAGGTCATAAGGTTTTAAATAATATTTTTATTTATTTTCCAAAATTTTCATATGTACACACAATTAATTTTAATCATTGTCCCCCTCCTTTAACACCCAGAGGAAGTCCTACCCCAGTTACCAAACATAGATTTCACTTAGTGCCAAGTGAGCATCTGTGCATGGGTATGGGGCTATATCCACTGAATTTGCTTTATTTGTTTACTTTGTGAAACATGTATACAACATGTTAAAGTTAGCACAAAGAAGAAACTTTTCTTTAACATTTTGCACTGTTTTCTGTGCCCAGTACCTGGATTTTTTTCCCTCTTTTATGTTGCAGAAGTAAAATCCCTGGCAGAAGAAACTGAAGGGATAAAAGACTTATTCTGGCTTACAGTTTCAGAGGCAACCAGCCTCATCAGGGTGTTAAGGATTGCAGCCGTTAGGGAAGCCACAGTGGCAGGAACAGGAGGTTGGCTGGTCATACAAAATCTACTCTTGGGAATTAGACAGTGCACAAAAAATATGGGCCAGAGCTGTAAAACCCCAGCACCCACCTTGCAGCAGAATACATCCTCCAGCAAGGATCCACCACCTAAATGGTCCACAACTCTCTGAAACAGCACCAAGAGCTAAAGCGGAGCATTCAACCATGCGATCCTCTGGGAGACATATCACATTTATATAGTCTTCTACTTCTGTGCTTAAAATCCATTTATGCCGACCTTCGTTGATTTGGACACTGGACTACAATCTCATCCCAGCTCTCCTGGGATGTTATCAATTCTGGTATCTACCTTCAGTATTTCTCTGATTCTCCTCCCTGAGTAAGCCTCAGTCTTCATTTGTTCTCATGTGTGTAGAATTATCCATGGAGAAAGGGATAGAGAGCAGTCTTCTCTGAATTGATCTTCTGTGAAACATGATCCTTTCATATGTAGGTGTGTCCATCTTGTGTGTGTGTGTGTGTGTGTGTGTGTGTGTGTGTGTGTGTGTATGTGCGCGCGCGTGCGCATTTGGGCATGCCCATGCATATGTTGAACATTTGAAATTACTGATGTAGTTAAGGGATCCAAGTTGATGTGTTGGAAGAACTTTGGACTTTGTGGCAAAATACCCAGGAGAAACAGCTTAGAGAAGGAAAAGTTTTCCTCTGGTCCACAGCTCGCTAGTTTCAGTTCATAGTCATGTGATCTCATTGCTGTGGGGCTATTATGAGAACATTTTTACAGACCATTAGAGTAGACAGGGGTTGCCCATCTCATGGTAACTGGGAAGGAGGGTGACAGATAAAAGTTTGCCAGTTTCTTGGAACAAAGTTTGCTTTCCAGAACAAACCTCACTGGCAGACATATTCCTCCCTCTTGGATTTTAAACACCCCAATAATGATATCATGTTATGCCTCTATTGATTAACTACCCATGGGGTTAGAGCACTCTCATCTAATTATTTCCCAAAGGCCTATGAGCTAGTACCTAACCCTTCAACACATGAATCCTTTGAGTAGACACTTTCATGTCAAAAACTATATATTGAATGTTGATAACAAAAAGCAAGCAAAGCCAAAAAAAATTGCAAGCATTTGAGGATAGTTTTAATGCTTAGAAACAAAAACAAATTGAAATTACTGTTACCAACAAGAGGATATATAATCAGATATATTTTGTGTTTGATTCCTTAAGTTGTAGTGAGGGTACTTCTAAGAGACCTGGTATGTAACCTAGTGGTAGAGTAGATGATTAGCATATATGAGGCTTCCACTATTCAGTATAAGCTATAATTTCAGTTTTTATCACTTCCAAAGGCTGGGATCATGCTGTACCATATTCTTTCTCAAGGAAAGGGCAGTGGCAGCCAGTCACATTTCTCAGTGAACTAAGGGATTATGAGGGTGAATGACTAGAATTCTGTAATGGACAGTGTTGCTAATCTGTAGTGTTCAGTAAGTTAGGTGGATTATGTGTGCTTTTAGTTCTTGGGATTCATAACTTTTAGGGTTTTGTTTAATGAAATATTGCCATTTTATGAAAAGGAACATCTGGACTTTGAAGGCAGGGTCACCAAGGCTGGTTGAAACATTAGGTTGTGGAAGAGATGGGGTAGTCAGTTCTGAGGGTGTGTGTTTTGGCTTGAGCAGCTAAAAGAAATAAATGTTTCCTATAAGAGGAAAACCTCTGTAAGATGTTATAGATATGGTGATGAGTGGAGTCAGGATTTAAGGTTTTAGCATATTGAGGGAAAGGGACCTTTCTGACGTTTGGGGCAGGGGAGGGGTACTGTCTAATGAAATGATACCTGCAGTTTGTGCAGCACAGTCTCTGTGCTACCAGCACAGATCTATGAGAGAATATACAGATGACCATAGCAGCCATGAATTCATTAGAATATTTACCATGAATGTGTTCACAACAGGGAAGAGCCTGAGTCACTCAAAACTTGAGAGTTTGAGACAACGAGGAAAACAAACAGAGCTTGAAGAACAAGGAGCAAGTGGATATGATATAAACCATAAAAAGGAGTTGAAGGAGGAAATGCATGTCAGATTCTGTAGATAGGTAGAGTGGTATTATTAAGATTAACATAATGTTATGTAACAGATTTGCAGAGACCAGAGAGCCACCAAGAACATAGATTAAAATTGTCTTTAGTTACCCCGGTATGTGGTGACTAAGCAGGAAAAAACAGAATATGGTTCCAGGACCCCAGCAGGTTCTACTGCAGAGCAGTGTGCAGCCAGAAGTTCAGAAGCTGAGGGAGTTGCTGGGATCTGCATTAACAGCCAGCTCAACCTTCCTTCCTTCCTTGTCTCCCTCTCCAGGGATTTGGGGAGCCCTTGTGTGCTGCTTTTGGTAACTGCAGGCAGCAAGAAAGGTTGGCAGCTTTCTTTCTCCTCTTTTCTTCCCCCTTTGCTTGAAGCTAAGAGATGTCATGTGTGTTGGAAAGGGCATTTCTTTTTTTGAAGTGGAAAAATTTTATTGCACTTAGATGCAAAACTTTCTCTTGCAAAATGTAAAACTGACTTCTACATAATTTACCACTTCCTGAGGTAGGTGAAGAAATGTGTGTGCATGGGTGTATGGTAATATTTGTGAAATGCTGGTCATATAACAGATGTGTATTCTAAATCAAACTCACATACACACACACACACACACACACACACACACACACACACACACACACCACTTGCCTGTTGTATTGGTATACATTTTGGCCAGGACGGGACTTAATAGGGTGTGTAAATGACATCTAAAGAACCAGTTATGATGGTACTCTATTTTATTTCTATTATCTCTTAGTACTGTGCAAATTCTGTCTAGTGTTATGTACCTTTGTGTTTTTAATATCTTCTTGGAGGGTTGGAGGGTTCCTTTTTCTAACCAAGGGGAAGAAAATTCAGATGACTGTATAGAAAATTATTTACCTCCAGTACTCCTGATAAGAAATGCAATGTAAACCTTCAACATTTATATTTTGAGTTTGAATATTATTTCCCCAAAATTAAAAACATTACTTTTGAAAGTACAATTTAATCTCCAAGGAAATTGTTTTCTATTAAGTTATTTGGGACATACAGAACACAATAATTAGGACAAATAAATGAAGCTTGACCAATGGTCAAGCAGTAATTATTTGATTTGCAGATAAGGAAGTTGAACCTTTGACAAAGCATTTGTCCAGTGTGGCACAAGCCAGGACAAATGATTATAAGTTCTAAAAGAAGCCATTTGAGTTTCCAGTAGAGTTCACTAAAGCATCACATGTTGTTCCACAATTTTTACACAACTGGTACACCAATATTTATATGAATGTTGGCTTAATGCTCCACAGTTTGTGTATATATATATGTATGTATGTATATATATATGTATATAAATATATATATATACACACATATATGTATATAAACACAAGTTTCACTTAGCATTTTTCTACAATGCATTTGATCATTAAATTTGAATCATTCTTCTTCTAAACTGATCAGAAAGAATTGGTTGATTTTTGGTTTTGTTTCGTAGTATTATTAAGGATGCTTCCTTCGTAAAGCTTTGATTTTGGATGTTTTTGACAGGTACAAGACCTGGTTCTTGTTTCTGCAGTGTGGCCCACATAAAATTAAAAGGATGCAGATATGAACAACAGTTTGAGATAAATACAGCTATTTCTGAATGGTGTAGGGTAGAATGATGGCTAATCTTTTGCCAAAGTAATTGCATTTAGAATCACTGGGGTATCACATCTTTGAGTGTGTCCACGGGCATGCATCTAGAAAGGTTTAACTGAAGAAGGAGCCATGCTGAATGTGAGTAGCACCATCATGGGAGCCCAGGTTGAATGAATAGGAGAAAGTGAACTGAGTTGTCATAGTGCTGCTCTTCCTTGAAATCTGACTGCAGAATCAATGTCACCGTCTGCCAGACACTCCTTCTACATACCTTCCCCATGATGAGATAATCCATGTAAACCACGCCTCTCTTTGGTTGCTTTTTAACACATCATAGCAACAAGAAAAGAAACCAATGCAAGCAGCATTTGGAAGGATGGCTTTTGATTTACATTACTCAATCTACTAAAAACCACAAAGTTCAATGGGTCAACCTGTCATATACACATTATGATGAGTAGCTGCAGATATCAACTTTCCTGGGATATGATTGTCTACATATTTCATCACATATCCTTCTGACTGTGACTCTGAAGGTGTTTCTGAATGACCTCTTAGTCAGTAGAATTTTTAAGAAACATTGCCCTCCTCAATCTTGCCTAAACTGATCCACTGTAGACCTGAATAAAGCAAAAAGGCTAAATAAGGAAAGAGATCATTCCCCCTTTTTTCTTGACTGTCTTGGAACTTGACATTGACCTCATCAACTCTCCAAAGTCTCTAGTTTGCCACTTGTAATTCTAGAGACTTCTTAGCTACTATAGTTAGATGAATCAATTCCTTATAATTAAAGTTTATCTATTTTCTACCCTGTCAGTCTCCCCTTCAACTTCAATCCCCGTTCCACATACATTATAAAACTGAGATCTTAACTGTTCCCAGCTAAAGCCTTGGCTTGTAAGGCCCAACCACTCATGGTCAACTGTCTATGACAACTGAGCAGATGGACATTTGTGAAGACAGGAAAAGAGCTTTGTTTTCTGTCCCTCATTGGGGAGGAATCGAGGTACAATGACCTAATGTATATTTTTAAGATGCCAATGAAAACTTCAGGTTTAAATGGAGAGGAAACAGAAGCCATGGGCAAGAAGTAGGCATGGGTAAGTGGTCTATGTCAAACTGTGGTCTTGGTGGATCATTATCTGGTCAAGTAGGGTCTTGCATGAAAAAATTCCTGCTTCTTGGAATTGGTTGCAATTTTTGCTAGAGGATACTTATGCATCATAGCTATTATTTCCTGCAGAATCCAAGGAAACTGCAGGGGAAGATGACACAGTGAAAGGGCAAGACAGAAGATGAAACTAAGTTGTTTTAAGTTTAGGGCAGTGACTGGAGATATTATAGAACAGGAAGTTGTATGAGCTGGTAGTTGAAATATCTTAATTATGACATTAATCTAAATATTGAAAATACTGTAGTTACTCTTGATGCCTACAGCCTTACAAAAGCAGTGAAAGTAGACAGATATTCCTTGTATAAGTAACATGCCTGTTCTATCTGCTTTTCTGTTATTCTGAGAAACACTGGAACTGACAGTTACTTGGGATGAAAGAGATTCACTTCATCTAACAGCTTAGAGTCCACCATCAGGTGAAGGCAAGGCAGGAACTCAAGCCACAACCTGGAGAAGAGACCATGAAAGAACACTATTTACTGGCTTGTTCTGACTCATGTTCGGTACTTTCCTTTACAGTCCAGGATGACCTGCGTAGCATGGCACTTCCTACACTGGGCTGGACTTTCCTGCATCAATTAGCAATCAAGAAAATGCCCACAGACCTCTCCACAGGCCAGTCTGATGGAAGCAAATTTTCCACTGATGGTTCTTTTTGCTTCCCAGGTGTGTCAAGCTGACAATCAAGATTAGACATCATCGTGCCTATCTGAAGACGTCAACCAAAGTTTAAATAGTAAATGAGACTAAGGAAAACATGAATGCAGAGCTACCAAATTTTAGTTACCCTTTCTTTGATAATCCTCAGGCTCAATTGTAAAGTGAGTGCCTTTAAGAGTAGCCTATAAGTGCCTATTACACTATTGATTCTATTTCTCTGAGGAAATTGACTGACACACTACCTAGACAAAATACCTAAAGCAATAGAGCAGGTACAAATAATGAAGAAAACAATTAAAATCCCCCTGCCACATCTAGGACACAGGGTAAAGACAATTGTGTATGTATATTTGAATGAACACATATCTACCACTGTTAGAAACTATGATAGCCTCAGCAAATATACAGCACAGATCCTAATTAAGAATATCATTTATCTAAATGTTTCTCATCTTTTGTGAGTCAAATGTCATAGAGATGATGAATATCATTCCTGGACTCAAGTTGTTTATAACTTACCTGTTTTCATATAAATTTACTTTATATTATAATGTTAATAGTGAAGGCTTGAAAGATGCTCAATTGTTAAGAGAACATCCTGCTTTTGCAGAGGACCAGCATTTTCTACCAGAACCTACATAGGAGCTCAAAACTATCTGTCACTCTTTTTCCAGAAAATCTGATGCTCTGTCTGGAGTCAGAAGTCCTCTACACTCATGTTGCAAGAAACCCATACAGGCACACACATATACACACAAAAATTTAAAAGAATAAATACAGATTAAGAAAATAAAATGTCAGTATAAAGATGAGAGAATAGAAATTGTTGACTAGGAGCATCAAATAGGGGACATAGATTTTGGAAAATTAATCATAAATTTTACTTTAAAATTTTGATTTATACAATACAAAAGCAAAATAAAGCTTCATTTGAAAATTATTTTATCTTTACTACCAAACTAAATCATTTCAATACATCATTCATAATTATTTTTGCTCTTAATTTTATTGATTTATTTACAAATTATTTACTCATTTATCCACTGATTACTAAAAATGTTTAGTGAGTCATCACCATGTAGAAAGCACAAAATTGTCAAGGAAAATTCACTGCTCACAAAGAAGAATCCTTGCATTGTATATAGGCAATAAATTCCAAACTGCTAAATTATATCATAATTTATCCAAGGAAAGATGATAAATGATCTAGGGAAAACAGATAACAGGAAGGAAGATGAAGACCACACGGCACACTTGCCAACTTTAATGGTGTGATTCCATTTTATTCCCTTTAAAGAACTGAAGGAGGACAGAGAGAACTCAGTATAAAAACACTCCAGACAGAAATTGATCAGCACAGACAACTAACAAAACACTGTATAAAAATATCTTGATTACTGATTCCCAATCAATATGAAAACTTCTGATGTGAATTTCACACACAATGTTTAAGTTGTCCTTTATAGCTCCAACTCCCTAACACTCTTAACATAGTCATTTTCTGTTAGGGGAAGACAGCAATAAAAAATAATGAGTTATAAAAATTCTACCAAGTCCCATTTAAAAATAAAATAAAACCTGTCTGTGAAACCTGGGCAAGATGGTGCTGAACCTCTTCAAGTGAGGTCCTGGCATGAAGATCAGAAGTTATCCTACAGATGTTGCTGCCCGAGGCTGGGTCACAGGAGGAATCTGCAAACTACACTTCTGTCTTTGAAACAGAATATCTGATAGGAGTTGAGAACTTCCAAAGGTCAGTTTCACAAACTGTTATAGAGTCCAGATCTATTTTAAATGTCTGTTGTAGCACAAACAGGTGAAATCACATACGTCCAATGCTGAAAGAAGTGTTCTGTCAACTCAAGTGTTTATAATGCTGTTGTGTGCTCAAAACAGTGGCAGCAAACTCATTCTTAGAATGTAAGGATCCTGAAATAGGCCTTTTGCCTTTCAGAAGAACTGATAATTGAAAGTTAAATGTAACATTGAAAATTCTAACCCTTCAGTCACAGAAGACCCTCCAAAGCTATTCTTTCTGTGGCAGATGTATCTTATTTTACTGTGTGTTTGTACATAGATGCATGTGGGAGGTGAGAGAGACAGGGAATAGGGAAATGAGAAAAGGGGAGGGAGAAGGATTTGTATGTCATTTTAGCTTTCTATTGTGCTGGATTGTTTTTTTGTTTGTTTGTTTGTTTGTTTTTTGTTTTTTTGTCTTATTATAATTAGTTTTTTATTTCAAATTTTATTTTTTATATGGATATTTGTGTTTTCATTTTTTCTTTGTCCTCCCCCCCCCCCCCCCTTTTCCCCAACCCCTTCCCCCATTCCCATCTCCTCCAGGGCAAAGACTCCCCTGGGGATTCAGCTCAACCTGGTAGATTTAGTCCAGGTGGATACAGTCCCCTCCTCCTAGGCTGAGCAAAATGTCCCTGCATAAACCCCAGGTTCCACAGTCAGCTCATGCACCAAGGACAGGTTCTGGTTCTACTGCCTGGGTGCCTCCCAAACAGTTCAAGCTATTCAATTGGCTCACTTATCCAGAGGGCCTGATACAGTTGGGGGCTCCACAGCTTTTGGTTCATAATTCATGTGTTTCCATTAGTTTGGCTATTTGTCCCTGTGCTTTTTCCCATCTTGGTCTCAACAATTCTTGCTCATACAATCCCTCCTCTTTCTTGCCAACTGGTCTCCTGGAGCTCCACCTGGGGCCTGGCCAAGGATCTCTGTATCCACTTTTATCAGTTATTGGATGAGAGTTCCAGCATGACTGTTAGGGTATTTGGCCATCCAATCACCAGACTTGGTCAGTTCGGGCTTTCTCTCAACCATTGCCAGTAGTCTACAGTGGAGGTATCATTGTGGATTTCTGGGGGCCTCTCTAAAATTTTGCTTCTTCCTGTTCTCATGTGGTCTTCATTTATCATGGTCTGTTATTCCTTGTTCTCCCTTTCTGTTCTTGATCCAGCTGGGATCTCCTGCTCCCCTAAGCTCTATTTCCCTCAAACTTCCCCTTCATTACCGCCACTCGCATCCAGGTTGTCCATGTAGATCTCATCCATTTCTCTGCCATTGGGTGATCCCTGTGTCTTTCTTAGGATCCTGTTTTCTAGGTAGCCTCCCTGGAGTTGTGAGTAGCAGTGTAGTCATCTTTGTTTTACATTTAGTATCATACTATGAGTGAGTACATACCATGTTTGTCTTTTTGATTTGGGGTACCTCACTTAGGATGATTTTTTCTAGATCTATCCATTTGCCTGCAAACCTCATGATGTCATTGTTTTTCTCTGCTGAGTAGTACTCCATTGTGGATATGTACCACATTTTCTTTATCCTTTCTTCAGTGGAAGGACATCTAGGTTGTTTCCAGGTTCTGGCTATTACAAACAATGCTGATATGAACATAGCTGAGCAAATGCCCTTGTGGTATGATTGAGCATTCCTTGGGTATATGCCCAAGAGTGCTATTGCTGGGTCTTGGGGGAGATGGATTCCCAATTTTCTAAGGAAGCGCCATATTGATTTCCAAAGTGGCTGTACAAGCTTGCATTCCTACCAGCAGTGAAGGAGAGTTCCCCTTGCTTCACATCCTCTCCATCATAAGGTGTCTTCAGTGTTTTTGATCTTAGCCATTCTGACAGGTATAAGGTGGTATCTCAGAGTCATTTTGATTTGCATTTCCTGGATAATTAGGGATGTTGAGCAATTCCTTAAATGTGTTTTCAGCCATTTGAGCTTCCTCTGTTGACAATTCTCTGTTTAGTTCTATAGCCCATTTCTTAATTGGACTGATGAGCATTTGATTCCTAAACCAAACAAAGATGCAACAAAGAAAGAGAACTACAAACCGATCTCCCTCATGAACATTGATGCAAAAATATTCAATAAAATACTGGCAAACAGACTCCAAGAACACATCAAAACAATTATCCACCATGATCAGGTAGGCTTCATCCCAGGGATGCAAGGGTAGTTCAACATATGAAAGTCCATCAATGTAATACACCATATAAACAAACTCAAAGAAAAAAAACACATGATCATTTCAGTAGATGCAGAAAAGGCATTTGACAAAATCCAACACCCTTTCATGATAAAGGTCTTAGAGAGATCAGGAATACAGGGAACATACCTAAACATATTAAAGGCAATTTACAGCAAGCCAACATCCAACATCAAATTAAATGGAGAGAAACTCAAAGCAACACCACTAAAATCAGGAATAAGACAAGGCTGTCCCCTCTCCCCATACTTATTCAATACAGTACTTGAAGTTCTAGCCAGAGCAATGAGACAACAAAAGGAGATTAATGGGATACAAACCGGATTGTTTTATATCAACTTGACACAAGCTAATCTCTTTTGAGAGGAAGAAGCCTCAAGTAAGAAAATGCCTCCATAAGATCCAGCTGTAGACAAGCCTATAGGGAATTTCCTTAATCAGTGATAGATGGGGAAGTGTCCCAGCTCATTGTGGGTGGATGCATCCTTGGGCTGGTGGTCCTGGGTTCTATAAAAAGCAGGCTGAGCAAGCCATGAGTAGCAAGTCAATAAACAGCATCCCTCCATGGCCTCTGTATCAGTTCCTGCCTCCAGGTTCCTGCCCTGTTAGAGTGTCTGTCCTGGTGTCCTTCAGTAGACTACAATGTAGAAGTGTAAGCCAAATAAATCCTTTCTTCCCCAACTTGGGTTTGGTTATACTGTTTCATCATAGCAACTATAATGTGCTGGGCCCTGCCTGACTATCAAGCAGTCCTTGAAGGGAGGAGTAAGGATTAAGAAATAATAGATATGAAAAATGGAGATGTAGACAATGTAAAAGAAAAAGACAGAGACACAGAACAGCATCAGGAGGGCTCTGGGTCAATACACAGTTATCCTGAGTTTATTCCTCATAGACATTTTGTACACCAGCAAGGGGAAAGAAAAAGACTTTCCCCTTTTAAGGACACAATGGTTCAAAGTACAATCAAGTGTAAACACCTCCTTAATTCTCAAAATGTCTAGTAGCCACACCTTAGGGCAAAACATCCTGTAAATAGCCATTGAAGTGTAAGACACCTGCTAACCATGCCTTTGGCCAAAACATCCTATTATACAGCCTTGTGGGGCAAAGCAGACTTGGATTCTCTGACCTTGAATCAAGGTGGAATAAAGCCGCACTATAAAGTCTCTGGGGGTCCCCACAGTAACCCTAACTCATTGACAGCATACTCATCACAACACAATCAACTGGTGTGCCATACCAGTATAGTGTCATTTTAGATTCTCAGAAGCAAAGTGTTTTGGCTTGGTTTCTAGAAATAAAATGATAAATAAATGTGGATTTTTAGATTGAAGAAAACCAAAGAATTAATGTCTCCTGGCCACAAAGGGAACCTAAGGGTGAAAAATAAAACACAATTTCTTCATTGTAATACTTCATCATTTAAAAGTGATAATGTTGTGACCCAGTGCCCAAAGTTGGTAAAAGAAAATCAAAGCATGGGCTAGATACTTCATGTTACAGAAAGCAATGATTATGTTTAACTTACAAGGGCTGGATCCTTTTTCTTTGTATAGCAGGGTAGACTTAGCATAAAATTTAGGGAATTAGGGAATGACATTCTTTCCTAGAGAACAAAAATCTGTTTAACTCATGGATCTGGACTTTGCAAGGCCATCAAGTGACACAAACGGTAATCCAACTGAGTGCATGAGAGCTATTTTGCTTCTATTTGTTCTGAGGAATTCTACTTGAGAGGTTTCTGCCCTTGCTTTATAGGCTTATATAAGCTGTGGCGAACATTGGGCTTCATTAAGACCAGGACTCATTTCAGGCTTTTCTGGTGACTAATTAAAAGAAGACTTGGTTTTGTATTTATGTGTATGTTTCTGTGTATGTGCATCTGTAGAGACAGGAAGAGGGAGTCATACCCCTGGAAACTTGAGTCATGAACAATGATGATCTAACCAAGGTGAGTTCTCAGAACAAAACTTGAGTCCTCTGCAAGAGCAGTAAAAATGCTTAACCACAGGGCCATCTCTCCAGGCCCCAAAATACTTTAATTTTGCTGAATGGGATCATCCTATCTCTCCCCATACTTTTTTTTTCCTGAATGGGATCATCCTGTCTCTCTGAAAAAAAAAAAAAGAATATTTTTTTCTTTGAGTAAGAATCCATATCCAGTCCCAAGAAAAGTATGCTAGTATGGCTTTAAAAATCTTAAGACTATGCATGTATTTCTTCCTTTAGGTTGTACTGTGTGTAACATAGTCTGGGCTTTTGAAACAATGAATTAAGAACTTGTAACAGTACTCATTAGTCTCTTGATGTTGGTCTTAAGATCCTGTGAGTTCCCCCGTCCTCCTTCGTGGCTGATATGTAAAATGAAATTAAATTATAAAATAAAAATAATTTAAAAATATCCTGTGAGTTGCCACTGCAAAGCTTGTGATAGGCCAGACAACTCAGGCAAAACAAATTTGAGACACACAACTATTCCCAGCTCTCCATTTCTTGTTTCTTCTGGAATGCCCCTTTCCTGTATTCTTGGAGCCGGGGGGGGGGGGGGGGGGGGGGAGGGAGGGGGGGTTCCATACCAACAATAGGCTAGCCATGTGTTTTAATGAATAGATATGGTTATAGTAACCCATGTACTTCATTGGCTCCAGACAATAAAAATTTCTTCATTATAACACTTTGTTGTATGACAATGATCCTATGCATATCTTCACACATGTTTAATGAAAGCTGTGTCTAAATAAGCTGTTTCTTTTTTTCTCATTTTTTTATTTATTATATTTGTGTTTTAATTTTATACATCAGCCATGAGTTCCCCTGTCCTCTCCCCTCTCTCCCCCATCCCCACCTTTCTCCCAGCCCCTCCCCTCCATTCCCATCTCCTCCAGGGCCAAGACTCCCCTGGGGATTCATTTAAACCTGGTGGATTCAGTACAGGCAGGCACAGTCCCCTCCTTCCAGACTGAGCAAAGTGTCCCTGTGTAAGCCCAAGGTTCCAAACAGCCAGCTCATGCACTAAGGACAGGTCCAGATCCCACTGCCTGGGTGTCTCCCAAACAGTTCAAGCTATTCAATTGGCTCACTTATCCAGAGGGCCTGATACAGTGGGGGGGCTCCACAGCCTTTGGTTCATAATTCATGTGTTTCCATTAGTTTTGGCTATTTGTCCCTGTGCTTTTTCCCATCTTGGTCTCAACAATTCACACTCTTACAGTCCTTCCTCTTTCTTGCCACCTGGACTTCTGGAGCTCCACCTGGGGCCTGGCCGAGGATCTCTGCATCCACTTTTATCAGTTATTGGAAGAGAGTTCCAGCATGACTATTAGGGTGTTTGGCCATCTGATCACCAGACTAGGTCAGACAAGACTTTCTCTTTTAAGACTTGTTCCTGCCAAACTTTCCTAATGACTGAGTACACTATGAGGTTAAGAATTCATTTTTGCAAGACTTTCTCTTAAAAAAATTTTAAGTTCTTTTTTAATTAAATTTATTTATTTTATATCCCATCCACAATTTCCCCTCCTCCTATTTCCTCCCTCCACCTCCCTTCAGTCCCCTTCCCCAATCCACTCCTCCATTTCTATTCATAAAAGGGCAGGCCTCCCCTGGATATCAACAAAACATAGCATATCAAGTTGCAGTAAGACTAAGCATCTCCCCTTGTATTAAGGTGCAGCAAGGCCACCCACTGTGAGTACTAGATTCCCTGAAGCCAGCCAAAGAGAGACAGCCTTTGCTCCCACTGTTAGGAGTCCTGCAAGAAGACCAAGCTACACAACCATCACATACATATAAGAGGGACTAGGTCAGTCCCAATCAGGCTCCCTGGTTGTGGTTATTGGTTCAGACTCTGTGAGCTCCTACGAGCCTAGGTTAGTTGATTCTGTGGGCTTTCTTATGGTATTTGATGCCTCTGACTCCTGCACTCCTTCCTGCCTCCCTTCAGTAGGATTCCTAAGCGTAGTGTAATGTTTGGCTAAGGGTCTCCACACATTTTAAGTTCTTAGGGTGGTGCCTAAAGCCAAAAGAAATGTCCCTGGTATCAAATAATGTTGGTGCAAATATTATGGACACAGTGGGACCTGTTCATGTTTTCTGTCAAGCATAGCAACACAATGTTCTTTCATGAGCTGAGAGCCTCACCTACTCAACCCTCTATTTTATTGTTGACTTCCAAAAGCCATCCACGCTCAGCAAAAGCAGCCTAGGTTCCCTCAGAAGGAGCTTACATTCAGAGCAGTGACCCTGGCAGGGGTGAAGGTGACTGAAGCTAGGAGGGAGCTGCTAGAGTGGCAGCCTCCGCAGGAAGCTCCTAAATGTGTGCTTCTGATGGATGCTCTGTTGTATCCAGGCTAGCTGCAACATGCCTGCTGGAAAAGTGGATACATATGCGGCAGATTAGATGCCTGCTTTTTTGAAATGAGTTGTATACAAATGTTTATTTGGACATGAAGTCTATTTGCAACACTATAATAAATGTCAATAGCACATTACTTAGTGGTAGAGCGGGAAGTGCTTTTAAATTTTTTCAGAGTATAATTTCAATTTGCTAGTTTTTAAGCAGCTATAAAAGTAGAAAATGGTTTTAAAATTTTTTTTATTACCTCTACGTGAACAAAGTAGTTTTTGATGTGACTCTCAAGGATTTGAGGAAATATTAAAAATCATGATCAGGAATTGCCAGTAGCCAGCTCAATCATAAAATCAAACATAAAAGTCTATTTTCATGAAAGTGAGCTTAAGTTCCTCATTAAAGGAAAGGATTGAAAAGATTTCATTTGGAAGTTTTATATAAGTTCAATATTTAATGCCCTTTCTATCACTTTTATCCCATTTCCCCAATATTGTTATGTTAGATTTTTAAATGGAGCTTGTCAGAAAAGTCCCTTTAGACACCCTAGATCTACTCATTTCCTCCAGTGAGTTTGTAATCAGTATATATATATATATATATATATATATATATATATATATATATATATATTTATATTTTAAACTGGAAAATGTTGAAAAATATTGCCACAGTTTATTGGATTTGATTCCAAAAAGTATAATTTTATTTGTTTTTAATTTTTAATTTAACAAACATTTGAAACATGCATGCATTAAAAACACAGAACATGTTCATAGTAGTAAATAGTTGCACAGTTTTTATACAAGTATGCATTGTGTAATGTAGTTAAGCATAGCTGCATCCTTAAACTTTCTATATTTCACACTGAAGCATGCACTAGTCTTTTTTCCAGATTTTTGAGACATATAATATGTAATCACTATCTCTAGTCACACCACTGTGTACAGCAAACCAGAATTCTGTATTCCTATTTAACTGAAACAATGTACCTATTGACCAAACTTTCCCTGTACCTTTTTCTCCTCTGAGTCTAAAGTTATGCTCTATATTTCTGTATCTTTATTATAAGATAATACATTACCTCAGAGCACATTTGGGCCATTATAGGAAGAATTAATTCCACTTTCTCTCTTAAAAATACTATTAATATGAATAAATGCCCGTTCTTCAGGGAAGCTGTTCTATGCATCTCTCTATTTTGACAAAGATTACTTTTCTCTTACTGTTTGGTATGTAAATGTAGACACCATAAGGAGGAAGTGGATAAATATGGAGAAATAATAAATACCCTCTTTGGAAGAAAGTAATTATAACTTCCAACTAGCTCTTGTGTCTGGTTTAGGGTTTTTGTTTGTGTGTGTGATATTTTTTGTTTGGTTTAATAAACTAAACTTTACTATAAAAGTTGCGAACAAATGAAAAACATCACACACAAAGTTCATACAATGTAATGGAACATTACTCATCTTTAAAGAAAGGCGAAGTTAAGAATGTTGCATGAAAATGAGTTTAGGTTTTAATTTTCTCTCCTTTTATCTTCATTCTTTGAGAATTTCAAACAATTGTTTTGGTGTTTTCACTTCCTTTCCTCAATTCCTATGAGAATCACCTCCTCTCCCTACTCATTCAATTTTGTGTCCCTTATATTTTTCCCCATCAAGTACAACTTATGCTGCCCCTACACTTTAGAATATGAGGATATTCATTGGAGCATGGTTGACATTTCAGTGGCAAGACCCTTAAAGAAAACTAACTCTCCATCTCCCAGGAGCTCTCAGTTGCCAATAGCTCCTTAGATAGGGGAAGGATGTGCTCGCCTATCCTCTTCCCCCTAGGGTTGTGTGACTTGAGGTTGTGCAGGTCTTATGCATGCTGCCACAACTGGTGTGACTTGATATGTGCAGCTGGCCTTCTGTGTCCAGGAAACAGCTTCCTTGTAGTCATCTACCAAGTCTGGCCTTTATAATCTTTCTACCTATTCTTCTACACTGATCCTTGAGGCTTGGGAGGATGGGGTGTGATGGATATGTGACATTTACGGCTGAGAATTCCAGCTTCTTTCTGCACCTTAACAAGTGCTCTGCCTGCTACTAGGGGAGAAAAATAATTATCAATTGTTGTGGTTTTATTACTCTTTTTGGGGAGGGGGCACCACCCAGCTCTCAAATAAATCACACACAAGAAGGCTTATTCTTAATTATAAATGCTTGGCCTTAGCTTGGCTTAGCTTAGCCAGCTTTACTTAAATTATCCCATCTACCTTCTGCCTTTGGGCTTTTCCCATTCTCTTACTTTTGTAGATCTCACTCTTACTCTGTGCCTGGCTGGGTGGCTGGGTGGCTGGTCCCTGCAGCCCTCCTCCTTTGCTGGGTCCTAGATCTCTCCTCTCTCAGATTTTTCATTCTATATACTCTCCCTGCCTGCCAGCCCCGCCTATTGTTTCTTCTGCCTCGCCATTGGCCATTCAGTTCTTTATTAGACCATCAGTTGTTTTAGACAGGCACAGTAACCCAACTTCACAGAGTCAAACAAATGTAACATAAACAAAAGCAACACACCTTAATATAACATTCTATAGCAATCCATCCTCCCAAGCTATTAGCTCTGTGGGCTCTAATAACTGTCTTGGAAAGACACGCCCACTGGTCCAATAGTGGCACCAATGTAAAGGGAATTTCTGATTGGATTAAAGTCCCACACTGAAATGGAAACCTATACCTAGCACTGTTTTCAGGGCCAAGAACCTGTGGCTAGACAGGGTATACTGTGGCCCTAGGAGAGACTATACTACTATGACTCTGCTAAATGGGAATCATTATGACTTTTTGTTCTCCCCAGAGATTAGTACCTCTCTCAACCCCCAAAAGAGAAGCTTCTATTTGCAGTAGATGATGATAAGGTGTAGACCCACAACTGGATAAGCTACAGAGACTAAGGGGCTGGGTTAGGTTTTTATCTTATGTGTTAGAGTTATGTGGGTACAACTAAGGTTTTCATTATCCTAAAGAAGAGGAGCTTGGTTCTGAGAAATTAAAATACTGATTAGTGACCTGGATTATAACCACTCAGACCATGAAGAGAAGAACTATTTAGATCCATTGTTTGTCAATGCAGGAAATATTTTCTCATTGAGATGATTTGAATGGGGAGGGCAGTATATTTGGGAATACATATATAAGTATACATATATAATACATGCACATATGTGTATAGACATATATTTACACATATGTATGTTCTAAGGAATATGTATATAGTATGTTTATAGGCATGATATAGAATAGACATAGACTTTATATAGAGACATATGAAATTATTCTTTAGAAGCTGAATCCTTGCAAGTCAAAGTAGAATATTTCCTGAACTTATATAAACCCCAAAACAATGTCATTATTTTTCTTCAGAAACAAGCCAATGAACCAGACAAACAAAAAAGTGCCTTACCATGTCCAGCACTGGGAACTGGTTCAGACAGAGGATTTAATGCTTTGTGAGACTGATTCTCAGGAGTAACTATGACCATTTAAAATGGGCCCAAAGCTAAGGGGAAGATTCTGTACAGTATGGAAGTTGTAATGTGATGGTTCTTTCTTTTTAGAAAGCATCTTTGACAGGAGGAAGGGAAGGAAAGAGGGAAGGAAAGAGAATGTCTCTTAAATGTTCTTAAAATGATTCCCATCACTGGGTTAGGCACTACATTAAAATATTAATGAGAGCTTTGGCCACAAGTTATGGTAGAATGCACATGTGAACTCCATTTTAAGGAAGTGGAATGCTTGTCTATTTTCTCCTTGTAGGGCTGTTTACTATAGCCACTGAAATAAATAACTAGAATTTTAGCAAATTACTTTGAAAGCACAGTAGATAAAGCATAAAATTTGAGTAGATAACATAACATTTCTAACTGAAATCTCTGCAATTTGACCACATTTCCTAATGCATGAAAGTTGCATATCTAGTTGCAAAATGGTAAGGGATGGGAAGAATTGGTACATGCATACAAAAATAGATAGCCTAATATAGTTTCTAGAAAATCTAATTCATGTGCCTAAGTTGATGATGTCCTACAGTTAAGATTTTTTTCTTTGGTATATTCAGGTACTCTCTCTCCTGCTATCTATTCATTATGTGAATTGTTATAGATGCATATCAGTATGTTTTGCTTATTTGTTTCCATATTTAATTTTCATGGTACTAAGGCTAAGAAATCCTCTTACCAGATTCACAGTATAGATAAGCAACACCTTTCAAATAGTATAGTCTCAGCAAGCTTTATTTATAAGAAGCTATATACTATGTTTATACTAAGACAGTGTTAAATAAAATCATGCATGATTACACTTTCCTTATCCTGGGAATATCAAGAAAGAAAAAAATGAGGTTGTTATTCACATAATTATTACACTTGAGTTGTAGGAGGTTGAATATTAGTTACATGTTTCAGTGTCGTAATAAAATACCCAACAAAAGTAACTTAAGTAAGGAAGGATTTATTTTGGCTAACAGTTTGAAGATATAGTTCATCATGATGGGGAAGCCACAGTGGTAGGTACTTTTGTCTGTTGGTCCCTTTTATCTACAATCAGGAAACAGTGGCAATAGGAGACTAAGGCAGTTTGTACATTGCATCCATATTCAGGAAACAGAGTGCAATAAAATGCTAATGCTAAACATCCTCCCAAGAACCAGGGCCATATGACAGTGCCACTCACAGCTAGAATGGGTCTCCCATCTCTATTTACCTAGTATAGAAAGTCACAGGTGTGTTGAAAGGTTTTTATTCTAGATGATGGTAGATCCTGACAAACTGGCGGCAGTCTATATCAGCAATCAAAAGTGGTCTCTTTTGAGGCATGTTCCAAATGCCTCAAGTTAAGTGGGTGCATTGTAGTGTAGGTCTAAACATGTTACCATTATAAACATCACTGCTTTAATCAAGGACTACAAACTGTGTAAAGACAGTCTTGGAAGTCCTAATCAAGTTATTCCTATTCCAGATAAAATATCAAGATCAAAAGTTTTATACCTATCCTTACAGCTATACAGTACAAGAAAAAGTCCTGAATTATTTAAAAATGGGATTTTCCAAAGCCATAGTTTTAAGGAATGGCTTGAGTATTTACCGGTTATTCAACCTTAAATTTGGAATTAAGAATCAATAAAGGGCTTGCTCTTTTGTTAATTGGTTTTTCACTAGTTCCCAAAGTAGTCAAAGTATTTCTATTTTGAAATGGAAATGGTCCAGCTTCAGTCTTTTTACCTCATTGGTAAAGCTGATGCATTAGATCATCTGGACTTTTGACCATGACTATTCCTTATAAAAAAGGTTACCTGAGTTTTTAGGGGGCAGGCAATTTATTAAGTAAGCCTCGCAAAGTTAAAAATCAATAAGTCTAAAATTATCCTCTCCTTTTGATTGCTGTTTTTCCATTATGAATGGTGTAACATGCTTCAATTGTATGTGCTGCAATAAACAAGAATGCCCTAAAGTCCAGTGCAAACTGTACAGTTCTTTGTAATTGAGGAATATATATGCTGAGTCTAGACATTGTGGATGAGAGAGAAACAGTATCTTTCTGAGTCATCCTGTGAGTCTTAGTTCCTCTTGCACTTACTTTTCACTAGAAAATTATGGGATTTAGTTCTAGGAGAATAATCATTTAATGCACTTTCATTGGCTGTATGTGGTAGCCCATTACTACTTTCCAAGATATTGTAGACCATATATGTAATGTTTACTCCCTACCTTCTTTCTCCTAATATGTCTCATGACAGAGGAGAATTAGAAGATAGAAAGAGAGAAACTTCATTCTTTTCCTGCAAGACAGAATAATGAGTAAGTTGTGGCTGTATGCCTGTAGCCATAACCTACAGTCCTTGATGTTTTGTCTAGTCTTCATGGTTGGGGATCAAATTCAGGGCCTTGTACATGATAGGTAAGCATTGCATTAATGAGATATACCATCAACTCCCTGATATTTTGATAACAGATAAAATATTTGAAAGAAAAAAGAGAAATTCCTAAACTCTAAAATGATCTAATCTCTAAAGAAAATTATTTATAAATCCCCAATACACACACCACACACACACACCACACACACACACACACACACACACACACACACACACACACACACTTCTTTTTGGTAAGGACTAACTTTTCTAATGATTGCACATGAAATGTTCTCCAACATGAGTCACTTGCTGAAGCTTTTATTTCATTTAACTTTTACCACGGCATCTCCACAGTTCAAATTCCTGAGTATCAAATTAAAATTTCATTCTGAAAACTATGGAAACACTATTATACCTTACAATATTCTGCCTGGTTATTATCCCAAGCAGCTATTAGCTCCCACAGGAGGTGAGGAAATTATGAGACTATTCCTTGCACATTTCCAATAGTAGAAGAAAGGGAAATAACTCCAAAGAAGAAGGAAAAGCACCATTCTAAAATGGAAAGTTGCTACATTATTTTCACATACGAGAGCAGAGGGAACATGGAGAAAACCTAGTGATGTGCAATTTTGCTTTGTGCCCAAGAAAATAAAGTTGTACTAAGTTTATTAGAATTGGGGTAAACAAGAAAAGTTAATCAGGATTTTTAAGAAACTAATCATCTTAATTTTAATTCTTCTTATAAAATGCCACCTTCAGTAGACAGACTTCACCACCTCTCTCTCTCTCCCTCTCTCTCTCTCTCTCTCTTTCTCTCTCTCTCTCTCTCTCTTTCTCTCTCTCTCTCTCTCTCACACACACACACACACACACACACACACACACATGAACACATAACCAGATGTTAAAAATACATCTAACAGAAGCTGTAGGGCATCTGTCTCTTTTGCAAATGGTATTTGAAAACCACAAGTTCAAATTATAGCACTCAAGGAAGCGTATTTCATCCAAAGGTTTGAGAGTTCTCCAAACATGTATCAAACTTGGTATGCAGAAAAGGTTGTATGCCAGAAAGGATAACTGGGTTAACGAAGAGATTAGATGTGTCTCTGGGTAATTGGCACCATAATCAGTCATTTACAGACACTTAGAGGTTTAGAGATAATGGCCATTGGAGGATTATGTGACAGCAAAGACAAAAGCCTTTGAGTACACATCTACAGATATAACACTGCCCACTTATAATAATAATATTCTCATTATAAACAGAATTTCTTAGCATTTTCAAACTTTAGTACACTTTATGTATCTGATTTTTAGCATGGTAGCCAGGAAACACAGCTCAGGCTAATCATGAATGGCAGTAGATAATCCTTCCCTAATGGGAGAATAAGAAATTAAACATTAGTGTATCAGGAATGGTAGAAAATAGCTCCCATAGCTCACATTGTAAGTAGAGTGGGTTTAATATTGTTAACTCCATCATCCTTTAACTATTTTCTCTTCCACTTGTTCTCCATTGGTGTTTTCTGCACAATTATGGGAACACTCAAGACATGCTAAACACAAGTGTAAGGTGAGTGGAAACATGTAGATACTGACTGAAGTCATTTTGACTTTTACATGTCTGTCACATTGCATGTTTCACAAGATTAGAGTAAGAAGCAGATAGATCCCTAAAACTCATTAGTTCACTGTTTCTTTATCTACATCTTTTGTATTTATTCCCAGAACCTTTTCTTTCTGAATATTCATGAGAATATTTGTGGAAGTTGCAGAATTTGTTCTTGTAGACTCTTAAAAGATTGTCCATTACTAAACAAGTTGTCACTGTCTAATCCAATAAGGGTTTACATAGAAAAAGTTTGGAGGGAGTGTGAATTTGACATCTTTGACTGAGCTGGGAGATCCATTTTCTCTTACATTTAGACAGCAGTGTTCTTGTTTCCTAGTCTTCAGACTAGGGCATAGACTCAAAAGAGGTCACTGCCTGGTTCTTGAATGTATGGCTTTGAGTAGATTGTTATCATGGGCCTTCCTGAGTCTCTTAGCTTGATATGATGATGTTAGGAACACATTATCATATAATAATAAACATTGGCTTTATTGTTACCTACTTTGTTCACTCAGCACTTCCTTAGTGATGGTGAATTATTTTAAAACAAATAGTCACATATTAAATCCAGGAAAATTAAAGAAAAATGGCACAGCAAACTTAAAGAAATGAATAATATAAATTGGATCATCTAAAAATACATATATATATATATACATGCTTTATTATATGATTTGGATGTTTAATTTCATTAATAGAGAGTGAGGTGATAATGCTTCTCAACTTTAAATGACAAGGCCATGTTGACTCATCATTTGAGAGAATTCAAAGTTTGCTTTACCAGCATTACACTTAAACTTGTTTATGATTAATTCTGAGTGTATGTTTCACAGATGTTTACATAAAATTTTAATAAAGGTACATCATTTTTATGTATTCATCATCAATCACATATCTATTTGTCATCTATCATATCTATCATCTTTCATCTGTCTTATTGAATATCTAACATATACGCCATATATCTTTCTATATTCTATCAATCACCTATCACTGTTTAGTGTCTATCATCATCTCTAATCTATCCATCATCTATCTATCTATATTATCTGTCAATCTGTGCACTGTGATCCAGTAGTTGTCATGTCTCTATACTTTCACAGACTGAACTGACTACTATTGCTAGAGTTAGGGTTATTTCAATACTGGAGCAATCTGACGCTTTTACCTCCATTGATTTCAGGGTTTGGTGGCTCACCAGAGAGAAACTGCTAGCATCTCTCACAGAACAGACCACAATGGCAATTTTCAGATTGCCTCATTTCCTAGTGATTTTCAGATCCTTTATCTTTTTAATTGTGCTTGTATTTAAAGAAAGGATATTTAGAGTTCATATAATAAGAGACGAATGTAGCATGAATCTTAAAGTACTTATTAATAAAATCAAACCTGAGGCCAGTTATTAGGGTGAATGCTAGAAGATCAGAAAAGCAGAACAAGCCACAGCTACCTCACCTTGCCAGTTCCTCAGCTGATCCTGTTTCCTCAGACTGGAAGCCTCTGAGTCCTCATCTGAAACAATCTCAGCTGAATTGCTTCTCGAAAGCCTGAATGCTTAACCAGCCAAATGCTTCTAGTTTCTGGTCCTCACGCCTTATATACCTTTCTGCTTTCTGCCATACTCCCTGGGATTAAAGGCTCACTTTCTGGGATTAAAGGCGTGTGTCACCACTCTTGACTGTATCCTTGAACACTTAGAGATCCAGGTGGATTTCTGCCTCTGGAATGTTAGGATTAAAGGCATGTACTACCACTGCCTATCCTCTATGTTTAATATTGTGGCTGTTCTCTTCTCTGACCCCAGATAAGTTTATTAACAGAAAACACATTCATACTATCTTCACTTTGCATTTAACTTAAAAGCACTATTCTAATACAGTACAATAAATCACTGTAGGAAACTATTTAATGAAAACTAAGACTGTTCTTCCACCTTGAGACCTCGTCCCTCCTTCAGGCTCCACTTTTCTAAATTGTTTACTTATATATTGCCAGAAGGAGCATGTAAATGAGCTTCAGACATGCATAATAATGAAAACTTTATAATGTATATTGCAGATACAAGATATATTTCAAAACAAGATACAAGAGGAGCACATAATAAAGTGCTCTGCAAATTGTATTCTTTTATTTTTTCTTTTCACCCCTTTGACGAACAGTTCTATGAATTTTGACAAATGCACAGAGTCATAGAAATACCACAGCATCAAAATACAGAATAATTCAATCAGCTACCCTCCTCCAAGTATCTTCCCATGCTCTCATCTGCAGTCTGATCTTCCCTGAACTCTTAACTTCAGTCTATCAGACATCTGTTTCCTTATAGTGTCGCTTTCCCTAAAACTTCCTATAAGTGAAATCACACAGCAGTAGCCTGTTAGGAATGAGAATATTTAAAAAATTCCTGAGGCATATTGCCTTGTATTATGGGCTAAATTGTGTTCCTCTCCACAAATGTAAATGTTAAAGCCTATACCCCATAGCACCTTTGCTGAAATGATTCAGTTAAAATGAAGTTATACAGGTGATCCTTAATTCGACTTATGTCTTTATGGGAAAAGGTTAAGACATTCACACACACACACACACACACACACACACACACACACACACAAACACACACACACTTCTTCTTTTGGCCATCTAGAAACTAATGAAGATACCTCAGAATAATCAAACCTGCTTGTGGTGGTATTGTGTTCCCCGAAATATTGTGCACCCTAATAAATTTATCTGTGGTCAGAGAATGGAACAGCCACTAGACAGACATAGAGGCCAGAAAATGGTGGCACTCAAACCTTTAATCCTAGTATTCCAGAGGCAGAAATCTGTAGTTAAGAGTTTTCCTGCCTGGCCCAGTCAGGACAAATTTCTCTCACCCACCAGGCCCATAGATGCTCAGAACCAACCAACTAAACACACAGAAACTTACATTGTTTACAAACTGTTTGGCTGTGGCAGGCTTCTTGTTATCTACTTCTTCTGTCTTAAATTAACCCATTTCTATTCGTTTATACTTTGCCACATGGCTTGTGGCTTACCAGTGTCTTTACATGTGGCTTCTCATGGCGGCGGCTGGCGGTGTCTTCTTCCAGCCTTCTACTTCCCAGAATTCTCTTCTCTCTTGTCCTGCCTATATTTCCTGCCTGGCCACTGGCCAATCAGAACTTTATTTGCACAGAGCGATATCCACAGCACTTCCCCTTTTCTTTCTTTTTTTTTAAAGGAAGGTTTTAACTTTTACATAGTAAAATTACATATAACAAAACAATTATCAAGCAAGAATTATAGTTACATTATTAAGATATCCTATCTTATATTGGTGAGTCTAAGGTTTTATATCTAACTTATCTTTTATCATAACTGAGTAAATTATAACTATCTAGTCTTCAACCACATCAAAGACCTCAGAAGGATATAATATTACCTGAGAAGCAGGAGAAGGATGTAAGCATTTTTCAGGAGCCTTATAAGAGTAGACAGAGACAAGCTGGCAGCCTGGACAGTCACCTAATGTTCCTTTGTAGAGTTGGGGCATTTGTCTTCACACCAATGGCGCCCAACATGTTGACAAGAATTCCCACCTAAAACCTGAAAAAAGATTCTAAAACGGAGCTGAAAACAGCTTCCTAGCTGGCTCTCTCAAGTTAGCGGCAGCCTGCCGGTTTCAGCTACTATGGCGGGTTCCTGGTGTGTGCATCTGACCTGCAGTGTGGCAGGAATGAGGACTGTACAAGCAGCACTTTACTCTGCTGCATGGTAGATTTAGCCTTTGCTAGTTTAAAAAAAGAAAAAAAGTTTCTGGGCTATGCACTGCTTTAATAGAACTGCTTCTGATAGTTGATGGTACACATGGCTCCAGACCCAGAGCTGGCAGTAAACTGTACCACCGCCATGTTGGGAAGCTGAGGTGGGCGGAGCCAGCAGCCACAGTGGTGTTTCAATCTTACAAAGATGGATATTACACAGAGAATCTGGTTTGTCTTGTCTTTGGGATTTTTAACTGCAGAAAAAGATTTGATCATAAAAGCTGTTGAGTTAAACAAATATGTAAATTTTAAAGGTACCTTGACTTTGAAATTTGGATATAAGGATATGTTGCTTTGGAAAAGAGTCTCTGCTTTTGTTTCCACAGAAAGCCAGAGGCTGTGGATTTGTTCCAGATTAAGATACATCAGGTTTGATCAGCCAAGACCACCTGAAAGGTCTCCAATGACACAATGGCCCAGATGATCAGACATCCAGAATGGTTTCAAGGCAACTGGCTCAGAGGTTCACTCTAATGGACTACTCCATAATCCTAAAATTTTCTTTGTGTCCCCATAAGATACAGCGCCCCCTCCAGCAGGAAGTAGTAAGAAAAATTACGCCCACATTCCCAAAATTATCAAGCTGGCTTTAGAGATGGAATTGGCTCACTCCTTCTCTAAACCCAGACATATTGCTAAAAAAAAAAAAAGGTTAAGAGATTCTTGTGTCCCAAATCAGAAGAGCCCTCTGGTGTGGGACAGAGAAAAGCCAATATTTTTCTTTAAAACAGGTTGATTATAAATGCAATCTCTTTCTAAAGAAGAAAAGGGGATATGATATAGATATAACAGGATAAAAGGGTAGATTAAGGAACTTACTTCTAAAGAGCAACAACTTGTTTAAAATGTTTTACATTGGTATAGACTTTAGTCTATTGATATAAACTTAAAGTTAATTTTGTTATACTGTGTGCATATTTCTACTCATATTTAAGGTATTATGTTTGTATAGCTCATTTAAATTGTAATGGATAATTAAAAATAGATTAATAATTAGTCATCTATTATAATCATACTCGTAGCCATGTTACTTAAGTCTTCTACATATACATAGAGATATTTCAGATAGATAGGTAATCTTCAAATACTTCAAAGACCTACAGAATATGGCATTTAAAATATTTTTAAAATTTAGACTTTCTGGACAGTGAGACATGTCTGCTCCTGGCAGCACCATTTTACTTCAGAGAGGAGGATGGGCATTGAAGACACTTCATATCTTATCTTCACCTTTACAAAAATAGCCATTTAGGCAAGAAACTGTTCTTGCCTGGACTGCTTGATCGACTGGACATGCAGGACCCATAGAAAGGTGACCACTAAACTTTGCTTGACAAAATGGTCCTTCAGGTTCCTGCTTCACAGAGGAAAATGCCAGACATTCTACAGGACACTGAGAGAAGTGACCTAGAGACTCTAGCCCTGTGGGCTGAAGACAAATGCCCCAACTTTACAAAGGAACATTAGGTGACTGTCCAGGCTGCCAGCTGTCTCTGTCTACTCTTGCAAGACTCCTGAAAAATGCTTACATCCTTCTCCCGCTTCTCAGGTAATATATCCTTCTGAGGTCTTTGATGTGGTTGAAGACTAGATAGTTATAATTTTGCTTAGTTATGATAAAAGATAAGTTAGATATAAAACCTTAGACTCACCAATATAAGATAGGATATCTTCTTTAATAATGTAACTATAATTCTTGCTTGATAATTGTTTTGTTATATGTAATTGTACTATGTAAAAGTTAAAACCTTCCTAAAAAAAAAAAAGGGGGAAGTGCTGTGGATATCGCTCTGTGTAAATAAAGTTCTGATTGGCCAGTGGCCAGGCAGGAAGTATAGGCAGGACAAGAGAGTAGAGAATTCTGGGAAGTAGAAGACTGGGGAGAGACACCGCCAGCCACCGCCATGAAAAACAACATGTGAAGACACTGGTAAGCCACAAGCCATGTGGCAAAGTATAGACTAACAGAAATGGGTTAATTTAAGATAGAAAAGGTAGATAACAAGCAGCCTGCCACGGCCATACAGTTTGTAAGCAATATAAGTTGTTGTGTGCTTTCTTAGTTGGGTCTGAGCTACTGTGGGACTGGCGGGCAAGAGAGATTTGTCCTGACTATGGGCCAGGCAGGAAAACTCTAACTACAGAAATCCCTCTGGATCTCTGATTTCAAGGCCACCTTAGAAACAGCCAGACATGCTGACACATGCCTTGAACCCCAAGAAGTGAGCCTTTAATCCCAGGGAGTGATGGCAGAAAGTAGAAAGATATATAAGGCATGAAGACCAGAAACTAGAAGCATTTGGCTGGTTAAGCTTTCAGGCTTTGGAGCAGCATAGTTAAGCTGAGATTCATTCTGGATGAGGACTCAGAAGCTTCCAGTCTGAGGAAACAGGATCAGCTGAGGAACTGGCAACGTGAGGTAGCTGTGGCTTGTTCTGCTTCTCTGATCTTCCAGCTTTCACCCAAATACCTGGCTCTGAGTTTGATCTTATTAATAAGACTCCTTAAAATTCATACTACATCTGGCACCCAACGTTCGTGGTATGAATTTGGGAAAAAGATGCTGGCCTGTGGGCCTTGCGGGACCCTGCTGAGACTCAAGCTATACTTGGTTGGTTGTGGGGGCGCACGCCAGTAGGATTTACTGAAGGGGGCAAAGGCAGAAGGATCCCGAGTTTGACGCCAACTTAGGAGACTTGCTAACAAGTTTCAGCCTGGGTCCAGCCACAAACAGTGGTGGTGGGACCATGGAGGCAGCTGCTGCTGCTCTGAGTTGCAGGCTGCTTCTCATTATGTTGGTGACTGTGGTGATGCTGCTACCTGGGACAAAGGGTTTACCGCTGCCTGTACAGAGAAGAATTGTCTGGACCATTGTGTTGCAAGAAAGTATCAGCAAAAGTCAGTTTGGAAATGTTTGGCATGACAAATGGTAGGGAGAAATTGCTGTGAAGATTTTCTCTTCTAGGGAAGAACATTCGTGGTTCTGAGAGAGACAGATATTTATCAGACTATGATTACTCCAAACCATAGAGGAGGCAAAAAAAAAAAAAATGTCTGCAGGGAACCCATGACCACGCCTAACAGTGACTTTGACATCTTCAAAAAGATGACAGGATCCCACAATGATGATTCTACATGGACTATGGTAAAGCCATTAAGCTGATTAACAGCATGGAAAGATTGACTTTGGACTACAAACTGCTTAGGACAATTTTGAGATGGCTAGCTGAGATGATCCAACCTGACAGACTACTTGAACAAGGACTTGTGACAAGCCCTGAACTTTCCTATTTTGCAGCGACTGGACAAATAAACAGGACTTGGCAATTAATCCAAAAATTTTCTTTTCAGGATCCCCTAAAGATGTCTTCACCCCTAGAAAGCAGGAAGTAATTTTAAGAAAACTATGGCCATATTCCCAAGAGGTGAGGTGGGTGTGTTTTGGTCGTTCAATGGCTTATGGATAATTGTTATTGTTTATAATGGTTGGTTACAAGTTGTTAATTGTTAATGGTCAGGAAAAAAGCTGAACAAGGAAATTAGATTCAGAGATTTTGTTTAAAAAAAGAAAAATGAGAATATAGATATGAGGTAGATATGAATCTACTCCGAGAAAAAAGATAAAGAATAATAGGATAAATGGGTAGATCACTGAATCTACTGTAAAAAGAAAAAGGGGAAGATATAAGAAGAACAAAAGGTAGACTACTGAATCTACATGAAAAGAAAAAAGAGAGAATATTGATATGATAAAATAAAAAGGTCAATTATTGAATCTACATTTAAAAAGGAATTACTTGTTTTAAATAGAATAAGTAATGAAATTTTTGTCTGAGTTTATCAAATGTTACTGGACTGTACATTGTCAAAATATATATAATGAAGTTTTCTGAATCTGTCAAATTTTAATGGACTAGACATTGTTAATGTAAATTTTGACTATATATATATAGTTTTTCTTATATTAGTTATAAGCTTTTTTTTTTTCTCTGAATTTAATCTCCTTGATTACACCTACTGACCTGTTGATGCTTGATCTGGGATTTCTAACCTCCAAAACTATAGGAACACATTTTTCTTGTGTAATGCACTCTGTCCAACCCCCAAACTGTGATAAAATATTTCTCTTGTCTGATGCATCTACTCTACAACATTTTGTTATGATAACCTTAGCAAAATATTGTAAATTGTTACTATGTGATAATGTTCCCCATCCTGATAGATTTTTGGATATCCAAGCCAGAATTTCTGCTATGATAATTCTGATAAAAAATTACATAGTAAAACAACAACTACTTCTCTGGTTCAAAATACTAAGCAAACAGTAAAAATATACTGACAACTGCAAAAGTTTAATACTGTATTACCCAGTATTGCTTCCATTTAGATCAAATTCACAAACATGTATTGGGTCTCTTTGTAGAGTCTGTACTGAGATTGAGAAAGTCCAATGTCTATACTCACTGGGTTTAGCATTATAGGCTAGCTTGGGACATACTACCATTGAAACAAATAACCATAGAAAGGTGTTTCTGTTTTTATAATAGAAGCATGGATAGGTGTCATACAATCATAGGATCTAGAGAGATGACTCAGCCAGTCAAGAGCTCTCACTGCTCTTGTAGAGAACTGGAATTTGCTTGTCAGCACCCATATCAGGCAGTTCCCAACTGCCTGTAATATCAGCTCCAGGAAAGTCAGACACCTTTGGCCTCTGTGAGTACCTGAACTCTCATTCATATGCCTACATACAGATATTACAATAATAATAAATATTACTCCTACTTGTAGCTAGAGTTTTCTACAGTCCTGCCTGGCCCATGGTCAGGACAAATCTCTCTCACCCACCAGTCCCACAGCCATTTAGTCCCAACCAAGTAAACACACAGAGACTTATATTGCTTACAAACTGTATGGCCACGGCAGGCTTCATGTTATTTAGTTCTTATATCATAAATTAACCCATTTCTATTAATCTATAAGTTGCCACATGGCTCGTGGCTTACCAATATCTTAACATCTTCTCATGGTGGCGTCTGGCAGCATCTTCTTGCCTCAGCCTTCCACTTCCCAGAATTCTCTTCTCTCCTTGTCCTGCCTATACTTTCTGCCTGGCTAATGGCCAATCAGTGTTTAATTTATTAACCACTCGGAGCAACACATTTATCATACAGAACATCTCACAGTACCTACTACTACTACTAATAATAAATACTTTGGACACAAACAGCTATTTAGTCTAATGAAGTACTTGTGAGCACAGGGGGGTGTTATAACACAGTTGTACAGTGATTCTTTGACAAAGCAGACTTAAGGAAGGAATGGACTGAAACATTAGTAGAAGACCTCTGTGGCAGTGGAGCAAACATGAATAATGAAAACGATGAGTAAAGCATTATGAAAATTTTATTGTATTATAAGTTATTTAGCCACACTGGGGCATTGTTTAGGAGGCAAGAAGTGTAGGGGTAAGAGGGAGAGATGGATAACAAGATGCCTAGAGCTATATAAACCACTCCATTGTTGTTAAGTCCTACAAATAAGGAATACTAGTTGAAAGACAAGTCTTCAGAATCTTAGCATGTAGTCTGCAATGGTGCTGAGGACAAGTAGGAATGAGTCAGCCCTGGAAGCAGAAAGTCCAGCCAGGAAGTCATTGGAATAATTCAGAAAAGAAACATAACAGCTAGAAGTGAAGAAATCTCCATGGAAAGAGGAAAAAGAAATATTTACATCTAGAATGTAAGTTCCTCGGTGTGCCAACCTCATTCCATTGTGCTGTGGAATTAGGTAGAGATAAATTCAGGATTCATGAGAAGGGATACTAGGAGTTGTTCATCTGTCTGCATAGGTTGAATAGGGGCATGGGTGGGCATGCGCTTTGAAATCCTTTCAGAGATTAAAAAACAGAACATCTAGTGGGACAATTGGAATAAAAAGTCAAAGATGGCTCTTAGATTTTAACTTGAGACTGGGTAGATTATAAGATATCCTACAATATTAAAAAAAAGATAGATTTGCACTGTGTGTGAATATTTACACATGCATGTGTATTTTGGAGAATACTTTCATTTTTATTCTTATGCGGTATAAACTGGAAGAAACTCAGAACTTTAAGTTAGTTAGCTATGCTTAAACATCGAGCCTAAAGGGTGGTTAGAGAACAGTGTTTTTAGAGTGGTGAGATCATTGATGTTAGTTTAAAAAGTCAGAAAACCAAAGATGAAAGAAAACATGAGAGGTATTCTTAATGTGTCAAGATTCCCTTAAATTTCTTAAAATAGTCAAAGACAGGAATCAAATACCTCCATACTCTAGTATAGAGGTAATGAAGATAATTAATTTCCCTTTGGCTAAATTTTTCTACTTCCGAAATGGAAATGTTATAACCCGCCTTTTAGTTTTCTCTTGAGTCAGATCATTACAGAATCCAATATTTAAAGTAAACACCCCTATAAGTATGTTAGCTGTTCCTTAATGCTTAGTAAATGCTGCAGTCACAATACATAGTGCTAATAATGGTAGATTTATCTTCCTACAAACCCTAAAATTATTTTCAAAGTTACCTGTTCAAAGTATCTCTCTCTCTGTCTCTGTCTCTCTCTGTCTCTCTGTCTATCTCTCTCTCTATATATATATAATTATATATCAAATATTGTATCATTAAAATATATATATTTTAATTGAAACTAGTAAGCCAGAACCACAAATCAGGAGGGTCAAAATAGACATAATAGTTCCGTTTTTATGGCATTAAGTCTTCAGCTAAACACTGAGAACATGACTTGATTTTTCTTGCTAGAACTCCATATTTCCAGATTCCTTTCAAGTTGAGACTATTTTTTTCTCTATGACCAGCTAGAGGATCCCCATACATCATCTGCATCCTGCCTGTGTTGCTACCTTGTGTGTTCAAATCTTCCTGGAATTCAGGACCTTACCCATCAATCACCTTTTGCTCATTTCCACAATGTTCTTCACTTGTGATCCAGAGATATTAAAATTATTTCCATTTCTGACAAGGGTAACTTGGTTTGTATTTTATCATTTATTTTGATTTGTATGTTTTGTCATAGTTATTTTTCTTGGTCTTAATTTCCATATTACACTAATATCATTATGGTATAAGGCAGTATATAGAAGCACTGTATTTGTCCAATTATTTTAATCTTGACAAAGTTTTTAGAGATTATAAAGGTAAAAATTATTACTTTTCAGTTCTTGGTCTAGGATTGAGGTCTCTTGGTCTTTGCCCTGTACATTTGAGCATGTCTATTGTTATCCTTGTTCAGGTAATATTTAGACAGTTATGTTTATGAGACATTATAGGTGTAGCTTCTAACATTCCTAAGACACACAATCTCACAGGAAACTCCCTTTTTCTCTGGACCTTATAATTTCTGTCCCCTATTCAGTCATGTTCTCTGAGCCTTAGGAGCAGGAGTGTTTTGTAGATGTATTTATTGGGACTAGACTCCTCAACTCTACATTTTGATTGGTTGTAGTTTTCTATTATGTTCCCCATTTGTTGCAAAGAAAAGTTGCTTTGATGAGGGATGAGGATGACACTTATCTGTGGGTATAAGTGTATAAAATACAGTTAGGGATTATTTTGATTTAATGAAGTGAATTATCTTCCAAGACCCATGAATTCACTAGCCCCAGTAGTTGGCTAACTGGTCAGTACCAGACATGACTTCCCTCTATTTGAGCAGATCTTAAGTCCAATTAGAGAGAGTCAATGGGTTGCTGCCAAGGAGTGTGTGCCACTAACAAAACCTTCATGTTATCTTGCAATGCTGGTCTTCATTGTGGTTCATAATAGATGTCATAGCTAGATAGGAATATTGGTTCCTTCTCTCCTTGGAAGTTTGCATGGAACCTTCTGGCATCATGAGAGCTAGTCCTTAAGGAGGAGGCCTTCATGTCAGTTTCAGCTCAGGGGCCTTCGGGTCCTGCGTCTAAATTGTGAGGCATCTTTATCAATAGGACAGAAAAGAATTATTTATATTGCCTGATACTGTAAATCAATACAAGATGTGAAGTTTTATATATATTTACTTGAATAATTATGAGTAATAAATTAATAAATGTGAATTTAGTGATTAATGACTTAAGTGGAAAATGCCTGAAATTAAAAATACAAACGTTAATGACAACATTATTAACGATGGAATCTTGGATGTGAGTATGTGTCTCCTGTAATTCTGGGGATAAATCACTCAGCATACAGAGGACTTGAAAGAATCTAGTAAGTGGGAAATTGAGTAGTCAATGACTTGTAGTATTGTTTAATAAGAAATCATCTTCCTCTCTTCCTCCTTCCTCCCTTCCTTCTTCTCAATGTTTTACTTCCCCTTCTCTTCTCCTCTTCCTCCTCTTCCTTTTCTTTTTCTTGTACTGGACAAGGTTTAGTATTTACTAGGTCAGTGCTCTATAACTGAACTCTATCTCCAGACAAAATTTCAGGACATAGATGACTATAAAACAGATTCTTGATGTTGGTGGCATTAGTGTTCTGATGTAATAGGCCCCAGAGCAGAGAATATTTTGTTTCTTAGAGGCTACTAATATCTTCATAAAGTGTAAGTGTCATTTCTGAAGACTCTTGGCTAATCATAGCTCAAATCACCCTGATTTCTTAAACAATGTCTTAATTATAATCAAGAAGATTGTCAGGAAACAATATTCTAACAGGGAGCACAAATGGTAGTTTCAAGCTCCATTCCAATATTCAAACACACTGACCAATGTCAGCAGTAACAATGGCACCTTTTATATATGGCTGTTGGAATCACAAATGGACAGAAATACTGGCACAGTAACATAGGACAGGAAAGACAGGGAACTGCCAAACATCTAGGAGTCAATATGAGGAACTTCCGTAACATTGATGGGACATCCTGAGGACAAGAGTTTGAAAATAACAGCAGTAAGAGAATGCACTTGCTGTCATTCCATTCTTTACCACCTTTGGGGACTTTGGGAAATTAGTCATTGACAGAAAATGCCAATGTCTGATGTATCACTTTTTTCTATGGTCATTAAGAAAGACATCACAACTTTCCTAGATTCAAGCATTAGATGTTTACTTTCACAGAGGAAGGCCAAAGTATCAAGGCATGATTTACTGGAATAAAATCAAGGATTAGGAAGGTCACCCTCAGTAAGAAATTGTTGTTACTTCTTAGGTTCTGGTTACTTTAGTGCCCATTGCCTACAGTTTTGTCACTCTGTTTTCTGTATCCAACATAATATTGTGTTCTTTTCTTTGTATGTCAAATCTTTCTCTCTGAGTCTTCCCAAAGAAGGGCAGTGATTACATTTTAGGCCTCTCTGAATAGTCTAGAAATATCTTCCATGTCAATAGCCTTAGTTTGAAATGTTTCCACAGCATATATTTCTCTTGAAAGGGGTCATTAATAAGTTCTAGGACTTGAAAACTTTGGGTGGCCATGAAACTTAAGAACAACAACAGCCAAGTTAAACAATAGAAGATCCTATTTCCCTTTTAAACATTTTACATTTGTCTTTATCATTATCATATACTAATCAGTTTACTGTTATCAATGAGGGCTGACTATAAGGATCACTTGGGCATTAAGTTCTGTTTCTCTAGAGAACCCCAACTAATGCTGTTTACAGGCCAGTGTCACATTGAACTCTAGTGCATGAATTTATTGTAAATGGAAAATCAATATGGATATGTGTACTTTACTTGTAGTATACTTACTATTTGTAAAGATTCACTTTAATATGATTGTGAGGAATATGTATTAAATGAATAAATGTCAGGAGTTATATTAACGGTGGAATACTAATGATTAAAAGTAACAAGCAAGAACATATGAATGCTGTCCTTGGGTTGCTTTGCTGTAACACTCCATGGAGGGAGCTGAAGGTTGTAAGAGCCAGTTTCTTTTTAGATAACATGGTGGGATTCACCTAAAACATGCCTGAAACTGGGGAAACCATTCATCAGCTAATAGTGAATGACACTAGGTGTCAGGGGAACCCCAAAGTATTTAGTGATGTAATTTGTTATGTAATAACTTTAGAAGGATGCCACTTTTGAATAGATTTTGTATAAATTTGGCCTTGAGATCAGTGGCCCTCAGCCTTAGCTTTTGCTTTCACTGGTCCATCTTTGTATGTGACTGCTTGTGGTCTGTGTGCCTACCTGGATGCATCATGCCAGTATCAACTGTGTGCTTGGGTATCTGTGATACCCTACCTAATGGTTGTGTGATGGTCTTTGCTTAGCAGTGCATAAGATATGTCTTATTTTCCTTTGGCTCTGCTTATTTGTCATCCTCCCAGCCTCCCATGAACCTCTTACTTCAGTGGCATCAAAGTTTGGACCACACACTCACTCTTGGTAATGGTATTCACTGTTTGTATTTAGCCAAAAAGGTCATGGAAAGTTTTCCTAAATTAGTGATATATTGGCTAGAAGGATAAACAAGAGCTTTTGAGCAATGTGTGGGAAGAAAAAAGCTGGATGAAGAGAGGTCTGTATTGGTAAACTATTGTTTGAGAAAATAGGGTGAATACAAAGGTGAAGAAAATTAGGGACAGATCAGAGAGGCATAATGACATGGAGTGTGAGACCAAACTCAGAAAGTAGCATTAATTCTATAGAATTTCCTCCAGAGGCTTGAGCAGAGGATCCTACTTCTTCCGAATCTAATAGAAAAATGAGATCATGTTGCAGAAACCTACAGAGACAACCAAACCAACCTAGTGGGTACTCATAAACTTTAGACCAACAGCTGTGGAGCCTTTGTGGGACTGGATTAGTCCCTCTGCATAAGAAAGACAGTTATATAGCTTGATCTGCTTAAGGGGCCCTCTGGCAGTAGGACCAGGATCCATCCCTAGTGTATGAGTTGGCTTTTTGGAGCCCACTACCTATGGTGGGACATCTTGCACAGCCTTGATGCAGTGGGGAGAGGCTTGGTCCTAGCTCAATTGATTGTACCAGGCTCTGCTGACTCCCCATGGGAGGCCTTACATTGTTGGAGGAGGGAATGGGGGTGGGTTGGGAGGGCAAGGCTTGGGGATGTGAAGAGGCAGGAGAGGGGGATCTGGTATGTAAAATGAATAATAATAATAATAATAATAATAATAATAATAATAATAATAATAAACTCTTAGTAAAAATGAGTGTTATTCATAGACAGTCTGTAAATAGAGTTGTTGATGTTACTGAGGTACATGGAAGAGGATCAGAGTGGATGCCAGTAAGTGTGATATTGATGTAATAATAAATGATGGTGTTGCTTAGACTGGGGTATTAATAAAAACATGTTGAAGTATGATTGTATTTAAGAATTATATAAGAGGAGCTAGAATGATGGATAATCCATTAATAGTTTGTACTATTCTAGAAGAGGACCCAAGTTTGGTTCCTGGCATCTACCATGTAGGGAGGCTCACAACACTTTTATTAAAAATAAGAATGAATCTTTAAAAATATATTTAGGAGATACAAATAACATGACTGTTATGGATTGTGTGAGAAAAATCAAAAAGGGTTTTTCAAATTGCTGGTTTCTACAACTGGAAGAATGGCAAGCCATTTACTCTGATGCAATATTCTGGAAGAGAGGCTGAGGAAAAAAAACTAGGTTTAGTTTAATATTATTTGTTTTGATGTTTCTTTGAGTAACTTAAAAGGAATTCTAAGTTGACATTCAGATATGCAATAGCCCAGAAAAGAAACTTTGGCTGAAAATAGATATTTATGAATCTTCTGCATATAAACAGTAATTAAATTTGCAAATAAAGATTTCCTAGGAACAGAACAAGGAGAATACATGTGGATTCAGGGTGTCTTGACGAATCACACTGTTTAGCAGCCTGGGCAGAAAAGGACAAGTATGCACATTTGACAGCAATGATCTGAGTTTTGGGTGGGAGGGATTAACAAGGAATCCCCACAAAATCTGTTTTAATTAAAGGGGAATACTCAGGAGGCTTGAATGATTAAGAGAGAGATCAGATAGAAAAATCCATAAGCTTTGATTTTATGGAGACCATGGAAAAGCCTCTAAAAATAGTATTATAGAAGGAAGTAACCAGTGTTATGCTGTGGGTTGTTGAAGAGTGTATGGGAAATGAAAGTGAGAAGAATATGGTCCTGAAAAGGGAGCAAGGGAGAGAGGGCAGAAGGGAGAAAGAGAGAAAACGATGCTTAGACTGTAACATTTTCTTATTTTTATTTACTTATTTGCTCTTTTTATATGCCAGAATGAGAGCTCTTGGTAACAGTGAGAAAAAAGAAAAAGCAAAAAGAAAAACCTATTAGAAATGACTTTCACACTAATAAGTATATGCTTCTTTAAAAAAAATGTGGAATAGCTTTGAATAACAGAAAAAAATTCTTGTCTGAACCAGGACCAAAGAAATTGGCTACATGTAATGTATGCTCAACTCCAGACTCCTATAAATGGCATCTGTTTTCTTTATGCAACAAGAAAGCATTGTCTGAGCTGTGAGGACTGTAGAACAGTCAGAATTTAGGTGAGGAGGCGGTTTAGAACAAGCATTGTGGAATTGCTTACAAAGAGAAAATTATCCAGGGAACTCCAGTTAGAAATCTTAGAACCATTGAAGACCTTAATGAAAGTGATTTTTTTTTTTTTTTTTTTTTTGCTTGCTAGTTTTGTTTCTTAGATAAAGTCTTGTATTGTTTAATCTTGTGGTAGCTGAATTGCTCAAGGCACTGAATTAAATCACCCTGGAATTGCAGGGAAAAGGAGGCTAGGCATTTTCAAGAATGCTGTTAACACAGCATGGCAATGGGTAGACAACATCCAATGGGTAGTGATGATGTGAATGTGTGGATTTCAGAACTTTCTGTTTGCCTCCAAGTTTCAATCCTCCCCCTCTTTCTACTCTTTCCTTCCTCAGGAGAGTCAACTGCACTTGGCTTTGTAGAAACAAGGGAAGTGGTTTAGTAGAAATTACCCCAAGTAATGATGACTGTGGAACCTGAGCTTGGTTTAAAAAAGTGGAGAGACTATAGCAATGCCCTACAATGAGCTAGGCTCATTGAAACTAGTTAATCCCAAACCTGCATTCCCATCCTTGCCAGCGCTTACCTATGCAGCTACAATCAAAGTTCCTGACCATTCCCCAGCCACCTGTCTGTTAGTCCTGCTTCCTGGTGGGACTGACTCAGGTTTCCCAGCATGGCTCCCTATAGTATACCTACCCTTACCCCTTGGGAACTGTGAATAAAAAGTTTTGTTTTCAACCACAGCCCTCTATTGATTTGTTGGATTTACAGAGTTTCTATTCATTCCCTATGCTTTAAAACAGCAATGTGTCTTGAATGTGACAAAGGCAGATTTAGAATTCAGGCTGAGGTTTGTAGTTGGAGAGCTTCTCTCCAGGTGCCACCAAGCCCTGTTAGTCCAACAACCCATTTGTAAAATAAACACACAGACATTTATATTATTTAAACTGCTTGGCCATTAGCACAGGCCTAATTGTCTAGCTCTTATTCTTATATTTAGCCCATTTCTATTAAACTATACTTTGCCACGTGGCTTGTGGCTTACCAGTATCTTATCTCTTTCTTGTCATGGTGGCAGCTGGTAGTATCTCCCTCCCCCAGCCTTCCACCTCCCAGAATTCTCTTCTCTCTTGCCCTGCCTATACTTCCTGCCTGGCCACTGGCCACACAGCATTTTATTTATACAGAGTGATATCCACAGCAGAGGTTCTTTGCATTTTGTCACTCTTCTTCACTGTGAATAGTGGAACAAAAGGAGAAGCTAAGGTACTGTTCACTGGGTTATTTGTAAATGTGTATATTTGAAATGCTTTATAATACTCTGAGCAATATACAATACTGAATCTACACTGACAAATAATTTACACATTTGTGTGTGGATAAAATAAGCAATTTAATAGATATATGAATACATGATTATGGATAGTGACAAGTACTGAAGGTAAAATAAGTCATCTAACACATGGCTTTTCTACTTTATTTTGAAAGAGAGATGTTTTGGAGAACTAATAGCTCAGCTCTGACCTGAAGAAAGAGATTGATAGAAAAGTACAGAAACCCTTAGGGGTGGTCTTGATTGCTATGGGAATGGAAAGGAAGCAGGACGTCACATAGAATACAATTGAAGAAGCAAAATCAGATTATTTCAGGACCTTGTAAGATATAGCATATGAATTACATCACCAGGGTTTTGGAGAGCCATCAAAGGCTTTTAACAAGGGAGTGATAGGATTCCTTTTCTGCATCTGAGTCTTTAGCTGCCATGGAAATTGACAAGAGGAGATAAGAGTAGAGAAAAGAGAGGAGATAAGCAAGCATTTAATGGATTGTAGTAGATGCAGTGATGGAGTTTATGGCTAAGGTGATGGCTGTAAAGGTAGAGAGAACAAGACAGCTCTATTACACATTTGGGTGATTGATCTATGGTGTATATGTGACGACAATGCTCGATACAAAATCCCAGAGTTCTGGATTAAATAGGAAGTTAAATAATGATGTAACAAGGGCTGGTGTGTGTGTGTGTGTGTGTGTGTGTGTGTGTGTGTGTGTGTGTGTGTGTATAAGTGTATGTTGAAATAAATGGCAGGAGACTGACAACAGATTTGAAAGGACAGTTGTTAAGTTTTCCTTGTTTCTGGGTTCTTTGAGCAGAAAAATACTCAAAGGTACTCAGTTGTGAATCCTTACTTGCAGAATCAGAGGGTCCAACTAAGGAACATTTGAATCTGTAAAGCACAGTGATGCCACTGAACAGTGCATGAAGGATGGGTTCTCCAGAACATCCAAAAGAGCTAATTAGAAAAGTCCTGACTCTGACCTAGAATCTATAACATTTTCAGCCAACGGTAAAGAGAGACAAATAACTAGAAAGGGAGAAACTGAAGTGACAAAGGTGAAATAAGGCCATCAGCAGTCAGCTGCTCAGGGATGTGGTATGGGTAATTTCAGTTGCCAGTTTAACATAATCTCAAATCATCTGAGAAGGATATCTCAGGGACTGTAAAGATCACCCTGTCCTGTGGGCATTCCTACCAGGGACTTCTTACTGGGTTAACTGAGGTTGGGAAACACACCCTGAATGTAGGTGATGCCATTTCATGGGCTGGGCCCTGGACTGGATGGGAAGGAGGAGTGAGCAGAGCACTAGTGAGCAGGCATCAGTTCCCCTTTCTCTCTGCTTATAAAGGGAGATGCATTGTCAGCATTTCATCAGTTCTGCCTCTTGGGCTTCCCAGCAATGATGGGCTGTGGTTTGAGCTTGCAAGTCAAGTAAATCTTTTCTCTCTTAAGTTGTTTTTGGTTAGGGTATTCTCTCACAACAATGGAGAATGAGATATTCTTTACAATACACTGAAATAGACCAAATTTCCAGCTGCAGTCGACATTAAATATGACCTTGATAACAACCGTTTGCTACTGGAGGAAACATGGAAATTAGCATGGCTCTTAAAGGTCTACATTATAAAAATTCCCCTGGGGTCTACATCATGATCCAGCCCTTTCTTTGTGCCAGAATGGTGATGACCAATGTTAAATGTAGTGGATCCAGTGAGCAATGGTCACTTTTCTTGTTATTGTGATTAGTATGTGTGATGTAAATAACTTAATGAAATATTTTATTTTGGCTTATAGTCAAAAGGGTCACAATCCATCAAAGAGCAGAAGGCATGGAGACTAGATTGGCTAGGTCAGTAGTAGGAGCATGCGGTGCAATTCACTTACATTGCTTACTTGCTAACCAGGAAACAGAGAACATGTGCCAGCAGCAGAACCAGCCTATATACCTTAAACATCCTCTGCAATAGACTTTGTGTACCAACAAGGTTCCACATCCAAAATGTTCCATAACCTCTCAAAACATCATTCACAAATACCTGGAGACTAATGTCCAAATGTATAAGGCTGTGAAGGGAGACATTTCATGTTCAAGCCATCATACATTTTTGACTCAGTTCCTGAAAGACTGCATGGTCCATAGCCACCTATCAACTGTCTGAAGCTATCTAGTTTATATGGAAAGTGATCATGGTTCAATGGTATTTGAACCCTTACATGTGGAATGATGTGTGTTTGCCAAGCTAACAGAGTTTTATATTTCTTTTTAACCCTGTCTCATTATACACTATTCATTGTACACAACAGAGATGGTAACAATAGTAATTTACAATGACTCTTTACTTAGAACAATAGCTTGAGAAATATGACATATTTATATATAAAAATAAACTGGTCATATGATTCCCACATTCCTATAATATCAGGGCCTGAGAGATAGAGGCAGAAAGATCAGAATTCCAAGCTAAGCTTGGCCACATAGCAAGCTCAAGGCCACCTTTGGTTACATGAAACTTTTCCAAAAAGAAAAAAAAAAAAAAGCTAATCAATTTAAAAGCTGAACCATTAGAAAACTCAGTCATTAGACTCATAAGCAGCCTTTCTATGCTCCAAATATCCAGAAGGAGCAAAATGAGGCAAATCATTCTTTTATTAAAACTGGGACAGGCCAGGCGGTGGTGGTACACGCCTTTAATCCCAGCACTTGGGGGCAGAGGCAGGAGGATATCTGTGAGTTTGAGGCCAGCCTGGTCTTCAAAGAGAGTTCCAGGAAAGGTGCAAAGCTACACAGAGAAACCCTATCTTGGAAAAAAAAAAACTGGGACAATAATTGGTTACCAAAAATTACTAAAAATTACTAAGAACTCCACTCAGTGGCTAGGCAAAGGACCATATCTTAGCATTCAGACTCACTTCTTAGAGTCCTGGCCAATAAGTAGGTAATACCCTGGCCCACCCAGCATCCTGGCAACATCATCCTACATAGAGCCCCCTTTAAAAGGAAAAACCCTCCCCCACTCTCTACTCCCATGAGGTGTGCAGTTCTGCATTCTGTCTCTCTCTCCTCCTCCTTTCCTCTCTTCCCTCTCTTCCCTTCTCCCTTTAATAATAAAACTTTTCACATTGATGCCTCCTGCATCATATCTTTCCCGTGGCTCTCACCTGCTGTGACCGCTGCCCATCATGCCTGCCTAGTGTGTCTTCCTTACTCACCATGAAGCTCCTTGGCTCCAACTCACCAAGGCCCCTTTCTTGCCATTTTAAAACACCATAGTCTATCTACTACTACACTGCAAGTTCTTGGCAAAGCACACAGCCTTAGTATTCATCTTTGTGAGACTGTTGCCTGCAATGTGTCATCCACTGCTGCTTGACAAAGTTCCAGCATTTCAACATTGCAGAACACACTCTCCAGTAGCTTTTTACTTTTCTTTTTAATGATTCTCACTATGAATGCCTTTCCTTTTGGGAAATTCTGTATGGGCTTTGGTAAAATATTAAAATGTATGTAATGATAGCTCCTCTAAAAAAAATAATTCTTTGGAAAAGAAATCCCCACCACTGCAGAACCAGAAATTCCATCATGCCCTCCTAATTACACCAAGAACAGGAATGTTAGAGATTTACTAGACACACCTGATCCCTGTAGTAGAAAGGTTTCTCTAGTCCTGCCAGGCCCCATAGTCCTGTGGCCCACTTATAAAATAATCACTCAGAAGCTTATATTAATCATAACTGCTTGGCCATTAGCTCAGGCTTATTACTGACTAGCTCTTTCACTTAAATTAATCCATACTTCTCTATGTTTAGCCATGTGGCTTGGTACCTCTTCTCAGTTCTGCCTTGACATCTTACTTCATCTGTGTCTGGCTGGTGACTCCTGGCTCTTCCCAGAATTCTCCTCATTGCTCGCCCCACCTATACTTCCTGCCTGGCTACTGGCCAATCAGCATTTTATTTATCAACCAAACAGAGCAACACATATTCACAGCATACAGAACAACATCCCACAGCACTTCCCCTTTTCTGTCTAATCAAAAAGGAAGGTTTTAACTTTAACATAGTAAAACTACCTATAACAAAACAGTTAGCAAGCAAGAATTATAGTTATACTATCTAGTCTATTTGTATTTTGCAAAATTAAAGAAAATATTCTATCTATCCTATATTTGTGAGTCTAAAGTTTCATATCTAATTTATTTTTTATCATAACCAAGGAAAATTATAACTATCTAGTTTTCAACTCTATCAAAGACCCCAGACAGATATAATATTACCTAAGTAAACAGGAAATGCATTGTAAGCAACTTCCAAAATTCAGGAAATGACAGAGACAGCTGCCTGCCTAGACAGTCTTCCAAAATTGTAATGTTGGGGCATCCATCTTCAGCATATACGCCTAGAGTTTTTCAGTCACTTCTCCTTGTTTCTTTTTGGTAAAGCAGAGAACATGAAGAACTGTTTTGCCTTGCAAAGTTCAGTGGTAACCTTCCTATGGGATGTTCAGTTTATATAACATATTGTCAGCAGTCCAGGAAAAAGCAGTTTTTTGCCCAATGGCTATTTTTGCCAAGAAGAAGATAAACTCCACATGGAGTATCTTCAATGTCCATCTTCCTCTTTGAAGTAAGTTGATGCTACCAGGAGTAGACTTGTCTCATTGACCAGAAAGTCTAAGTTCTTAGAACATTTTAAATGCCATATTCTGTAGGTCTTTGAAGTGTTTGAAGATTATCTACCTAATTGAAATATATCTATGTATACCTAGAAAACTTAGTTGTAGATTATATAGTTGGAGTTAGTTTTCTTTGCAAAGTAATTGAGAAAAGAAACTCACTAAGACGTGTTAAATGTGTAAGTTTGAAAGAAATCATAAGATAGTTTTCTGTTGGTAATACAAGATAAGATAGAAAGCAAATTAGATACATTTTGGATTCCCAAAAATAGGATGGATAATGGAATATTTTTTCTGAATTTGTCAAATGCAAATTGACTAGACATTGTTAATGTATTTATTGCTTGTATATGTTGTATATAGTTATTGTACTTATTGTATGTAATTTTTCTTATATTAGTTATAACTTTTTATTTTTTATTTTTATTAGACAAAAAAAGGAAATGTGGTAATGTATTTTGTTCCCCAATATACTATGCCTCTCAATAAAATTTACCTGAGAATCAGAGGAAAAAGCCAACCACTATATTAACATAGAAGTCAGGCAATGGTAGCACATGCCTTTAATGCTATCACTTGGGAGGCAGGGATCTGTCTGGATCTCTGTAAGTTCAAGGCCACACTGGGAACAGAGCCAGCCATGGTGATACACACCTTTAATCCCAGCACTAACCATAGAGGTTTGGAGGCCTGTACAGACAGACAGGAAGTGACAGAGCTGGGCAGGAAGAGAAAGTGATGTAGCTGGACTGAGAGAGCCAATGAGAGAGCAGAACAGAAAGGCATATAGGTGTGGGTAGACAGGAAGTAGCTTGCTTGGGGAGCTGTGGAGTTGATGAGGTGATGTTAGCTGTGGCTTTTCCTATTCCTCTGACCTCTCTCAGGCTTTAACCCCAATTTCTGGCTCTGGGTGTATTAATTCATAAGACTGTTTAGCAATTCCTCTACAGATCCCAAGGATGAAATGCCTACAATTCAAATCCAGAGTCCGAAGCCTTTAAGGGCAAGAGTTCAGTAAATAAATACGGAGAAATGAGAATGATATTGTTTGTTATGTTCAATGCTTGTGAGGCCTTGGCAGATTGGGCCGAGGTGCTCTGATAGATGAGGGAGACACACCATGCAGATGTGGCAGCAGGCAGCATGGCACAGTGGAGAGCTACTCACACCCCACCAGGCTTGACATCTGCATGGAAGTTTATTTTGAGGAAAGGGAAGAGCAAATGGAGGGAAGGAGAAAGGGGAGAGACAGGATATATACAATACACACACACACACATATACACACACACACACACACCACACACACACACACACACACACACACACACACATACATATATATATATGTGTGGAGGTGGGGAGGGGGCTTGAGGAAAGTCCCTGCTTGATAAAGTAGTCATTCTCCTTATCTCTAGCAAGAGGAACTCATGACCCTTTCATTAAGGTATGACTGATACCTATTGTCAAGGTCAATGTTAACCTCCACAACTCCTGATCTCAAGTCACATCCCAGCTCACATGTCCTTTGTCTCCAGTTTAATCCTGTATACAACTATATACTATAAAATGTGTAACCTTTTCTCAATTAAAGGCTGCTGGCAGCCAACCAGATTCACCATTAATTGTGTCCCCCTCTCCCCTCCCCTCGACTACACACATCCTCTTTGGGACCTGAATCCCTGTTGCCAAAGCAGGTCTCTGGCAGTTGCCACTCAGAAGGCTCTTGAGTCATACTTTGGACCTCATTACCATAAAAGGGAGCAAAGTCAGATCCACCTACCCTGTTTCCAATACAAAAGGCTTCTGATAAAGACAGGTCATGACAGGGGAAAGAAAGCAAGGGCAAGCAGCCCATGTGTACCGAGGGCAGGACTGAAGTGAAGGATTCCCATGCTACAAGCATGCTCAGTTTAGACAAGTAGAAAAAAGCCTTGTCACTCTGAATATGGAAATAGCCGAAAAGATAAAATAATCAAATTATGTTCAAGTTCCAAGTCAACAAATGCTTTCCCATCTAGTTGTCCCATTAACAACATTACTGAAGTATCTGTGTTTTCATTTGCATTTATGATCATGTTTATTCTTTCATTCAAAAGTTAATTATTAAATGCTGATAAAAATTAGATGAAATGATATTTAGTAAATAAGTGCCTTAGGAAAAAGATTTTCAATAATTTGAAAGCAAAATACATTTTAAAAAAATGAATCATAAAAAGGTTCTTTTTCTATGTCAAACTCAAGAGATGGGTTATACAGTCTCATTCAATACTGTATTCATGTTGTAACCTGTAAATTTATATGACAGAGCATTATATACACTGAACCATTGCCAATTAGACTTCTATTGTTTTGTAATGAATTTTTAAATTTATAAAATTTGTTTTAGCTTTAAAATCTGCTTGTTTAATTTTGAGTTTGTTCATATATAAACAACGGGTGCAGACACCAGAACTCAGTTACATTTTTTCCCTTTATAGGTACTGAGACTCAGATTGGGGAGAGTTACTTTATTTATATGTCTCACTAATGTGATTTACATCTCACTCTTAGCTCAAATTAATCTCCTTGTCCACTTCATATTTAAAAATATTTTGTTCAATATGTTTCTAAATTTCACTTTCAAGCACTGAATCCATGTATCCTGGATACCTGGGTTTGTGTAGGTAGGACTACTATTTTTAAATTTCTGCTTTCAAAAATTCAAAACACGGTGCCCAAATCAGCACATCACATGACTAATTTCAGCACCCAGACACCTCTAACAACCGATGTGGCACAAAAAGCCACTCGGGAGAGTGAAAACACACTCCCCCAGCTTTTGTGTAATGTGGACACTCCATCTCAAATGGGTTATTTTCTATAGCTACTGAGAAAACAAAAAAACAAAACTCAGTTTTAACAAAATTTATGATTGTTCTTAAAATACAAAGATATAGTCTTTCAGAAATCAAGTCTTGTTATCAAACCAAAACATTAGAAAATACAAAATGTATGTGTGAGTGTGTATGTGTGTATGTGTATGTGAGTATGTGTGTGTGTGTGTGTGTGTGTGTGTGTGTGTGTGTGTGTGTGTGTGCACACGTGCGCATGCAGGTCCACCTGTGGGTGAGGATGCAGGGTGCATGTCTGTGGAGAGCAGAGCTCATACTTAGCTGTTTATTCTCAAGCACCATCCACCTTGTGGTTCTGTTGTTGTCCTTTGTGTTTAGTTTTTAGGCAGAGATTCTTACTAGCCTGAAAGCCACCCCATAAGCCAATTTAATGCGTGCAAGGATCTGCCTGTCTTCTGCCTCTCCAGCACTGAGAATGTAGCATGTACCTTTGCCCATGGCTTTTTTTTTTAATGGTTATAGGAAGATTAACCTTAGATCCTGTGTTTCAAAGGCAAGCCCTTTACTGACTGAGCTACCTCCCATGGGGAAAAACTGTTTGACTGATAGGTAGAAAATGTTTAAAACATGTTATTCTTATCTCTTCATTCTATCTTAGTATTCTTAAATTATTTTTCATGAGTTATTAAAGGGCTGCTGTTATGTATTTGTTTCTCCTAATTTATATCAATGCTTCTGACTTTTTTTTCTCTCAAGAACCAGTCTTTTCTTAGATGACAGAAACAGTTGGAGAAGATACTCCTGAATTTTAGTCAAGAATTAAACATGACCTCTGAGCAAGCCCCTACAAGTGATTACATTGTGCAAATACATTCTTTTCAAGCTACCTACCTTTACTGAGATCAGCTAGGGGAGGAAAAAATACAATTTCTTATCAGTTCTGGGAGCATAATTGTAGGGCTATATCCCAGTATATTGCTCATCAAATATTGACCTGTTGAACATTAGACAAACAGGAAGCAATATTCTCCACCTTTAGGAAATGCTTTTGAGTGGTAGCCATAATAGACTTGAAAATGGATATTCCTAAAAGCAACACCAAAGAATCATGTCAAGGAGTACATCTGATCTGCCACTCCGCTCGAAGCTCCACTCTCTGTTGTTGGCATTTACTTGGGCATTCTGGTACTTGTTTGAGTCTCTTCCAGTCTCACTGGGCCAGTTAATATGTCTTGGGTCTGACACTTCAACAGTCTTTGGTGTGTATAAAAAATAGTCACATCTTTATTCAGCCAATGGAGCATAAGATTGCTCTTACAGATAGACATATTTCAGGTTTCTGAAAGGAATTTATGAAACTTCAACAGAATGAAAGACACTATAAATTTTGCACAATGAATGAAACATGTTTCCTCAGCTCTTTTCATTCCAGAGAGAATTTTGTAAAACCCATTTCAGGTGTCAGCCACATGAATGTCATCTATTTGTTACTCTGGTTTCATTTAGTTTGTGGGGTAGCAAAGGACAGAGGACAGCAGAAACTTCCCTTCTGTTCCTCTGATCTTACTGAAAGCTGACACTCTTACTGAAAGCAATATGGCTTTTCTTCCTCCTCCCCTCCCCATCCCGCATTTTTTTTTTTTTTTTTTTTTATGAAGTTTTGACTTGTGGCTTCCAGTAGAAGCCAGTCCAAAACTAACAATTCACAGGCATTTGTCCTAGGGCAATTTTTGATTGCGTCCTACTTAGAGTGATTCAGTGAGCCCGTCTAAGAAATATTATTTCCTTCCAATGCTGTAGAATACCCATTATATTATGAGATACAAAGAACATTATAGGAAAAGTAAATGATGATGGTACAAAGCAATTGTTGGACTTCAGAGAAAAGAAAGGGCTTTTCAAAAGTGGTAGAGTAGACAGCATCCTTTTCTGGAATGGTTCCAGTTTCATTCATAGGTGGTTTTAAATTTTCAGTTATGTTGAAAAAGAATTGAACACTGAGGCTCCACTCTCTGGTCTTTACTTAACCAAGGGAAGGTTCTCTTTCCAAGGGAACTTTCTTATAAGCCTGTTGATATGCCTGGGTTCCCTACCCATCATGCAGGTTTGTGATCTTTGTCTCTGGCAGGGTTGTTACTCTAAGAGTTACTTGCTTCCTTTTGGTTTATGTGTTAACTATTTCTTCTATGTTGGCAGCTCTTTGAGGATCCATGTATTACATAGTTATTATTAGTAATTGTTTTAATGTTGATTTCATGACAAAAAATCTGGGAAATCAAGAACAAGACCACTTAGATAGCCTTTGTAGGTAGCAGTCACCCTATACCACATGTTCCGTGGTACTTAAAGACAACAGCTGTTACTTGATCCTCATTGCTGTTTCTTTTGCTTTTACTAATGCTAGTGGAGTATGTTTCTTTAATTATAGGCAACGGTATGGATTGGACTGGAATTTTCTTATACAAAGCCATCATATTGAATAAAGGACCAGGGCCATTGAATTTTGGAAGTTCTAGCTATAACAAACCTAAATGTCAGAGTTGAATTTTGTTGCTCACCCAAATTATAATTGAATCAGCTTCCCTTTCTTTGTGTTCCTTTCACAGCTCTGTTGTATTTCCTATGAGAGGTAGTGCTTACAGAAATACATTGTTTTATGAATTTCTCATTTTCGAGAGTGATTAGTATACTGATAGTACAAGTCATTTGGTGAATATTTAAAGTAATTATCTCATTTTTTTTCAAGTTTTAATATATTTATTGGGAATTGAGAAAAACAAGGGATTAATTTGAGGGTATAGTCAACCTACAGTATATACTCTGTACAAAGTTCAAATACTACCAACATAATAATCTTCACAGAGAATATTACTGTATCACAAAAATGTCAATATCCCATTGTATTAAGATAGAAAATTATGAAAAAGTTTTAATTTAGGATGGTTATCAGTAATATTACCCCAATTTAAGTCCTTTATTTATTTTTAATTTTTTTCTTTTTATTGAAAATAATTTGTTTTATGCAATCAATCCAAAACAAAACAAAAAAGCATGAGAAACAGATAAATACACAGACACAGACACACACACAGACACACACACAGACACACACACACACACACACACACACACACACAAACCATAAAAAAAAAAACAAAAAAAAAACCAGGAAATTGGAAACCATAATAGGTAAACAAAAGACAATAAGATTAAAAATGGCTGAACAAAGCAATATGAGAGAAAACATCTCTAAATATACCACTGAGTTCATTTTGTGTTGTCATTTACTGCTGGAAATAGGTCCTCCCTTTAAAAAATGTTTCTCGTGGTTTTTGTTTGTTTGTTTGCTTGCTTTTGTAAATTTTTCCTTTTCCCTGTTTGGTGTGTTTTATTCTGGTTTGTTGGTCTGTGTTTCTGTTGGCCTGTTTGTTTCCTAGGGAGAGAGAGAGGGAGGTTTTTGAACTGGAACGTTGGTGTCTTAGTCAGTGTTCTACTGCTGTAAAGAGAAAACATGACCACAACTCATAAAAGGAAGGTTGAATTGGGACTTATTTACAAGATTGGATTAGTCCATTATTAGCAGGGTGGGAAACATGACAGCACATAGTCAGTCATGGTCCTGAGAATTCTGTATCCAGATCTGAAGACAGTAGAAAGAGAGAGACTCTGGGAGGAGCTTGCATTTGAGACCCCAAAGCCCACCCCAGTGACAAACTTCCTCCAAAAAGATCATAAGTCCTAATCCTTTCAAACAATGCCATTCCCTAGGAGCCTATGCAGACCATTTTCATTCAAACCACTATGAGAGGAAAGGTGGGGAAGTGTCTAGGCTGTTAATTTTGGGGGGTGGGATGGGGTGGGAGAAAGAATCCAGAGGCCTTCTTCACCATTTCTGCTACTATCATTTATTCTGAGGCTTAGGCTTCTGATTCTTCATTCATGAAATTAAGACACCAAACACAAGGTTGTCTCTAAAGTTGTATTCATTGCCTTATTGTTTTATTGAAAATTGACAATTGTTTATACAATGTATTCTGATTATGGTTTTCCTTCCCCCAACTCCTGCTAGATCATTCCCATCTCCCTAGCCACTCAAATCCACACCCTTTCTCCTATCTCTTACTAGAAAACAAACAGGCATCTAAAAAAGAACAGAAATAAAACAAGGAACAATAATTAGATAAAATAAAAACAAACTCAGCTGAGTAGGACAAAACAAACAAACAAATAGATGTGATAAAAGAACCAAAGAAAAGCATGAGAAACACACATAGACAAAGAGTCACACAATCACTCAAATAGAAATCCCCCAAAGACACAAAATCTGAAACCATGTTATCTAAGTAAAAGACTATAGGATAAAAATGCCCCAGCAAAGCATTAGGAGACAAACAAAACAAGACAAAAAAAAAAAAAGACCTAAAAAAATATGATGGCCATCTACCACTGGGCATGGTCAAGCAGTCTATGAAACCATTGTGTTTCTACTGGAAATTCTGTGTGTGTGTGTGTGTGTGTGTGTGTGTGTGTGTGTGTGTGTGTGTGTGAGAGAGAGAGAGAGAGAGAGAGAGAGAGAGAGAGAGAGAGAGAGAGAGAGAGAGAGAGACTTGCAAGGAAACATCATGGTTCTTAAAGCTTTATAAAAATGACATTAGTTTTGCCTTGAAACTTCTCTTCTGTGATAGCTGAGTTTTGGGCTATGAAGCTTACTTTTAAAAGATACACTTACGCATCCATAGCATGTAGGAGGGGAATCTAACTCTTGTATTCACAAGGTCCTAACCAGATAACATTCTGACATCGATTTATGGATTATATTAGTTACTTTACACATTGCTGGAACAAGTTCCCTTACAAAAGTGACTTACAAAAGGAAGGCTTTATTTTGGCTCCTACCTTGAGGGTACCTTGCCATGGGCAGACACAGTGGCAGGAGCTTGAGGAGGCTGATCATGATGCATCTACATAGAGTTATTAATACTAACAATCTTTTTTTCTTTCATTCTGTCTAGGACCTCAGCCCATGGAATGGTGCCCCCCAATAGTTAAAGTAGGCCTACCAACCTCAGTTAACCTAACCTTAGTAATCCCTTAAGGTCATGGCTAGAGGTTTATTTACGAGGTGGCCTAGATCTTATAAGGTTGACAATAAATATTAAGCACCACAAGGATATAGACAGGAGAAAGGAAATGAGAAGGCCTTCTGTAGCTATTGGCTTCCAAGGTACCACTGAGACAAAAATATCAATAGGTCAGCTTCCTCTGTGACAAATGTCATTAATACTATGATAAACAGAAAAAATAAAAGTAAATTTCAAAATATCAGCCTTACAGTGGAAAATCCCAAGCTGCCTGTAAACTCATTTTCAAGCACTGTGCTTCCCATGACTAATTAGAAATAAACCATCACTGACCTTTCAGAAACTGATAATGATCCACAGGCTGTGTGATACTAGTTAAAGGGTAAATCAATGGTGACAGCTTTACACTGGCCACAGAACAAAAGGGTGGACCGATGACAAAAATACAGTTATCACATATTTCCCCGCTCAAAACTAATCAAAATCACAGGCAAACTGGGAGCATTAATTGCTGTTAATTATTCATGCCTTGCCCAAAGCTAAGATGGCTCCAATGGACACTTATACAAGGAGTTACAGCAAAGTCTGTCTATGTAGCCCTGGCTGGCCTGGAATTAACTTTATGGATCTGCCTTCTTCTACCTGCCAAGTGCTGGAATTAGAGATGCATGCCATTATGTCCAGCTACTCCTTCCCATTTTAAATGCTGTTTGAATTCTAGGTCACAAAGAGCAACTCTTACCTGAGCATTTAAATAATATTGAGGTTAAATTGTTCCTCCTTGGTTGGTAAGTAAAGGTTAGAGAGCTGCTTTTCTGCACTAGGCCAGGTCACCTTAATTTTGTGTCTTATTCAGTAAAATTGGTAAAGAACACGCTTTTGGCACCCAGCTGTTTTTCTTGTCTTTCTGCCTTGTCCTCCAAAGAGCATCTTGTTAACTTAAACTCTATTAAATGCACAACTTTTTGTCTTTCTCTCTCCCTCTTCCAGGTATCACAATCTCAGTCTCATCTTCCCTGTCCATTTCTAACAACAGTAAAGCATCCCACAGTTGCTTTCTGCGTCAGCTTCTAAATTCTTTTATCAAGGATATGAAGAACCTGCAGAGATGATTTTGTTTCCCTGGAGACAGTTTGAGGAATTAAAGAATTGACTACAAATATGCTGGTGTCTGACACATACACAAGGGAATAATGAAGCACCCTGGGGCTAGTTGATGGGGAAAGAAGGGTTACTTTCAATTTTTGGCCTGAAAGTACAAGTGTATCTTTTATAAGCCATTACTACAGTCTGAACAAGAGAGGCACATCCTTAAAAAGAACAGGGACTTCAGCATGAGAGTTGCAGCTCTTCTTATGTGACCCTCTCAGAAAATAAGCTGGGAAAATAAACACTCTATCCTTAGCAACTGCTCAAATTTCCCTTAACTATTCTGTAATAGCTGAGTTCAAATGAAAACTAGGATCAGAGGAGCCTGAGGAGACAGAGGTGCATGCCTCTGGATGGGCAAAAGGAAGCCATACAGCCAGGGAAGATGGAGTACATCAAAAGGAAGTATCAGACTCCTGGAGACAACCAGCCTTCCCCCTGTTGTTGAGCCAGACCTTGCACAAGGTTCTGTTTCTTAATCATTCAAGTTACAGGACCAACATAAACCTGCCCTAGAGAATTAATTCTTTGTAGAAATGACCACTAAAAATGAAAGTAAAACATAAAGTGCCATATGGATGCTCAATATTTATGATTACTTCTTTGAATCCTAGAAATGCAATGCCAAGAGTAGGGATTGGATCAACCCTAGGATTGACCCTGAGAATCATTATGGAAATAATCCAGATATGAAGGATGTCTTGGCTGCCTCCTGGACATCTGTGCAGGAAGAAATCTCTATTACCTTGTGCCGACAGTGTTTCCTATGGCTGTGAGATGGTAGAACCACTGACTGATGAAGTGAAGATCTCAATACAAGGCTGATCACATTAATTATTTAATTTTCCGATAAAAAGTCTCCTCATTGTTGTGGTACTGGCAATTGGCAAACCAAAATGTAGATCTGACTCATATCCCTTTAGATTCTGTTTCTGAGGCCTAGAATCTGGTCATTCTTTTAAAAAACTGCCCCAGGAGAATTTTATTTTTAACCAGGCTGACTTTGAAAAACAAAACCAAAACCAAAACAAAACAAAAACCTTACTATACCTGTTCAGTCCTGTCCTCTACAACACAAGGAAATGATCTAGAGAGAAGTCAAGCAGGGAGGTTGATCACTCCCTAAGGGAGGAATTGATTTTGTAGTTCAAAGTATCATTAATCAGCAGACCAACCCAATGTGTGTGTGTGAGCGAGTGTGAGTGTGTGTATGTGTGAGTGTGTGTGAGAGCAAGTGTGAGTGTGTGTATGTGTGTGTATATGTGTGTGAGTGTATATGTGAGTGTGAATGTGTATATGTCTGAGTGTGTGTGTGTGTATGTGTGAGTGTGAGTGTGTATGAGCAAGTGTGAGTATGTGTATGTGTGTGTATTTGTGTGTGTGAGTGTGTATGTGAGTGTGTGTATGTGTATGTGTGAGTGTGTGTGTGTGTGTGTGTGTGTGTGTGTGTGTGTGTGAGTGTTTCCTCTGTTCCCCCTCCCTTGGTGTCACTTGAAAATTCTTTTGATTTATGCCATTGCAGTCACATGTTCCAAAGCAATCAGGAACTATGTGTCAACATGAGTACACCAGGTAAGTAACCTGACTGTTAAGCACAGAAGCCAGCTCTGGGACTCACTGTATTTCTCCTCCTCTTGTTAGCTGACTCAAAGGATCCATGAGCCCAAGGTTCCTCCTTTATAAAAAATGAAACATGCAGCTGGGGCCTTGGAAGACTTAGTGATGGCATTCTTCTCATTCCAAAGCTTGCATAAGATGATGAATCAAATCAATGAAATTTTCCTTTCTGAATTTTTTAGGGAGCAGAGGACTTGATAGGGCTTGGCCCTATCCAATTTTCATCTGGCCCTTTCAACTTCATTGTGATGCCTTCCCAGAACCCTAGGATCCTGTCGCCCACTTTCAGTAAATCATTGCAGGAAAAGAAATTTAAATTTAGCTCCTATTTACAACCTACTTCAATTCCAATTGAAGACATATTAAACTAGTAACAACAATTGTCTTTTGAGCTATCAATCTGAAGTTATTTCAAAGAAATATTGCTATCTAAAAATATCCAAATATACAATGAGAATTAATAAAGCCATTTTGATGAATTGTGGGATTTTGGAAAGGAGACTATTTGAAGTACAAAGCCAGAAAAAAAATAAGTGGATTAAAGAGACCATAACACCCTAAAGAGGGTAGAATACAATGGCCTTTGGATTCTTTGCCAAGGGAAGGAATTAGAATGCTAAATGAAGTAATCATATTCCATTCATAACACCTGTAATTGCAAATGTAATAGATCTCTCCATCTAGGCTGGGCTGGTTGAATTTCTGTACTCTTTCCATTATGATTTCTGAGTTCATCATTTTGATATTTTGGGCCAAATAATTTTTCTTGTGCAGCTAATCTATGCACTGCAAGCTGTTTAGAAGTATCCATCATCTCTGGACAGTGCACAACACTAGTAAACTCTCCCAGAGTGACAAGGGAAAGTAACTCCTAGACTTTGCCAAGTATTCCCAGAATGGAGAAAATACTAGCAATCAGGAATTACTGGTCTATGTAAAGAAACTGGTAGGCAGGATGCTATGGGGGTGCTTTTCTAAAATCACACAGCTCATCTGTCCTTTGTCACTTGTTTCTAAACTTAAGGTCTTTTCCTATGTAGTGTAGTTAGAACAGAACACATTCTTCCCTTTATATTTTACTAATGATATATAAGATTCCAGCAATAGTGATCTCATGTAATATTCCATATTCCTTTTAAAAATAAGTTTCTTAGACATGATTTTTCAACAGATAGTGCCCTGTCTAAAGGGTAGAATTTGTGGCAAGGATAGAGTCAGACACACATCCAGCTAGCATTCATTACTTGAAAGGGCATTATGGTAGAATTTGAGCTCAGGGCCTTTAGATGTACTGGCCTTGACAGTTAATGTCTTTATAGAAACAATTCTTTAGCCCACAACTAATTCAGCTATTTGTAAGCTTTGATGCCTGCTGTATGTTCTCTACTTAATATTTTTTTCTGTTGAATTTTTAACAGCTATTTAAAGAAATTAGCTATTAGTTTAAAAAAAAAAACACCTCATTTGGACAATAAATTTCTAGACCCAGAAACTAACACCATGCCCTATAATTCTGAGCCTTGATTAGACTGGTATTGGAAAAGGAATTTATTGCTTTGAAGAGGTATAGAATCAATACGCTTGGAGTAATGTGTTGGTAACCATGCCAACACAACTTACATACAAAGCTAGAGGGGGAAGTGGTTCTAAAATAATTGACAGAAAGATAATTAAGTCTCGTTGTGTCAAGACATGAGATAAATGATGATTCACTTGAAGCCCTCTGGTATTTCTTTAGCTGACAAAAACAAAAGCAAGCATAGTAAACAGCAAATCTAATAAACGATTCTCCTAGACAGAGCTTCTCGGAGTATTTCTTTAAGAGGAGACTTTCCTGTTACTTTATGTCCCCCTTTTACATTTGGGTTTTAGCTCATTCAATTTCTTTTCAAGGACTGTAAGGGACTCATTTAGTTCGTGTTTAAGATTTCCAAATGAGTAAACATGCAAGAACGTCAGGACATTAGGTTCAAACACGATCAGACTGTAAAGTGTTGAACTTGCCTTTAGTTGTCATCCTTTCTCAGTGTCCTTTTCTGACTCATTTTGTGTTTAATGTGCTCTTCAGTGAAAGATGTCCCAAGAATGACTCCTAGGCTATGCTTTATGCCAGCAGTTCAAACCCAGGCATCACTAATTCTGAGAAGAATTAGACTCTCCAAGGTGTAAATAGATTTCATAGTACTAAGGGAATAAACTTTTATTACTTCCAATTCTGCATTCACTCTTTCCTAAAATTGATTCATCTAAAGTGTCTGCAGTTGACATGTCAATCATCCTTCTTCTTCATCTTTTTCTAGGTCATAAATCTAGATTTTAATATGGTCCCAAACTGACTAGATCTCTTTAAATCCCAAGTTTCTATAATACCTTTAAACATTTACTCTTGGACATATAAGAAATATAAACTGGAGGTCATAAAAATAACCCAGGAGACTGCGTTCCTTCAATAAATGTAGAATTTTGCTAGTCTATGTAGTACTTGCCTGAGTATCAGTGTCATAGTAGGAAGAAAATACCATGTGCTCTCTTTCTAAATTTGCATCTTCCCTCTGTAGATGGTTTTAATATACAGTATACCAATATACAAACTCCCCAAATAATGGTTCATAAACAATTAGAAAATTTCAGCGTTGCCCTAGTACTCATGTTCAGTTTCATGGTGTCAAGCTACCATGAAATTCCTTCAAAAATTTACAGCATCTTTTAAAAAAGCTTTTGATGGTGTGCACAGTTAAACTGCTTCAATATAGTCTACTCCAATGGCAAATTACTCACAGCCATGAACAATAAAACCTCAAGGTTTTAATCCTTACCACACTCATGGGACCCTTTTGAAATGAGGCTGTGTTTCTAGAACGCCTGAAGCAATTATGCACATGTAGATTGAAGCTCCACTTGTCATAGTCCCTGCTTGTTTATGGGAAATAAAAACATTATCCCCTCTGATCAAGCCTGATCTTTGAGGTGCTTTGGAAACAAGATAAAGCATTACAGGAGGTTTACCCTCTGCTGAGGAGACAGGACCTGATTGGCATGTAAGCAACTTTTTGGTTGTTGTTTATATGTGGGTTTTGTTCCCTCTAACATGTCTGTCAGAGCATATTCTCTTGAGTTCTGTAATAAATTATGCTATATAATGGTTTTGGTCCCAAGTTTAATCTGTAAACAATATGCTCACAGCTGGTGAATCTGTTGTCTTGCTTCTGGCTTACGACGTTCATTTTATTTAAGAATAACATCAATTCAGGACTGTGGCTGCAACAGACACAATAAATGTGCAGAGTGAGTCCATAAACTCACAACCTGGCCTTGAGAACCAAAAGTACCAAATTCTGAGGTTTGCTAGGGCCAATCTCCCACTACACATTTCTCTTCCCCTCAAGTGGCCGTATGAGCAAAATTGGTTCCCATAAATTAATGGTAGTCAACAACGCTACAAAATCAAAGTTTGGTTTATCTTCTCCTTATTTAAACAAAACATACTTCCTTTGCTATGAATAATATTTAAAACCACAGCAAAATCGTTTGTAGAAAGCTCTCAGTCCTGCTTTTTTTCATGGAGCCACTGTGAGAGGTCAAATGGAGAAGAGTCCTAGCCCTCAACAACTGGGATCCAGAGAGCCTCAGAAATCAGTGTTCAGGAGCCAAGAGACAACCATCATGAAAAGAATGGGGAAGGACTGATAAGATGACTCAGTGAGTCTGCTGGCAATCTGACAGACAACCCCAGTTCAATTCCTGAGGAGCACAGAACCAACAGTCTGCTGGAAGTTGTCCTCTGACCTTAATTAAACACATGGCATGTGTTCTCCCTTGCCTGAAAAAAATGTAATTAAGAAAAATAGAATATGAGTTAGTTCTCAGAAGGTTGCAAAAGTGAGACCAGAAGTGAATAGGAAGCTCCCTTCATCACTATTAGAGGAAAAAATGGGCTGCCAGGCATCAATCTTGTTGATTTTGCAGAAAATCTGAGACTCAAAATGCCAAGAATGACACTGTGCTTTGCTTCATATTCTGTAATACCAAATGCATGGTTTTGCCCTTATTCCATGTTTAGTGGTTTAAGGTGAATTCTTCAGTTAGGGTACAACACACACACACATCCTCTACACTCAAAGTATTAGAGGTATATATGTAGTATTAGGAGTGTAAAAAGTATAAAATGATTTTGGGGTTTGACAGACGAGACAATAAAATCAAAGGGACTTTGAATAATCTGGGGATGAACATTAAGTTTTCCTAAATGGTGACAGAGAGGCAGGCAGTTTGTTAAGAAAAATAAAATAACATTTCAAAGGGATGCAGATAGATAGCTCCATCTCTCAAATTTACTTTCAAATATGTCATTAACAATATATGTTGTGTGATTCAAGCTTTATAAGTATGGGGAAATGCAAACAATGTTGGAAGACTGAACTGGACTCTTTAGTGGTCATTGTACCATTCCTTCAGCTTTTTCGTGTCTCAACATCCAAGTTACAAGTGAAGAGTTTGCCAAGGCTCTCTTAAGAAAAGAACTAAGAGAATGAACTCATATATCTGTAACAGAAGGAGATTTACTAGAGTGACCTACAGGCTGTGTTCTCAGCAGTCTAACAACAGTAGCCCTGTCTCCTGATGAAAGGGCCAAAGATCCAGAAGGTGCTCAGTCCAGAAGCCTGGGTGATTCAGCAGTTCCAATCTTATACTAGAGGCCCATGGATGTCCTAGAGAGCTGTCAGTTTTTAGTCCACATTAGAATCCTAAAATCAAAGGTTCCAACACAAGCTAAGGAATGGCTTGTGATGGATGAACTCACCAGTGAGTGAAGGCAAACTGACAGAAAACATAAGTTTCCTTCCCTTTTTTAAATGTAGGTACCATCAGAAGGTGTGGCTCAGTTTTAGGGTGGGGCTTCCCACTTCAAATAATTCAACCATGAGAAATCTCTTGCAGGCACCCAACTGCTTCAGGTTCAGTTACTTCCAAATGCAGTCAAGTTGACAACCAAGATTTGCAATTATACCAGGTGGGGTATGCAGTCCTGAGATAAATATCAAATTGGGCAAAATATTTGGTTATTTATTTATCAACCAGGGAATCCTAATAAATTGAAAAGATAGTTTAAAACCTATTCTACATGTAATAAAATTTATATCTTCTACTAGTTTCAAAGTTTCATGGTAATTCAATACTCATTTAGATACAGTTAGTTTTACCCATCTTGAGTTGAGACTTGCTTAGAGAGAATATTTCCAGAGTGAATGCACATCATGGTGCTGGCTATAAGTCATCTCATCTGGGGCCTTCATCCACATGGTCATCGGAAGGCAGGCAGGTGCAGAAATCCCATCAACAGTGACAGCATAGGAAAAGGGGAAAATGTAGATACTGTCAAAGTAGCTGTCAGAAGGGAACTGTACTTCTGCAAAACTATAAGATATAATTTCTAGATCAGTAGTGGATGATTCAGTAAGAATTTACTTACTCAACACTGTGGGAAATATATTAAAAATTTAAAAGGAGCTAAAACTTACAATTTTTAAGATTTATTTACTTTATTTTTTGTGTATCGCCTATAAGTATGTATGTGCACTTTGTATATTCAGTTCCTGCAAAGGTCAGAAGAGCGTGGAACTGGAGTTAGGGATGGCTGTAAGCCAGCATGTGGGTTATAGAAACTGAACCAGGATGTACTTCAAGAGTAACAAGCTCTAATGACAGCTGAATTTTTTTCTGGTCTATGAAGGAACTAATCTTAACTGGAGAATGAAGGTTAATATGCACCATGCATGTGAAAAAATACAAGATTACACATAATGAATATAGGTACATATTCATACCTCTTTTACAGAAGGTAAGTGGATGCCCTAAACCTAAGCAGTTTATTTCATTGAACATACATTTTCTTTTTCACTGTCCTTTGTGATGCTAATGATAGCTTGGTTCCTCTATTTCCATATGATCTTTATCTTTACCATTATGATAATTTGAAATTATCATATTGATTGTTATGTATTTAAATTTTTGTTACATCATTTAATTATTTGTGTGTCTCTGTGTGCGCATATGTGGGTGCACACACTCGCATACAAAATTCATGAAAATAAGAGCTAGTTATTGATTTGTATGAAGTAAAGATAGAAGAAGGACTGGAGAAATGGCTCAGTGGTTAAGAGCACCAGCTGCTCTTGCAGAGGACCTAGGTTCAATTCCCAGTACCCATATGATAGCACACAACTATCTATAACTACAGGTTCAGGAGACCCAACACCCTTCCACAGGCAAAACAAGACATGTATGCATATTAAAAATAAATAAATAATAAAATATGAAGATAGAATGTTCATTTCCCCAAAGTAAATATAATCTAATTTGTTTGAAAATTGTTTGTGATACTATCAATTGAATCCAGAGCCCACATGCTGGGCAAGTGATCTACCACTGAGCTGTTCCATCAAGTTCCTATTTTTCTAAATTTTATATAATCAGAAGAAATTATGGATTCCATATAAACTGGTATTGAAATATTGAAATAATTTTTGTTCCTGTTTTGCATATGAAGTACCTGAGGCAAAGGGATGAAAACCTCAACTTGTCAAGTAGAAAAGTAAATGACAGACAACTCCAGTATCTCCATGATAGACTGTTTTTGAAACTGTTGGTTCCCATTAGTCTCATTTATACTGGTGGTTCCAGGCTTGGGATTAACCTGGCCAGTGGAGAGGTGACATTTTACAATCAAGAGGTCTCTTCACCTAAACTATTTAGCCAGATGAGACATGGCCAAGTGTAATTTTTAGGTTACAAATTGTGATGTGTCTATGAAAACCCACTTCCAGCCTTTTCAATGATGGTTGATAAGTCACATTCTCTTCCCTTCATGTGAGAACAGTGGCATTTTCCAGTTGACTTCACTTGACTCTGAAACACCTTGAAGAGCCTTGGCTCAGTGTTTGCATGACTTTGGCTGCATCTCATGCTCAGCTGGATCCTCTGTTCCAGTCAAGTTTTTGAGCTCCATTGTTCCCTTTAAGAAACTGTTGATGGAGCCGGAGAGTTGCTGCTCATGTGATGCCAAAGGGTAGACTTTTCCTGCATTTGCTACATTTGCTAGGCTTTCTTTCTTTTTAATTGTTGTTCTGCAGTGCCAGTAGGGCGGGGCTTCCAGAGGGGGTCCTTGTGTGGAATCAGAAGACAGATGCTTTCCTGCTTCTCATTTTAGTTGCTTTGCTTTGTTTTTCTTTTCAATTTACAGCTATCTGGGCATAAAACACTTGGTGGTTTTTAGCTAATATCTTAGACTGGAGGCTAAATGAATGTTTTCAGACCTTTCCTTCCCTAACTGATTTTTTTCCAGACTAAGAGTACAAAAGCAGATGGCATAAATTTATTTCTGTATCAGCTTTATTTTAAAGGAGTGGGCACACTCATTTCAATCTAATATTGTAATTGTGTGAGTGTGTTGGAAACAGATATGCACATTACAGTCAAGATTCATGTCTCACATGAAATCTGATGGCATTCTCAGCCTATGTGTTGGTGGAAGCTAGAAATTTATTAGGTAAATCCCTCTGTGTTTTCCTGATAGTCACAAGAAAGCCAGTTCAAAGACCATGTTGGGGAATGTATGGCTAAAGATAGCGCAAGATAATTTGTCTAACAACCTGAAATATATATCTATTTTCTACAATCACAGAAGTTCTCTTTAGTCAATCAGAGGTTCAGAATCTTTCACTCCAGTGAGGCTTTTTTTTTCTCTAGGAACTTTAGTTCATAGGTGCTTGCCTAGCATGTGTGAAGCTTTATTTCAATCACACACACACACACACACACACACACACACACACACACACACAAATCAGTAACTGATGACTCAAATCTAACTTCAAATTTCAAATCTTAATAGCCCTGCATATTATTTACACTTTTTTTGTAACAGACTCCATGTTTCTCTGTTGTTGTTCTAGGATATATGAAGGATAAGAGTAATATTTGTGTGAGGAGGGAGATTCAGTTTTTGATGACATTTTGTTGTCGTGGTTGGTAGAACTTGTATTCATAAAGTGACATGGAAAGGTGATGAAGAAAATTGGTAGGGATAAGGGGCAGAGAGTGTTTTAAATGGGTATTTACAGAAAAGTTGGTGGAAGAGTTTGGGAAATGGCTGCTGTCAAAGGGTATGATGCTCACAGGTCCCAAGAAGTAGGATCAACACCACAGCAAGCCCAGGCTAATAGCTGGGCTGGGAAGGAAGTGAGAAGAGAGGAACAAATAATGGCAAGAATCTTCACTTCGGCTTTTGTGAGAGGACATGGACAAAGCATGCTAAGTAGTCTCCAGACTGGATAGTTTGAATTACTTCAGTGAGTGCTGGGGCAGAGGAGCTGTCCCTGGTTGACAGTCATCTGGTCCTGTGGTTTATTAAACTACAATCAGTGAGAAAACCCAACGAAGATGAAGATAGCATCCTCTTTTGTAACTGCTAACAGGTTTATAAATATGTATAATATTTAGAGTCATGCTATGTAAGCAAGTGTGTTGAGTATGGGAGGTACAATTAAGTAGTTAGTTCATGTATTAAGTATTTAGTTGACATATTAGTCATTGTTCTAAAGAAAGACAGAACTGATGGGATGAATTTGTATATTTGGAATTTAAATTACCAAATAAAGGAGATTTATTATAGGGGCTTACAGGCTGTGGTTCAGCTAGTCCAACAATAGCTGTCTACCAACAGAAAGTCCAAGAATCCAATAGTTGTTCAGTCCATGAAGCTGGGTGTCTCAGCTAGTCTTTATTGTATGCTGGAATCCTGAAGAAGTAGGCTATAATACCAGTGAAGGAATAGGCTTTCCAGAGAGAGCAAAGGTGAGCAGGTACAAAGAGAGCTTCCTTTTCCATGTCTTGATATAGGCTGCCAACAGAAAATGTGGCCAAAATTAAAGATGGTCTTCCCACCTCAAAAGGTCTAGATTGAAAGTGGGTCTTCTCACTTTAAATGATTTAATTAAAAAAACAAAACAATATTCCTCACAAGTGTACTCAGACACTGGGCAGCCACTTGGCTTTTAGTTTATTCCAGATGTTCTCAAGTTGATAACCAAGAATAGCCATCATAAGTCCACCCCTTAAAAAGTTTACATACATTTGTGTCATCCTAAATTTTCAAATAAAAACAATAACCAGGTCATAATTATGCCTAACATGATGTAACTATTCCACATCATCCTCAAACAGCAATGTCCCTTAAGAGGCATTTTTCATTGTCTCAAAACTTAAATACAATAATCACTGATAGTCTCATAACTAGTGTACATTACATAACAGAGAAATCCAGGAAAGAAAACATAATTATCTGTATAAACATATTCTTAACAAAATATGACAGAACCCCCCCATGTTAGTTATAACCCTTATTTCTGCAACTGTGGCTCTAGTTGGCATTTACAACTACCTTCCTCTACTATGTGTTCTGTATCACCCTCAGCAAGCACCTTAACAAGTCTTGGCTTTTTTCCTGGAGGAGTGATCTATACCATCATTCCTGAAGCATCTATGCCCTTTGCCACTTAGCCTGGATTAGGTTTTTGTGGTTCCTGTTGACTTTAAACAAAAGACATGGTAGCACCAAGAGAAACCCTAAAGGATCTCCTGCACTCCAAACATAATCATGCTTACCTCTATTATGAAGAAGCAATCCAATTTATCCTTGGTAATCTGGATCAATCACTCCTCCTAACACTGTTATTCCTTTCTTAGCCTGTTGGCTTAAGGGAATCAGAAGCCCAAAGTGGCCAGAGTGAAGTCTGAGATTACAGTTCAGTGGAACATTTGTTGTGTCTCATGACAAGGGCAGTCCATACTCTGGAACACAAACTTCTGGGCCAGAAGAATTTAAGGTCTCAGGAACAGCGAGAAAAACTTTTTCTAGTGGGTCATTCAGGGTGATAGTGAATAGAACTATTCCCCTTTATAGCACTTGATTTCTTGACTCATGAATCCTGGCTATGGGAGAAACCATACCATATATTGGATACTGATTCAAAGCTTGTGCTAACTTCTGGAAATTCCTACTCTAGTCCTTCAGTCTGCTGCCATATAATTGGCACTATAAGTAAGTCTTCAAAAGGCTATTCCATCTTTCTATCAGGCTAGCTGCTTCAGTATGGTGGGAAACCTGGTAAGATCAGTAGATTCTATGATTATGGGTCTACAGTAGCATTTTTCTGTCTGTGAAGTGAGTTCCTTGGTCAGAAACAAGACCATGTTGAATACCATGGTAGATAAGTCCACAGATGGTTTTGGCAGAAGCAATGCATGCAAGAAAGGTAAATCCATAAATGGAGTAAGTATCTATTCCAGTAAGGACAAAGTGTTGTCCTTTCCAGGGAGGAAGTGGTACAATGTAGTCAACCTACTACCAGGTCCCTGGCTGATCAATATTATCAGAGTTCATTGTTGTTCTTTCTTATATTCTGAGATGCTAGAAGTTGTTTAATTTTATAATATAGCTCCTTTTTTTTTTCGTTGTCAATTAATCCAGAGATGTTAGGAGCAACCAATCATTTTCATCATTTCCCTTATTTTTCCAAAAATTGTCAAAAGTTTTATAAATAGAGTAAGTAACCAAATCTATTGCCTCACACAACTGGTCAATCAATATAATCAAATGCATGTCTTCATAAATTTATAAAATAGTTCACACCATGGCCATTCAATACTCTGAGCTTCTAAGGGAGGCTTCAGTGAATGTTGGTGTTGCCAAATTGGAAACCCTATTCCAAATACTTAAAAAAATTCATCATTATACTTCTGTTACTCAAGAACTACTTCTGGTTTCAAATCTGTATTAGTAAGTGTTCTGTAGAGGAACATAACTAACAGAATGAATCTATATATAGATATATAAAGGGTATTTAATATATTGGCTTACAGGCTGTGGTCCAGCTAGCCAGCAATGACTGTCTGCCAGTGGAAGGTTCAAGAATCCAGTAGTTTTCAACCAACAAAACTGGGTGCTTCAGCAGGTGTTCATGTATACTAGAATCATGAAGAACTAGGCTCTAGTGTCGGTGAGGGAATAGATTTGCTTTCTTCTTCTGCATCCTTTGTATAAGCTGCTTGCAGATGTTGTGGCCCAGATTAAAGGTAGATCATCCCACCTTAAAATATTGGAATTAAAATTAGGCCTTTCCACTTGAAATGATTGGATTCATTAAAAAAAAATCTCTCACAGGTGTATCCAACTGCTTAGGTTTTAGTTAATTTCAGATATAGCCAAGTTGACAACCAAGAGTAGTCATCACTGTTGCTATGCACCTGGAAACAGGATTGAAGAGACAGCTTGACAGTGAATGGAGCATACCTGAGTTTGTTTTCCAGCTCCAATGTAGGGCCAATCACATGGCATATAATGAAGCTCCAAGAGAACTATTACCCTCTTCTGGACTCTGTAGGCACTGCACTCCCATACATAAACCCTACCCCCTCATATATACATAATTAAAAATTAAAATTCAAGCTTTAAAATTTTAACAGTATTATCATTTTGTCATGTTGGAAATCAAGAACAGCGGCAGCAATCTGTGGTATTTAGGGTGCCTCTGGGGCCCCCCTGATAAATAACTCATAGAGAGGTGACCATGTCTGGCACAGAAATTTTATTTTAGTAACCCATGTATTATGGGAGCAGTGTTATTCATTAATGCAGGATACTTCTATTCACTTTTAAAGTTTACTTTTATTAGCTTCCAAACTAGTAGAGTTTTATGAGGCTTCTTCGTACATGCTTAGTTTGGCCTCACCTAGACCCACCACTTTTGTCTACACCTCTCTTCCCATGCCTGTTTAAGCCTTCAGCTGCCAATATTCTTCCCATGTTCTTCTATGTTACATGTATTCTACTGTCACCTAATATTATATATTTATTAACTTGGATTGCTATGTCATAGGTTCCCCGGTAGCGTCATCATGACATTTTGGTTCAGGACACAAAGAAATCAACCATCTTTGTTTTTTTATTAAAGTCTTTTTATACATTATACTTAGATGGTATCACTATGACAGATTGAAAGTAATACTACAGAGCTGTAGTAACAAAGAACAGGATGATACTGAGAGATCAATCTTGAACTGAGAGGAAACTCTCCATTTGCTAGATTTCATAGTCCTGGATGGTACTATCCCTGCTGCTGGGGAGGAAGAGAAAAGATGACAATTTTCTTACATTTTACTATATGATAGGCCCTGCATGCTGTACTGGACATTGTTAATATATATAATGGAGTTTTTTGTCTGAATCTGTCAAATGTTAATGGACTAGACATCGTTAATGTAATCTTGAGTATGTATATGTTATATACTTATTGGATATGATTTTTCTCATATTAGTTATAAGCTTTTTTAATTTTAGACAAAAACAGGGGAAATGTGGTGGTATTGTGTTCCCTGAAATATTGTGTGTTCCCCTAAATAAACTTACTGGGGTCAGAGAAAGGATGAGCACAATATTAAACATGAGGATAGGCAGTGGTAGCACATGCCTTTAATCCTAGCATTCCAGAGACAGAAATACCTCTGGATCTCTGAGTTCAAGGCCACATTGGAAACAACCAGGCATGGTGACACATGGCTTTAATCCCAGAAATCTAGCCTTTAATCCCAGGGAGTGACGGCAGAAAGTATAAAGTTAAGCTTTTAGGCTTTGAGCAGCACAGTTCAGCTGAGACCCATTTGGATGAGGACCCAGAAGCTTCCAGTCTGAGGGAACAAGACCAGCTGAGTAACTGGTGAGGTGAGGAAGCTATGGCTTGTTCTGTGTCTCTGATCTTCCAGCATTCACCCTAATAATTGGCCTCAGGTTTGTTCCAGAGAAGAGGTACCTATTGTACAATGGTGTCAAGACTGTTCATAAGAGTTACCAACCAATTTTACTGATTGAATTGAGGCCTGCTCCTCTGGAGGTAGTTCATGCCTGGCAATGTAAACACAGTAAAAAAATCAATGGCTAGGGAAATTATGGGCCCTGGGCTGAATCTATTGATGTTGTTTTTCTAAGTGGTTATGTTGTCAAAGTGTTCTCTCTCTCTCTCTCTCTCTCTCTCTCTCTCTCTCTCTCTCTCTGTGTGTGTGTCTCCCCTTCTCCTCCCCTCTCTCTCCATCTCTCCCTCTCTCTCTCTCTCTTTCTCTATCTCTCTGTCTCTCACTGTGTGTGTGTGTGTGTGTGTGTGTGTGTGTGTGTGTGTGTGCATGTGAGATGTAAGTATACATTACTGTGGCTCTCAACTTTGGTCACAGAAAATTCTTTTTGAAGTTGGTAGTGGTTATTACAGAGGAACTGAGTGCTCAGCCATGATGGGATGACTACATCACTCCCCAACCCCAAGGCATCATGGAAGAGAGGGCAGAAAGAAAGGTAAAGCTGGAATATGGGGAGAAGTGCTGTTGAATGTTATTTTCTGAAATGGCATGGCTGTTGCACATATAAATGCACAGTAGTTTTTACCTACACAAGACTTTCATGAGATCAAATCAGTTAAAAATTCCAACTGGACTGCAGAGGCTACAGGGTTTCCACCCCAGCTGAGATATGGTGAGTACACTGTTAATGTCAGACAAGCAAGGGAGAGTTACTTTCCTTTAGGAGTGTGGCAACTGGTAGGTTCCATACCCCAGTAGAGGAATCCACACACATGCTCATGGAGGTAAAACTAGCTAACTAGATAATTGTAGAACAAGGGAAAAAGAATGTAGGGATGATTCAATAATTAAGAGTGCATGGTGCTCTTGTAGCAGACCTGAGTTTGTTTCTTAGCATGCACATCAGATAGCTCACCACTGCCTCTTCCAAGGGCTCTGACATTCCCTGCCTTCTGAGGACATCTATGTGTATGTAGTACACATAAACACACCCAAACGCACATACATACACATAACTTTCCAACTAAATGAATACATATTTAAGAAAGGATAAATCAAAGTTGGGAGGGAAGGGACATGAGTCCTCGGCAACTTGGAGAAGAGAGTATAATCATGATGCGCATACAATTTTTAAAGGATAAACAAAAATAAAAAAAATCCAGGAGTCCAGTCAAAGGGAGAGAAGAGGGATTCTATGAGCAAGGGATATTAAAATCATGATGGGGAAACCTACAGACGTAACCAAACCAAACTAGTGAGAGCTTCCTGAAATTTAGATCAAGAGCTGTGGAGCCTGCATGGAACTGGGCTAGGCCCTCTGCATAAGCAAGACAGTTGTGTAGCTTGGTCTGTTTAATGGGGCTCCTGGCAGTAGGATCAGAATCCATCCCTGTGCATGAGTAGGCCTTTTGGAGCCCACTGCCTATGATGGGACACCTTGCACAGCCTTGAGGCTGGCAGGTGGAGGGGTGGGAAGGCTTGGACTTGCTTCTACTAAATGTATGTCCCGTTGGTAGGCCTTACCTTCTTATAGGAGGGAATGGGGGGGGGGGTTGAGAGGGGAGGATGGAGAGGCAGGAGGAGGGAAGAGGGGGATCTTTGGTATGTAAAAATGAATAAAAAATTTTTTCTTAATAAAAAAAGAATTATAAGCCTTTTAAATACTATCAAGAATAACAGATAAAAATGTGATTATAAATTACTCAGGTTCAATCATTATTTTTCACAGGGGCCCATTTCACAGAGGGGAAAAACAGGGTTTAAGTAAGCATGGTGGTACAGATGTAATAGAACATGTTCAATATGAAAGTGAAAGAGGCACCTTAGAGGTAGAACTGCACATTTGGCCAGGGGTGGCAGGGATGTGGGGTGTGGGGGAGAGAAGCTGAGGTGAGGGGGAACGGCCATGACTAACTATTTAGAAATATTCCAATATTTTATAAAGTAACCCATTATTTTATCTGTTAATGAAAAATAAATAAATAATATTTTCAGCAGAGCAATGAATTATAAAAGGTTCTCCTATAATTTCTATAGCCACTGTATCTGAACATATTAAATTGAAATATATTAAATCTGCATATAAATCTTCATATATTTCTAAGTGATGGATTAAAATGCTTCACAAGAAAAGTACTTCAAGGGCATGCTAGCTAAATTTGAGACCTAAAAATCTACCTGGAAAATCCTGGAACTGTGTAACCATGATTACCACTTATTCTTACTCTGTTGCCCCCTCATCCTTTGACACATTTGCATTTGAAATGTCCCAGATAGGCTCAGGTTTCTGAATAATTTGTGTTGATATTTTGGAATTCTGTGCAATTTCTGTCTTACTGTCTTTTTTTCTGTTTGTGTGGAAACATACCCTTGCCAAAACAACTTAGGAGAGTAAAGTTTTACTCTGGCTCACACAGATTATGTACATTCTACATCCAGTAGCAAAATAAAGGAGACAGAAAGTGAGAGAGGATGGTCACAGGGCATCCATGGTCAGGAAGCAAAGAAGAGATGAATGAACACATGCAAGCACTCAACTAGTGTTCTCCCATTTCACATAGTTTGGGATCTCCTACCAAGAGGATGATCCCACTCATAAATAAGATGGGTCTTCCCACATTAATTAATAACACCAGGACAATCCCCCAAAGATATTCTCAAAGGCTATCTTTAATCCAGATAATCCTCCTGAAATGTACCCAGAAGCCTCCCTCATGAGTGAGTCCAGATTATCTCAAGATGGTAATCAACACCAACCATCTCAGATGTTAAATTTTCTATCAGCTTAAGAACCAAGATTAAAGTATTTTCTTATTTCCAAAGCAATTTTTAATTAGAGTTTTAAAAATAACTTTCTTGGCTGGAAAACTGCTCAGTCCAGAAAGTACCTTTTTTCTTTCTTCAGATGCCAGGAACCCATGTTATTAACTGGATATTGTATCTTGTGTGTCCAATTCCAGCCTTTAGGTAAGGGGTTTGGTGATAAGTGGATCCTTGAAGTTCATTAGCTGGCTAGCCTGTCCAAATTGATGAACTTCACGTTTAATGAATCTGAAATTAAACTTGAAAACTCATTGAAGAAAGTACCCAACACTGACCTCCACATACATGCATGTGCCCTTTCATGTGCATGTACACACACTGCAGGTATATACACACCACACTGCACACCAATAGTTTAGAAAATAATGGGTTTTGTTATAGCTTCTTCAATTATACTTGGTTTTATTGCTCTTCTTCCCTCACATCTCTCCTCAGTCTCACCTTTGTCCCTTGGTCGCTTTCTCCCATGTTTTCTTTCATGTCATATGTTTTGATACGCTCTTCATTTCCACATCTTCCCTCAACCTTCTCTCCTGTCACATACTATCCTTTAATTTAGAAAATAATATTTTGTATTTTGGGTTTATGTTTGATCAACCATAAATTGAACTAAATATTCTCTTATTAAAATGTCATTTTTACTACAAATTAAAATTTTAAAATAGATTCAAAGTGTAATATTTTCCTCATCTCTCCATCTTTGGTTTGTTTTCATTAGTGCAATCAGCTAAGAAGGACAGAGTTTGCTTTGTGTGGTGACAATGCTAGAATTTTTAAAATGTTTGTATAAACTGACAGCATTCTAAATATTCTGAAAGTGTTTAGTCTCTGCTGATTTGCTACGGGAAACAAAGATTTTTATGATGTAGAGTTATCCTCATCTTGGTGGATAGATTAAAGTCCTAAGCTCTCTTGACTGCTGAAGCATCTGCCTCTTTATCTTCTGGGCCCTTGCCGGTTTCCTGGGGCTTGTTTAGTTCTCTAGGGAGAAACTAAATGGAAGACTCCTCCAAGAGGAGAGAAAATGATTATAAGTCGAATTTAAAAATATTCCTTGGGAAGAGATTAATAGAACAGTTGTATGGCAGCTGGGAATAAATATGACAGTATTTAACACAGCAAAAATTACCATGACCAGGAGGGGCATCTGCCATCTTTGTCCCGAGCAGTTCCTCTTGGGGAAAGCTCCACATCATTTTTTGCACTTATCCCCAGTTTTCTTCCTCAGTCTTTTATCTAGCCACTCTTTCCTCCAGACCTTCATGCATTAAGACTGCATTATTTGTAAAGCCTTCCTTTTTAATTGTTTTTATATTCCTTTGTGTAGTTGCTTCTCACTGAACTCACTGTATTATGTTTGACCAACTGCGACCCTATTATAAATATTAGGTGTACAGATTTCGATCAAATTGAGAAGTTCTCTTTCTTTTAAAAAGATACATGTGTGTGTATTTATTTATTTACATCTAGGTGTTGAACTCAAGTCTGTTTTCCAAACACATATCCAATACATATAACGAATCTTTTGGGACTAAGGACACACAAGAGAAACTTATAAATCCTGTGAATAGCACAAATAACTAACCATAATTTAAAACAAAAATTGCAAGCCAGCGAGTTCTAAGTATTGCTGTTGTTCTAATTGTGCTTGTTTGTTAGTTTACTTTTAACATTTGGCCGAGAATAATACCAAGGAACAGTGGGTAATATACTATTAAGCTATATCTTCAGCCATATATTAAAATATTCTTGAATTTATGGTGTGTCCAAAAGTAGTATCTTTTAAGATTAAGAATGTTATTGATGAATAAGAATGAGACAACATAATGCCTATATATAAAACAGGAGCTGCAAAAAGTGATATTTGGAAGCAAAGAGAGAATAATAATCAGAAAAAAGATGGCTACATTCTTATAGAAAATATTTTTTCATACAATATGTTACTTAAGAGATGAAGGAGCCAGGCAGTTATTTTAGCAGTTCAAAAGAAAAGTCAAAGAAGCCTACAGTTGGATGGAATAAGGAATGCTAAGATTAATTGAAAATGGAAAGAAATCTGGAGTCTCCAAAAGATGCAGAAAGTCAGTTAAAAATAATATCAGCTGATGGCAATTTGAAAGAGTTGGCAAAACAACCAAAGAATAATGAACAAACCAGTGAACACCCCCATGATCAGAAATCAGAGTCAAACACAACAAGCGAGGTATAACTCCAGCAAATTTTCAAAGATAGATTTTATGGAAGGGAAACATATACAATACTAAACCACACTAATTTCTTGCACACGTTCTCGGTGTCCAACACATCTAGTAATGGAAACATGAAAAGACATGGCTGAATAGCAATATAAATGACTAGCAACCCCTTGGTTCATCTTTGTCTCTCCTGATGACACAATGCAAACATAATGGGTTCAAATCTCAGTAAGAACAAAGTCAAAATAAATGTAGGACAGAGAAAAATGAGTGGGCAGAGATTTATTACTTGTTTATTATTTATATGATTTGTGCCCAATGAGAAAAGCACCAGAGACATTTCCAAAACAGTGCCCGCTTAGCACAAAGCAAGTGTGGGCTTTTTTTTTTTTTCAGTAAGCCTGTGTTCATATAGAAGTTGGTCCACAACTAAGCATGCTCACTTTAAGATCATGGATACTAAAGTGATGAGCAGGAATGTATCTGGGCATGCCTCAACTTGCACCAAATATTTCAATTGAAAAAAAAAGGTAAGTATGTTTTGAGGTTCCTTGACACAGGAGTCTTCCTGTGAAGGCACCTGTGTCACATAATAAGTAGGAATTTCTCTGAAAAAAAGAAAATGTCCTTATTGTCAAAGTATCTACTAGAGCCCCAAGCATGTCATCTTAGCAATAGAGAGTCGGTGAGGGCCAACAGCTCTGCTAAACTGAGTCAATTAGATCATTCCCTAAAGTAACACAAACTCTGGACTTGGTGTCAGTCATTAATTGGGGTATCTATGTGAATGTAGAAAAAATAATTAATTGACCTAGTTATGGTCATCGTTAACATGTCCACAATGAAGCAGTTGAAATGGGACTCAGAAAAAGAGAAAGTTTCATCCAAACAAGTAGAATTAAGAGGCAGAGGGCTGACTTCTCTTGAGTCTTGTTGAATTCTGAGTGCTTGGTCTCAGTTCTATGTGAAGTGTGGTGTTGGTGTGTAACAAAACAAATAACATAAGACTCCTCTTTGAAGAGAAAAATATGTAATCAGAAATGTGAGCAACACTGAAGACCAACATTTGTTTCATAAACTAATGGAAATTATTAATTTTCTTAGATATCAAATGAATTTGTTTATTCAGACACTTGAGGGTGTTTCATTTCTGCTCTGATAAGAAAATTGAATTTATGACCAAGGAAGGCAAATGCTGGCTAGTGAGGTGATGAGGTTAAAATGAAAGTTTGAACACTCTTACATTTGTCTCTTCTGTGTACTGTGAGCAAGATTCCAGAGTCTTTGTTTCCCACTTTCTGTGTAAGGTGACGATGTTACTTTTAACAAACTGTTTCAGCTGCAAATTATTTTGACACATTCAAGTTGTAAACCTGTACAATAAGTCAGGGTTTATGTCACATTCTTCTGTAATTGCAAAAGATTATGAAACTTGGCTACTTTGAATGCTAGTGATAATTCATGTCTTGTTTTTAGTGTCATTCACTAGAGACTTAACTAAACGTAGTTTTTAACTGCAAATTATTTTTATGATGGTTTTAGTTTGCTATTCCATTAATCATGGTTATACCTGTGGGATGTCTTTTGTATACCATGAATATGTGTTGCTCTCATTGGTTAATAAATAAAATCTGCTTTGGCCTATGTCAAGGCAGGATATCATCCAGGTGGGAAATCCAAACAGATACAGAAGAAAGTGGAGTCAGGGAAATGCCAGCCAGCCACCCAAGGAACAACATGCCAGCAGCCTGGTAAGAGCCACAGCCATGTGGCAATACATAGATTAATAGAAATGGGTTAATTTAATTGTAAGAACTAGCTAGTAATAAGCTTGTGCCATTGGCAAAGCATTTATAAATAATCTTAAGCCTCTGGATGATTATTTGGAAACAGCTGTGGGACATGGAGGGACAAAGAAAAGCCTCTGTCTAAATATACTTTCTAAGTTATACCTTTCCTAATATGCTTCTGACCGCTTATGTTGAAAAGAGCTTCACTAAAAGCCCATTGACACTCTGCCTCCTCTAATAGTGGGCTTCTATGGAGCACACACATACACAAGCACACACACTTGTATACAAAATGATAAGTTACTTTGGACACATCAAGAAATTAATTTTTAGCTAGTGTGTTTAGAAAGGATGGGTACCTCTAAGCATAAATGAAGTATTACTGACCTCTTTGGGATGGTAGGCTGTAAGGCAGAAGCTTCCCATGAAGTTAGAAGGAGAAATTCAGGTAGAAGTTTATGGACTCAATAAAAACTGAATGTGACTGGCAAGAGGATATAAAAGCAGCAGTATATCCTTCTATAAGGGCTTTGCATCTTCCTATAAGTACTGGAGGCATGAGGGGACATTGAAAACTTTGCTTATGGGGAAACCTGGAAGGAGTAACTGTCTCTCAGGGTCCTTTGCCCTCAATGGTCAAAAACTGCAAACTGCTGATAAAGCAGTTTATGCTGTAGCTCATGCACCCAGGGCAGGAGTGGTTAGAAAAACAAACAAACAAATAAATAAACCTCACCTGTTATGCAGATTAAAAACGTTTGGGGTCTAGATGACATTGTGTCCCAACATAGTAGAGGAAGGATGGGGTTACAGAGAAAGGGCTTCCTTTCAGTTGGAGGGACTTGGTGAATAAAATCACATGGTAGATTTAAATTTCATTATAATCTATGAAAAAACACAATCCCAAAAGGCTATATAATTCATGTGGATAGCAAATAGATCTGTAGTTGCACAGAGTTGAGGATAAGAGATATGGATGCTACAAAGGAAATGCTTGTCAAGGAATTGCAATTGATGGGCCTGATCTACATATTTATCATGGTCCTGGTTGCCCAATGGATTGCATAAAATCATAAGTCTATAAATTATAAATTTCATATTTATTATCTTATGTAGTATAAAATATTGAATGAGAATTTTCAATTGGGGTAGCAGAGACACAGATATTAGAGTCTTCAAATAGATTTGAAGGAAAGATCATATGCTATAATATTTCTGTACTGACAATATCCTGTACAAATGCTGAGAAAGAAGAGGAAATAAACAAGCAAAGGGATCCATTTAATTTTGTATTTTGATTGGTGATACTAACACTGGTATATGTCACAGACTGCAGCCGCTATAAGGTGGAAGCAGGTAAATACATAGTTATGTAACATATTATTTTCTTTCCTCAGTTTGATGATGTGATGACAATTATTGCTTGTCATTGGACGTACCAGGGAGAAGGAACATCAGCTGAAGAATTGCTTTCATCAGATTGGCCTGGGGGCATATGTGGGAGGCAGTTTTTGATTGCTAATTAGTGTAGAAGGGATCAGCTCAATGAGGGAGTTACCATCCTTAAGCAGGTGGGCCTGGGCTGTGGTGAATGGACCTGGAAGCAACCCAGTAAGCAGAATCCATTTTTTCATAGGTTCTGCTTCAAGTTCCCACCCTGATTGAGTTCCAACCCTAACTTCCCTCAAGGATGAATTGTGACCAGAAAATGTAAGTCATATATGTCCTCCTCCCCCAACCTCCCGCCCCGCTGCCCCATAGTTTGCCTTCAGTTAGAATGTTTTATTATACCAACAGAAAGGAACTAGAGCAGATGGTTAGTGTTGAAAGTCAACTTCACCAGATATGGAATCGCCTAGAAGATAGGTGTCAAGGCACACCCATGGAGGACTATTTAGATTAGGTTAACCTACAGCTATGTTTTTGAGGAATACCATTTTTAGGTAAGTTGGGCTTGGAAGTCCCATTTTAAGGGAAGATGGCTCCAGTTCTGTGTTCTTTAGACTATATTACAAGGAGGAAGCTAGCTGAACTTGAGAACTGACTCTCCTTTCTTTCTGGGTCTGAATACAATGTTAACAGCTACCCGTGTTAAGGCCAAATAAACACCTTTACCACAACAGGAAAAGTCCTGGTGGCAGGAGATTGAGGTCATTGCCCACACTGTAATTTTATCATCCAGAGAAAGGGGAATGTTCATGCTAAACTAGCTTTCTCCTTTTTCTGCAATCTGGGACTCCATTCCATGCAATGTGCTGCCCACATTTAGGGATGGGCTTCGCACCACAGTTAACCTACCAGCAAATCCTTCATAGATATATGCAGAGATCTGTACCCTGAGTAATTCTAGGTTTGTCAATTTGACAACCAGAATTCATCATCATAAAAATGTTATTTTTTTGTGATTTCTTAGATGGTTTTCTGTTGCTATGAAAAAATATATTATTCTGGATATATTAGAACAAGAACAAGAGAAGGAATTTGTTTCAGCTGAAAGGTAAGAAAGTCCATGCAAGCATAGCTGGTCTACTTTTGGTAAAGGCTTCCTGGTAGGAGAGGAAGAGGTCGTTGTAGAGGACAATTTGACAACCAGAATTCATCATCATAAAAATGTTATTGTATGTGGTTTCTTAGATGGTTTTCTGTTGCTATGAAAAAATATATTATTCTGGATATATTATAACAAGAACAATAGAAAGAATTTGATTCAGCTGAAAGACAAGAAAGTTCATGTAAGCATATCTGGTCTACTTCTGGTGAAGGATTCAGGGTAGGAGAGAAAGAGGACTGTGTAGAGGAGATGAAACAGGAGGAGCAACCTCACTTTTTTAGAACATGCTTGGCAAACTACCCACACCTATAGGAATTTTCACTTATTGATCTTACCACCCTTTAATGATACCAAGTGCCAACATAGCCACAATAAGAAACAAATATCATTATGAACCTCACAGAAAATATTCAAATAATAGTGTGAGAGGTATTTTCTCCTTGAAAGTGAGTGTGTACATGTGTGTGCATGTGTGGGGTTCTCTCTCTGTCTCTCTGTCTCTCTCTTTCTGTGTGTGTGTGTGTGTGTGTGTGTGTGTGTGTGTGTGTGTGTATGTTATGTATAAGTAGTCTCATTCTGCCTATTAAAATGGCAAAAATAATACTCAGTGATAAACATCACTGACCCTAGGTAGAGCTTTGTGTATACAATATCTTTCTTGAAACAAATTCATTTTAGCTCTATATCTAAGTCCAGGGACCTGGGTCAAAAGTGTTAAAAAAAAATCTTGAGATATTTTGTTATCATATATACATTTTTCTATCCATTACTCAGATACTATACATATGAAAACTAGAACATGAAACAGCTAATGTCTCTCTTCTTTGATTCTCAGGTTCCAGGGTTTTCTCTCCCTGAGGCACTTTTGGAGAAATTTTGCATATATTTCCCCAGTCTGTGAGTGTGGGACACATGAGTTAGAATTTTGATAGATGACTATTTTTTGAGGAATGATTTTGAGCATTAGAGAAGCATGGTGCCTACTTTATAGTCAAAACCAAATCCTCATTAATGTGGATGCACCAGTATTTAAAGTTTCTGTTTTCCCATTTTCCTGCCTGACTGAAATGTTTAGTTTCAGTTTTTTGCCAATTTCATGATTGTTAAGTAGAATTTCACACTAAATTGCAGTTTCCTAATGTTTATTATCACAGGCTCACTATTAATGAAAAATGTGAGGTTTCTGTTTGAATTTTGAAGAGCAGATCATGCTCGAGTCTAAAGTGATACACAGATGCTAAATGGGCCTGTATCACAGAAGGCACAGCCATTGTTCAGCTGCCCAAGAGTGAAATGTCTTCTTTGATCATTATGGTGAGTTTGTACACATGAGATCTGTTACAGTGTCTTAATATGCTCATTCGTCAGCTTTGCCTCTTCTTGAGATGGAGAATCTGAAGGTGGCAATCATGTGTCCCTCACTTGTGAGCATTGTAAGGGAGACTTGTAGATTGATGATAAAATGGAAGTTCCAAGAGCATCTTTCTTGGATGTCCATAATTAACTACACTTATAAATGGAGAGTTACTCGAAAATCAACAAAAATGCCATGCTTTTCTCTATTTGGCTGTGAACATTACTTTTTCCAGCCTAGACATTAAGGACGCAATGATCAAAACTGAGGAACTGGCATTCCTGCATATTCTGAGATATATTAAACAAACTTGAAAGCAGTCTGTGTTGTTTTCCCTAGCTGGAAAATAAGAGATAGGGAGTTGAAGGATAGGTGACGGTTCTCTGCCTGGCCTTTCCTTCACTGTCAAACTCAAGTAAGAAACTTGAGTATAAATTAATTACCTTAACAATGAGTTAAAGGCAGTATATCTTAGGATTGTGTTGAGATGAACTTAAGTGATAGATTTCAAATGAACTATACAGAATGTGTGATCATAAAACAGAAATAGTGCCAACTGAAGAAAAGCCAGTTCGAAAGTCAGCGGTATAGCCTAGTGTTCCTGTGTGTTTTTTTCTCTTTTATCCTCTTTAGGTTAGAAACACAAAGTGCTGAGTTTCCCAGGGCACTTTAAACTCTTTTTAAGAAAATGTAAACTTTTTAACGAGGCTTCTTTCTTTGGAGAAGCCAAAGGGAAAAAAGCCAGGCTGTGAAGTAGGAACTCTGGGAAGTTTATTAAATCTGCCTTCTGCATGGTTTTTTCACTACTTTTTCCCCCTCTCATCAATAACCCAGCTACTTCACACAAAGCAGCAAGAAACTTCTAAAGAAGCAGAGATTCTTAGCTGATCTAGATAAAAAGGAGTTTTGCCCAAACTGCTGAACAACCTGGATATGTCAGTGAAATATCGTACTTGATCACAGATTGAAAATGGAAGTTAGAGATGATTTTCAAGATTAATGAAGGTGAAAGATTAAAATAGATTGAGACTGAACATGGTTACATGAACATTTGCCTTCTTGGAAAGAGCTATGTATTCAGGAGTTATATCACTACATTCTAATTATTTAGATGTATTTTCCTATTTTTAATTTTTTATAACATTGTGTGTGTGTGCATGTGTGTGTGTGTGTGTGTGTGTGTGCATGTGTGCCCATGCATGTGTAGGTGTGTACAGTGAGGTACTCTAGCACACATAGCAAAATTAGAAGGCCACTTGAGAGAGTTGGTTCTCTTCTTCTGTTTTGTAGGTCCCAGGGTCTGAACTTAGGTTCTCAGGCTTGGTGGCAACCACTCTTCTCTGGCTAGGCTAGCTTTCTAGCTCTTATTTTCTTATATTTAGTTAATGTAAAAATAGAAATAGTATAAATTACTGTTTTAATCAATTTTAAGTTCTGTTGAATGTTAAATGCATTTACACCAAGGTACAGCAGATTTCCAGAGCTCTTTCAGCAAGCTAAACCATAAAAACATAAGCATTTTGGTAACTTTGAACCTTATTATCTTTCAGTGCTTTCTAAATTACTCACTAAACCAGAAATAACAAGTCTTGTGCCTTAAGTTCATTAAAATATTCTTAGGTATGTCATGTAGCCACAGGGTGTGATATGGCAAATTTGAAAGACTACATTTTACACATTAGTTCTGAAAATGGCAGTAAAAAATGTAAAAAAAAAAAAAATCTCATGTCACAAAGAGACAAATCTCTTCAAAGTGTGTATTCAAAATTCCTAAGTAATGTGTTTTCTTAAGACAATACACACAAGCAACCCTGAGGCAGTTAACCGTAAGCTTGAGAAAGTCCCATCCAAGGTATCAATGGATGACAACTTTAAGTTTCCTCAACCTGCATGTACTCTTGTCCCCAAGCTTGGGAGACCTACTAATTTCCATATCACCAGTGGTTGCAAACTCTGTCATCCAAAGACTCTAAGGCCCAAGCTGTTGCTATGGCTTCAGTTGCAGCTTAGGATCCAGAGTATTCTAAGACTCATAAAATCTCCAGAGTAGAGAGACATCTCTCTGCCTGTTTGAGGAGAGGGTACAGGTATGATCTCTGGTGGCTTTCTGCATGGGCTGGTGCCATGAACCACTTGTGCAAATAAAACTGAAATAATATATGTAAATACAAACAAAATCATAGTGTAGCCTTGATTCTTAAAAACATTCTCACTACAGTGTTAGTGTATATCAAAAATTCAAAAATTGTCATTGGAACTAGGGACAAAATGTAAGTTATTTTAGTCCACTTTCCAGGTTGTCATTCTATTTTAAATATACTGGAGCTTCATTTCTATGGAATAACTGTCTTGGATGAGAGCCACCACTGTTCTGTGAACACTGGCCTCTGTACTTTGACTGGCAGGGTGACAGTCAGATGCACCTAGAGATGTTCATTATTGATTATTCTCTTCGAGAACTTTGGCTGACATTTCCTCAAGACATATGTTTATGCAGCAATAGAAATGTTCCAAGTTCATTTCCACACTTGTTCCGAGCTATTGTCAAAGAAATATCTTATTCTCTATTGCCTTTTCAACCTTAGCACACCAAACAACTTGAGTTTAAATCAATTCCACAAAACAGCACCAGGTGGAGTGGAAAGTGATTGGAAGTGCAGACAGTAAAGGCTCTGAGTCGACAGCTTTTTTTCCTTAGATGTAGAAAATCAATTGTAATAAAAAAAATAAACAACTGATCATACTCTAATCTTTATAAGCTCCTAGATTTGCAAGCATTAACAAAGCAGAAATGGGCACATTATGATTTGTGCATAGATTCGTCTCCTGCTGGAGCTGCCAAGGACCTGGAGGGCACTTAGCATATGCAGCTTCTGCAAGCAGGATGTGGGTTATTGTTGCTGTGATCATCTACTCTTCGATCTGAGGAGAACAAGCAGAGCTGTCACAGTAGGGGACAAAGAAAGGAAACAATGCAAATGAATGTTCTTCCCCAGATGACATGAATTTATTTCTCGAAGTTTGAACTAAGTAAAGAACAAAGTAGATCTGAGGTTCTTCACACAGAATGCTCCCTTGAGAGTGTCTTAAATTAGTTGGTTCATAAACACCTTTGTGGGAAATACTTGAATATAAAATAAGTGGAGGTTTGCTGCAAATTATCTGAACCAATATTTACTCTTAAGCAAATCATACTAATCTGATGAAAACAGGGTGCTATAATGGGCCAATTTCACTGAAAAAAAAAATGCACCATTGTGACTAAAAATAGCCTCCTGACATTTATTTGAAATGATTAAAGGGAGGTAAAATTTAAATATGGGCATAAAAACATAATATCCTGATTTCAACATTTTTTATAATCATTAATTCAATAATTGTGTGTCTCTGAAGCCATTGCATGTGTTTGTGTGTATGTGTGTGTGTATGTGTGTGTGTGTGTGTGTATGTGTGTGTGTGTGTGTGTGTGTGTGTGTGTGTGTGTGTGTGTAGGCTGCAATGGGATTATTTTGATACCATTTTTTGTGGCATTATTATATGTACAAGGAAATTTGGAAATGAGCTCATATAAATCTGTCAACTTACGGAAATAAACATCAGCCAATGATAAATGTTAAAGGCTATTAACATCTTGCTTCAACAAGGAGGCCTGCAACCATCACATATGTCTGGTAGCGATCCTAAACTAGGCATCGGCATGGGAAGGCTTAATAGTGGAGTAAAGGACTGGCTTTGAATATGGACTGACAAGAAGCTACTGGCATGGGGACTGGCAGAAGGTAAACAGAGGATGGATTCCAATGTCATTCGATTGGGACACACATTTGACTTTCTCATGCTCTTCCTAAATGGTCATCAGGAACCAAAGTTACACAATTTATGTTATCACTCAAGCGTTGGCTATTTGAGGCTGATTATTACAGAAATTACTAGTTGGCCTAGCCAAGATGGTGTTATAGGCTGTGTTTATCTTTCTCTATGTCTGGTTTCTAGCAGACTTGTTTCCTGGGCTGTGTATGTGGGTACTGGATTGATTTCCAAAGGAAGATTCTGCAAGTAATAAATAAGAGTTTTATTTTTATGTAACATTTGGTCATTGTTGGTTTTTATATGTTGTCTCTTCAAAGGCATCAATAGGTCAGTTAAAGAGGGGATACTGCTTAGTTTGTTGCAACCCATCTTAATAGAAACTTTCACTGGTGAGAAACATATCAAAGAGGGAGAAAACACTGGGCTTTATATATGCAAATAAATAAGAGAATCTTGAAGAAGCAGAGTCTTAGTTGAATTTCTAATGACTGCTGAAAAATTGGAATTTTGGAATCAACTCAGACAAATACCCTATTGCTATTAAACCCAAGGGCATTATGGAGTAGAATTCCCAGTCTTCATGTTCTTCCTAAAGCAAAGTTTTCAATGACATATGTGGTAATTAGTAGATTGTGACAATTTAAATGCTTATCAATGTCAGGTCACTAGATCAAAACTCACTGTGCCATTTATCTATGCATTTTTCTTTAGCAAATCATACAGTATGTTTTTGTAGGATCTATGAAGGCAGCACGATGACTTTGCACAAGAGGGACCTGGGTAGGATTCATGAACATACTCATACCTAAGGTTTACTTTGGAGGCCAGCTAGGTTATAGGTAGGAACTGCAGGAAGGTGGAATGGAGTATAAAAACATCCAAAGCATGGAAGTAGGAAAATCTCAAAACTTCTTGACTGGGTTGACAACATACTACAGACTTCGAGTTGTACAGAGAAATATGACTTAAAATGCATCCCAAAGGTCTGAGGAACTTGGAAATCATTTCATGGGTAATGGGGAGCTAATGGGAATGTCAAAGACAGTATTACTCTTTGGGAAAGTCAGTCTCATGTAAAACAAAGGCTGCATTCCCAGAAATGGATTCCCAGAAAGGAACTCAGGAATTATCTAAACCGCTTCGAGTCATGTATGATAAAGGGATGTTGTTCAGAGGAGAACAAGGAAAACTTATTGTTATGTTTGTTTGTCCAGTTTACATCCCTCTTTCTTCTGGTAAGAGTATGTCCAATTTCTTTTCTCTTTCATTTGCTTTTTCTTTATTTCTGAGCTTATCTTCTACTCTACCTTCTCCTGTGTAGTATAGACCTACTTATTTTGAGGAGTTATCCCACACTACATGACATAATTCATGTGGAATGTTGGAAAGATACCTTCATGTTCATGTAGAAAACTTAATACACATTCTTGTCCTTGAACTCATCCTCTCTTGACCTCATTTAGTAGGTGAAGGATACTAGCATCCATGAAGCCAAGGTATTAGAGTCCTAAAAATGTTTCTCAACTACTTTCTCTCTTCTGTTTCACAGATCTAATTAACAATGAAATCTTATTCTCCTACTTAGCAAACTGCATTTGAATCTAAAATCTATCCCTTCTATTTCAAAAATACTTTTCACTCTAATCACCTCATCATGTCTGGAGTAACTTCTAAATGCCTTTCTGAAGCCCCATCCTTCTCTCTGCCCTTTATCAGATGCATTAGTGTCAAGGCAATCACCAACGATGTGCAAGTAATTCCTCTACTGTTGCTGTCGTCTACCATCCGTAGAATAAAAGCCAAACTCCTCGACACATGCTAAAGCTTTTATATCTTCCACCAACTTGATTTACCAATTCCACCTTCCCTGTCTCCTTCAATAAAATGAATATAATTTAATATCTTGGGTAGTACTATTCTGCCACTGACAAACTTTCACTATGCTTCCCAGAGCTTATAGGCTTTCTTTTCATCTCCTAATGCCTTCCTGTCTACATTTATTCACTGATTTTTACTTATCCTTATATTTTAGCTCATATTTTGTTCCCTTCATGGGTTCAAATAAGCCTGAAGCTTGTGAGAGAGGCTAGGTGTTTGAGATGAGACAAACACACAATAGAGAAAATTCAAGATAAATAGAAATTATCAGAAAAGGTACAGTGAGAAAAAGGAATTTAACAGTGACGTCTCTTTGAGGGGGAAGCAATGCTTACATAAATGGGAGAACTGCATAAAAATGATAGGTAATGATCATTAAGCCACAAAGCTAAGGCAGAATCAGATGTATGATTCAAGTCTATTTGGTTTGAGATCTAGAAAACATCCTTTAGGGTTTTTTTTTATTTAGGGATTCTATTTAGAGATCTGATGAAGATAGTGTTCAAACAGAAGTAAAGTGTCGGTGTGTTGACTATCATAACAGTAACAAAGCACAGAAGTTAAGAAGTTTAAAATACTCACTTGAGAAGAAAGAAAGATGAGGATTAGAAAAGGAAGAAGTATTAGCATTATAGTTGTAGGAAAATCAGGATGGGGTAAAGGTTTGTGTGTTATTATAAATTAGAGAGAACTTAAAAATAGCCCAGGGAAGTTATCTTCCAATTACCTACTATACTTTCCGTACAGCTGTCTTAAGGCAAAAAGTGGAAACCTACTGATAGTTGTTACAGATGTGTCTTAAGAAGTGGGTAGAAGTAGCAGCATAAAACTAGAAGTTGTTAATCATGAGACATGTCTACAATAATTTTTATAGGACTTTGAAAACTATTTTCATTAATATCAATGATTTACTATATAAAATATTTCATTTAAATCATGACTGCCTGAGAGGTTTGGGTTATTATTTGTCAAAATAATGTGGGTAAAGAGTTTTCTATCTTCCTACATAAATGCTCTTAACTCTGCCTCACTACCTACTTGGGGCTGGGGATGGACAGCCTGTTTTTCAGACGATCATAAAAATGTAGAACAAACACAAATATTGCTTTCATTCTTCCTGGAGCATGGGCTCAGCCCAAAGACAGAACAGGTTGCCTCAGGGAATACTGAGTTCCACATCAGTAGAATTGTTCAAATTTCTAAGAGTCGTTTGGAGTCATGGCAGGCCCAGATGATTTTTAAACCCCTTTCATCCCCATGGTCTTTGAGTTCACATGTTTAAATGACTTGTAAGCTTAAACACAAGCTACATGCCAAGTTAATAATAAACAGATATGAGCTTCTTACAAAGCAAGCAGTGTAGTAGGTTATTATTATTTTTGTTTTCAAAATTTGTCAAGAATGATCCACCTCAAGAGAACAGAGAACTTAGTCTACTAATGTTTATTGTTCCTATTTTGGGACAAATTTCCATCTTGTGTTTACCTTTTCATTCTATGTTCAAGAAGAATAAGGAGGTAGGTAGTACTGTAGTCTCATTGTGTGATATATGTGTAGAATCTTGATGGTAAGTGTGGTCTATATTAATAAAGTGTTTCAAAGGAATTTACCAGATCTATCTTCCTTGACTCTGTTTGAGGTTGCTGTTGGTTCCTGCTGGTAGCCCCTGTCATTCATTGTTTCTTAGATTTTTTCCATTTTAGAAATCTTTCAGATGAGGAAACAAAATCAAAGAGATTATGAATGCTCCAAGGGCAAGCATGGAATCAATGAAGAAAAGTCACCACTTACATCAGGAGGAAACATCATCAGAGAATGATTCAAGGTGAATAGATCTTTCATCAAGCTCCTGTCTTGATACTGACCATGGGCTTCATGATGAGCAAGAAGTTACTATATACCTGATTACAAAATATTTTGGTTAAAAATAAAGGAAGGAAAGAAAACATACACACATGCAGTTAAATAATTTAAAAAGTAACAATTATATCCTAAAAAAAGTCATGTTTTATATACCACATTTTCATCATTGACTTATCTGTCAAAGGATACAAACTAATTCCAAAATGTGCCTATTGTGAATAGAGCTATAAAAATATGGATGTACAAATATCTCTGTTTGATGATTTAAATTTATTTCATTATATACCTAAAAATTTCATGGCTGGGTCAACACTTTTCACTTTTGGTAATCACCATACTGAACATGGAAAGACAATGGCTGAACCAATTTATGTTTTCGCCCTTTCCTTGTATCCTTGCAGTGTTGGTTGTTATTTGTTTTATGGCATCCATTTCGACTTGGGTGAGATAGGATGTCAGTAGTTTTATTTTGGATTTCTTTAAGGTCTAAATATATTGAATATTTTAATATGTATACTGTCCACTTGTGTTTCTTCTATAATAACTGTACTCATTTCATTCTTCTATTCATTGATTTTGAGTTCCTTATATATTATAAATATGAATTTTTCATCAGATATACAGCTATAAAAATTTTTGTTCACTCTGTGGGCTGTCCCTTCATTTGATTTATTTTTTGCAGTTTTATGTATATGTATTTTTATTTATTGTGTGTGTATATGTTGATGTCATCAGAAGGCAAAAGAAAGGCATTGAATCACCAACTTTATTTAAGGTACTTGTAAGGCACTGTGTGTGGGAGCTAGGATCCAAACTCAGGTCCTCTGGAAGAGCACCAAGCACTCTTAATCACTATGAAATCTATCTGGACTAATACAAACCCTTTTTAATTTCATGCAATTTTATTAGTCAATTGTCAGTAGCATTTCCTGAGCTATTAAATTTCTTTTATAAGGTCTTTGCATATCCCTATATTTTTTAAAAGTGTTTCCTTAAATGTTTTTAGAGTTTCCATTCTTTCATTAAGATTTTTAAAACATTTTAAAATTTGCTTTCATATAGATAGGAATCTAACATTATTCTTCGGAGTACAATGCCCTGTTTTCCCAATGGTACTTGTTGAAGAAGCTCTCTTTTCTCCAAAGTGTGTCCTTTACTTTTATTTTTAAATCATGTGGCTATAGATAGATGAATTTTATTCTCAATCCAATATCTATTCCACTAATCTGTTTCTGTGTTGTGTTAGTACCATTCTATTTTTGTTATCATGACTCTCTAGTATAAGTTGAGAGAAGATAGTGTTCCTACTTTTGATCAGAATTGCTTTTTCATGTTTTCATATAAATTTTAGGATGTTTTTCTGTTTCTGTGAATTCTTTTTTGGAAATGCACTAAATCTGTAGGTTACTTTGGACAATGTATCCATTCTTGCTTTATTCACTTTGTTGATCATGATCGTTATTGGTATTCCATCATCCACCATCTTTAATCTCTTCCTTCAATGTTTTAAATTTTTCATTGTAGATGTTTTTCATTTACTTGGCTAGATTAATTCCTAGTTATTTCACTTTTTAAGCTATTGTAAACAAGAATCTTTTCTTTAATGTAATTTTTTTTCTCAATTGGTTCAACATCACTTCAATCCAGGTGTTCTTGCATGCTAGGCAAACACTCAGGCAATTGAGTTTCATGCTCAGCCTGAAGCTGGTTTTAAAATAAGCTCTTTTGGCAACACTTTGATAAGAAAACCCTTTTCTTTTAACAATATATTTTAAACAATATAAAACAATAAATAACATTGAAAAGCATTAGTCAAAAAAATGATAGCCAGTTTGTCTGGAGCGGCTGGCACATGCCAGTCACTGGCTAGGTGCATTGCATGCATTCTTTATTCTTATCAACTTCTCTACTGCAGCCTCACCCCTACACCTCCTACTGTGATCTGGAGAGTAAGGCTTAGATGAACATAGTGATATGCCGAGCTAAACAGTGATAAGGGCCAGAGACATCTTACTCTAACCCCGCCTTTTCTTTTCTCAAACTACAGATCCATCCTTGAAAACCTCAGTAGATTTTCATGTGTATTTTCTTGTTCAAACCCTGTTATGTGGTTGCTTCCAGCTTTAAAATCTACAGGGAGATACACATTATTTTCTACAGATGTACGTGATTGTTGGACTAGCTCAACATACAATATGGAGGAGATAATGGATAGTAGCCATTATCACCCTTCATAGAGTGTGTGTGCTTATCACACTGATTCTTCATGTTGTCAGGGCCTTTGTTTTTGACATTTTAATATTTATACTTTGACTTTCCTAACTGGATGATACCATGTTTGTTGTGCAAATTTTAATTCCATAAAGGTTTTAAGTATTTTTTAAATCAAAGCTTTATTTATTTATTTATTGCTTAAAACTTAGACTCAATGTGGGAACAGGAGATTGTTCAGTGGTTAAGAGCCCTAGCAGCTCTTCCAGGGAACCTGGAAGAGGTTCAGTTGCAGCACCTACATAGAGGCTCACAAACATCTGTATCTCCAGTTCTAGATGATCTGAGGGCATGCACCAGCTATGCATTGACATATATGTTGATAAAACACTCATACATATGAATGAATATATAAATAACTAACTTTAAAATGAGGGCATTTGTAGTGGATAGCCATCCCAGCATTGGCCTGGAAGTTCCAACCCCCATTGAGGCTTCAGTAATGGTCATGCCCACAAGGCAGGGTGGAGGAGGAAGCTAAAGACCCAGAACTGAGCCCAGCTAGCTCAGTAGGTAGAGCATAAGACTCTTAATCTCAGGGTCGTGGGTTCGTGTCCCACGTTGGGTGCCAGATATTGGTGAAATTATTAAGGCCACTCCACATAGTTAAAGGGAGGTTTATTTTGTGGGGTAACTTACAAATGAAGGGATAGGTAGGTTGTAGGGTCTGGCAAAGGTATGGTGCAGTCTGGCAGTGTTCTCTGGAGAACTCTGCTCGGTCTACCTCCTGCGTCCAGCATCCCAGAACCAAGAGAGAGCCCTCCTCTCGATGCTGGGTCTTCCGTTTCCTCCTCTGCCCTGCCTTGTGGGCGTGACCATTACTGAAGCATTAATGGGGGTTGGAACTTCCAGGCCAATGCTGGGATGGCTATCCACTACAGGCATTTGCCTTATCTTATATCTTGTTTTGTCCTGTTTGGCTATCATCTTTTGGAGGCCTGTTTTTTTTTTTTTTTTTTTTTTTTTTAGAAGGAAAGTGGGGATTGGATTGGGGACAGAAAGGAGGTCAAGAAGCAGGGAAGAATGGATGTGGGGGTAGGGAACTGTGCTTGGGATGTATTGTATGTGAGAAGAATTTATTTTTTAAAAAAGTATTTCCTACATATTATATTAAGCTAGTCCAACAATCATGCACAACTGTAGAGAATAATGTGTGCCTCCTGATAGACTTTAAAGCTGGAAGTGACCACATAACAGGGCTAGAACAAGAAAATGTACATGAAAATCTACTGTTTTTTTCCAGGGATGTATCTGTATTTTTACTTAAAAGAAAAGGAAAGATTAACAAATTAGGAGAAATTAACTGACCCTAATTACCATAAGGCCTGAAAAGAAAAAAAGAAAATCTTCCTTCTTTCAAAGAGAGAATGCTTTTCTTTATACAGCCAAGATAGTACTGAGACTTTGGTCCACAAGTATTCACTCTCCTTTCTGAACAGTGGCATCTGCCCAATGCCCATGTAGGTGAAGTTGAGTTCTATGCATTGTATAGGGTCCTTTTCTAAATTTGGCCTGGAAGCATGGGAGTTGTGAGATGCTTCCAGGTAGTTATAGTTTCTTGAATGAGGAAATGTGCCAGTAAAACATTCTCTACTTTCTTTTCCTCAACCTTAACCTTTGCCTAGGTTTCCCCAATTTAATTTGTGGTGTAACACAAACAAAAGGAATATCTAATGCAATATTCTTAAAGAAAAATAATTATTGAACAGAACAAAAATAAATACCCAAAATAAAGTCAACTTTTCTCTTGCTACTTTTCTTCTGTATTTTCCACATATCATCATCTAGGCACAGTTTCTCAGTGTCATAGGAAGAGACCATTAGCCACAGTCAAGCAGGGAATAGTATTTGCATTTCTGTGGCACTGGGGCCAGGCTGCTGTCTGCATGCCAAGAGTGGTCTAGCTTATTTATTCCTGTGATTGCCATGCCATGCCCTCAACTCAGGGCCAGTGACTTTCTTACAGTTATATTCAGGTGGGTTTTCAGGGTCTTGCTCCAATAACTGATAAGCCCATTAGAGAATAAACAACAAAATGCCAAGCCTCCATTCAACTCATGGTGTTTTTATATCCGGTTAAGGTAGCAAAGGATTTGTCTAAGGTTGAATTCTTTAACGACTTCAGCCAGCTCTATTACACAAGCCAATTTAAAGCCAGCGTTTACATATTACAAAATACTTGAGGGAAAAAAATCAGAAAAGTCCATTTCTGTGGCTGTAATTCTAATTGCTGCCTACTTACTAAATGTATGTTGTTGTTTTTTTAAACAGTCATCGGGCTCAAACACAACTGAAGGAAGAGAATCCTTTCCCATCAAATTATACAGACAAAATTTTAGCTTGAATTATGTACCTTAGGGCTTGATCAAATTGTAACTTTCCAGGCTTATTGTTTTTCAACAATACTGTTTTCCTGCAAACTTCTGTTTGAAATATTTATGCCAATGCCCTCATGGTTTCGGTAATAGAGTTTCAACATTGAGAAGTGGGGGGCGAATACCCACCGATGGTGCCTGTTATTTGAGCTATGATCTCTGAACAAAACCAGGGAATTCACTTTATACTCATCCTACCTTGAGAATTCTTGCTTCCCTCATTACCAGTCATAGCACAGCACAACTGTGGTCCAGCAATACTGGTTACACATTGGGGGACTACTGGGGGGAAACCATTTCCACTAAGCTGTGGCACAGAACTAAGAAAGTACATTATTATTGAATCACATTTAAATATCTTGCATATATAATGTCCTGGCTGAGGAGTAGGGAATCTAAAAATTTCAAGGATTGGTTGAAACACACACACACACACACACACACACACACACACACACACACACACAATTACAAAATTTGTTCCAAAGAGACTCAGATGGAAATCTTGAGAGAAATTTAATTCACACAAAGAAAAATGTTCACTGTATTAGAGATACTCAGATGTAGGGGGAACAGGCATGTTGACTTAATTAGGCAGACTTCTTGAGCAGAACTGGCTCCAGCTCCTATCTTTTATAGGTCAGTTACTCTTTGGAGGCTACATGGGATATTTATATTTTAAAAGTCAAGCATGTCTCAGGAAAATCAGCATGTGACTCTCTGGAAAAGCTTGCTGTTTCATTGACAATGGCAAGAATACCTAGATTTTGTTTCTCACTGTCAATTTCATGCAGACACAGAACAACTTACATATTCTATTTAATCATAGAGTATCACACACACACACACACACACACACACACACACACACACACACACACACTTTAAAAATATGCTATTGAATCCCTAAGTGCTAAGCCTGTTATTGTCACTGGCAATAGCACCAATACTGTAGTGCACAGTTGAAGCTGAATATCAAGAAATTTAGTGGCAGTCTATGATATCTAAGGAGGTATTTGGTAGAAAAGGGCTGAATTAAATAATCAGAAAGTCCAGGAGGAGAAAGTAAACAGAATAAGATCTAAAAGCTACAAAGGTAGAAGTTATACTGCGTTAATTATAGAAATTAATACTGCATATCAGTTATAGAAAATGGAGATACAAGAGAAAGGGTTGATAGACAATTTTGTATAAGGACAGAAGACCATGAATTTCTCCTAGAAATGATCTAGAACCAAAGGGCAGCTGCCATTATGAAACTAAACAGTTCAGACTGGCTTTCAAAGCAAATTTAGCAAGACCTCTTCATACTCAGCCATGTGTATAGGCTAATGTCATACAGTGGCAAGCTACTAATTTCTCCCTAGATAACCCAAGAGAAGTAATAGTCATGAGTCATTGAGTAAAACTCTCTTCTTTTTGAGATCAAAGACACAGCTTCACCTATTGTAAGTTTAAAACCAGATGTAGCTAAAATGACAATTTCATTCAACCCAAGAGTGTGATTCATCCTCCAGATTAAATTTAACTGATGGACTAGTGAGCACTTATGTTATGGTTTTGAAACAGAAAAATGACTGTAGAATGATTAGTCAATACACTCATGTAGTTTGTTTTGTCTCCAAAATTTTAATGCCTAATCTTTATATTAGTTTCTGTTACAGAGTCCAGGAAACACTTTCAAAAGAGTTTTAGGGAAAATTAAAATCAGAAATTTCTGAAATTTATAATTTTTCATGAGTACTGTGAAGTGTCTTATCAAGGTGCAGAAGGCCAGTGTACTCATTTATTTAAGAGGATCAACATAAATGTCACTTAAGGAACTAGTGCATGAAGTTGGACCTCCTAACATTTTAATTGAAATGTCCTATTTGTGTGTAATTTTGTTTTTTGGAATCCTAAACTAACAACTACAACAACAAAAAACAACTGGGTATATGGAAGTTGGCCATGTCAGACAAATCTAATTTTCTTTTATGACAGAGTGACCAGCTGTGTAGATGGGAAAAGCAATAGGTACAATATATCTTTCCTTCAAGAGAGCTTTGACTTTGTTCCCCAATATGTGGCCATAAACAAGCCAGAAACTATACTATTTTATTTATGTCAGATGTCAGATGTGTGGAGGTCCAAGAGACTAGTTATCAATGATTCAGAGTCAACACACCAGAACCCATTTATGGACTATTTGAGCTTGATTAAAAGTTAAAATGTAGAACAATGGCATATCATACTCCCTTATTAAAAAATGAGTGATCTGAAAATTCAGTCGGTGAAGTTTGAAAATGATGAGTTCAATTATTTATTAAATAATATCTTTTTAAATAAAAAAGGAAAATGATGAGCAACTTTATGATGGAATTCTGTATCCTTAGAAAACATGTTTAAATCTATCTTTTTTTATTTATGAATGTGACCTTCTTGGGGTCAGAATCTTTATAGGTACATTGAAGTTCAGAAGACAATCCTAATTTAATATGCCTATTTTCCTTGATTTAGATGTCATGTTAAGCCACAAACTCACAGGAAGAATGCCATGTTAGGACAGAGGAAGACAGTAGGGTAATGCAATTATAATTAAAAGATCTGTGGGCAAGAATGGCTACCACAGGATTCTGCCTAGAGTCTCAGAAGAAGCATTTTCCTATTGACCCTTCAGACTTCTGATATCCACAATTGGGGAAGAAAAACATTTATTTTGTTTCAAGTTACCCAATGTATACTACTTTAAATACACACACGCGCGTGCACACGCACACACACACACATACACACACACACACACACACACACACACACAAATGGCCAACAGAAGATTATGTTATTAAATGAAGTTACATATTTATGGTGCTGATATACCAGTGAAGCAAAAAGGCTCTATGAGTGAACCAGCCTAGTTATTCATCAGCATTGACTAAGGGCAAAAGTCTTACTCATTTGGTCCTATTTTCTTCAGTTTTTAAAGCAGAGAGGATGGGATGACATTCATTACATTGATGATGTTCACTTAAAACTGAATTTGTCTCAAATTTTTGTCCATAAACTGATGGATAATTTTGTGAAATGTCTTCTCAGGATATGTAGAGATGATGCCATGAATTATTGTAGCTGGAGTTTTCCTGTGTCCCACCTGGCCTGTGGTCAGGACAAATCTCTCTCATCCACCAGTTCTGCAGCTGCTTGGACCCAAGTAAACACACAGAGGCTTATATTAATTAAAACTGTATGGCCTAATGGCTCAGGCTTCTTGCTAGCTAGATCTTACATTTTAAATTAACCCATTTCTATAACTCTATACCTTGCCACGTGGCTCATGGTTTACCGGTATCTTTACATCTTACTTCTTATGGCAGCTGGCAGAAAACTTCAGCTACAGATTATGTACTTCTTTCCAATGATTCTATTGATATGATTAACATGTTGGTCAACTTGTATATAATGATTTATCATTCTTGGTGAAGTATAACTTTTTAAGAAATGCCCATTTCTTCAAGGTTATCAAATTTGTTGACATGTAGTGACCAATAATAATTTCTAGTGATCCATTAAATTTCTGTGGTACCAACTGTAATGTCTAATTCTCATCTAACATTATATTTATATTTACTTGGGCCTTCTCTTTTGTTTAAAAGTAAATCTAATCTTTCTTCAAATGTCTTTAACCTTTCAAAGAAACAACTCTTTATTGTATTATTTTACTAGGCTCCTTTTCATTTATTTCTACTCTGAACTTTATTACATATTTGAAGTGATTTGAGTTTCTATGTTTGATTTGTTTGTGTTTTGTTGTTACTTCAGGGCAGTGGATAATTTTCTTTAACTTGACATCTTTCATCTTCAACTCAGGGTAATATTGCTCTAAATTCACATTTTAGGTTTGATTTTCCTAAATTTAATAGATTTAATAGAGTTGTTGCAACTCCATTTTTATTTCAAGAACATTTTAAATTCAGTTCTTGATTAATCCCATGATCAATTGATTATTCAAGTATAAGTTCTTTGATTTCTATCAGCTCCAAAGATTTTTGGTTATGATTTCTAGTTTTATTGCAATGTGTTCATAAAATATATTTGATATTGTTTTACTTTTAAATGTCATGCTGAGCCTTATTTTGTGTGTATGCTAGGATCAATGAGACCTTCTCAGGAAGATATCCCCATGTACTATTGATGTATATTTTGCACATGTTAGATGGCATGCTCTATAGATGTCATTAGGACCATTGGACTAGTGTTCAATTTAATCCTACCATTTCTTTGTGGATTAAACTGAGAAGCCAAATTTTCCACTTTATGATTGTATAATAACCTTTTTTATACTATTTTCTATTTTGTTTATTTTTAAGTATATGAGGGTTTTGTGTACATGTTTGTCTATGTAGTGTGTGTATAACAGGGCTCATGAAGGACAGAAGAAAGCATCAGATCTGCTGGTATTGGAGTTACAGACAGTTGTGAGCTGTCCTGAGAGAACTGGGAATCAAACCTGTGCTCTTAACCATTTAGCTACATCTCCAGCCCCCTTGTACCCCTTTTTGTCTTTATTTAAGATATAGTTTGCCTATGTATATCTATTTTTCCTTTTCATTCCATTTATATGGAAGATATAATTCCATCTCCTTTAGTTCATGTTTGTAGAGATAAACTGAATTTATTGCAAACATGTAGTGGTGTCTTTTTTCAGGTACACTTATCAGTTTAATCTTTTAATTGGATAATGTAATCCATTTATAGTTAAATAATTACAAATAGGTAAGGTTTTGTATAGCCATTTAAAAATTTTTAAAAATCTTTAGCTTTTTTTCTTAATTTCCTTTCTGTCTTTCTTCCATATTCTGTTTTGGTTTTGGTTTAGTCTATGGAATATTTTCTATTTTTTATTATTTTTCAGTTCTGTGTTACAGATTTGCTTTATTGCTAGCATGAGGCTCACCAAAATATTTTCTATTGTAGTAAGGTATTTTGAAATGATTGTAACTTAGTATAATCATAAAAAAGAGACTGCAAAAATGAACTGTACTAATAAAATTCATTGCATTCTATTTCAACATTTAGAGATTTAGACCTATTTTTTAATATTTTTATATTTCTTATTTTAACATATAGTGCATTTATTCTAATTATTTTGCTTTAAAATTTCAGATTAAAGATATGAATTCCTTATGCTCTATGTTTATAATTTTAGAACACTCTGAATTTGTATTTCTTTTATGGGTGAGTTTTATACCTTGTGATGTTCTTTATATATTAATTTCTCCTTTTGTTTGAAGAACTGTGTTTACCATTTACGGAGGGTAGATATTCTCTTGGATTTTGTCAATATTTATCTCCATTTCGGAAGTATAGCTTTTCTTTCTGGCTTGGTATTTCTTTCTTCTCCTTTAACAATGTTAAGAGTTCATGCTGTTGTCTTTTGACCTACAGGGTTTCTTCTGTGAAATCTACTGTCAGGTAAATTGGAATACACTTAGGCATCTTTTTTTTTTCCTCCTTATCTCGTGATTACTTCAGACTTTTCTCTTTTTCTTTGACCTTTGAGAAGTTGGTAGTAATATATTTCGGAATAGACTTGGTTGAGTTGAGTCTGGATAATGTTTGTTGACCTTTTTGTAACCAACATTTGCATACTTCCCAATGTTTGGGAGAAAAATGATTATTTTCATAGTTTCCTAGCTTTCTTTCAGTCTAATGCATAGGATCCAGTTTGGATTCTTAAGTTTAGCCATTTAAAACCATGTTACATTATGTCTTCCCTTGGCTTCTTTCTGGCAGTGATAGCAAGTTCAACTAGCCAGTAAAGTTTAAGAAGGAGAGAATTCTTAATCTCTAGTCTTCTGCCATTCATCCAGTTCTACTCATTCACCAAGGTCCTGCTCATCCTTGTTTTTTTTTTCATTATTCTCTCATCATCTTTACTCTTTACCATGCTCTATTAACTAATGTATTTCACAGTATTTTATAATGTAACAGTTTATCACTTTTATTTTCAGTCATTATTGTTTTCTATATATGTGTAGATATGCCATAACATTGAAGCCTGAATAAATGGATTGGAACATTTTAAGATGTTGAAAAATCCTTATATCACAGACACATTTTAATGATAATTATTGTGAATATTTTTAAATTTGTAAATTTCAACCAAGGTAGTTAGTGACAAGCATTTCCTTCTATATTCTTATGAAAGGTTAAATGAAGGAACAAAGAAATGGAAAGGACAAATAGACTGTTATAAAGCATTATTTGAAAATTCCAATGCATAAAAAGAAAATTTCCCTCGTTTAGTTCAGGAAATAGGAGGGTTATAGGTACCAGCATCTCAATCACTGTGTTCACATTTTAAATAAATGTTGGATCAACTATATGACCTTTAACAACAGCTTGATAACTATCAGTGTGGTGAAAAGAACACACTCCTGAAGTCCTTCCAAATCACCAGCTGTATAAGAAAAATAATTACATCCTCAAAAGCCACAAAGCCTAAAAGAAAGTAGCGAAGATTAAATAGGTAATTCCATGGAGGCCTATTCAGAGCACCGTCTGCATTTACAGCCAATTTCCTTCCACATGATGTTTATTTCTTTGTCAGATATTTATAGTCCAAATACTAAAAGTCCATTGAACATCAGCCATTGATACAGTAATATAAAGCAGATTTATATATTCTGCTTGTCTGCTACTCAGTTGGGAAGAGAAGGCATTGCTCAATCTAATAGCTTTCTTTCTTAAGAAGTATTCATTTTAAAATGTGTCTTATAAATACAAGATGGGTTAAGATGCTGTGCTCTAAATATTTTTTAAGGGATTTATGTTTGCATTCACTGTCCTTTTAATCAAACTTCAATGCATTTCTAATACAGAAGTTTTAGGGAGAAAAATACTACTTGCTACTTCTGAAGCTAGAAGTTTGCCTTTGGAGACGAAGTCTTGAGAGTTACTAAAAGAGACGATTATGGACACACTGACAGACTTTTTTTAAATCATTTATAGAAAATATTTCTATATTAAATGACTGTGTGAGTTTAAAAACCTTTATCCTTTTTTGTCTTGACTACTTCATGAAAACACTCCAAATTTGTATATATGCATTTCCAGAGTGTTAAAAGTATGTAACATCTTACCTACTCAATAGCTGAATAAATTTCCTTTTTGTTTGATGTTTTGGTTTCTAAAAAATTGAATTGTTGAGAACAAGATTGGAAAAGCACAGGGACAAATAGCCAAACTAATAGAAACACATGAATTATGAACCAAAAGCTGTGGAGCCCCGAACTGGATCAGGCTTTCTGGATAAGTGAGACAACAGAATAGCTTGAACTGTTTGGGAGGCACCCAGGCAGTGGGACCCGGACCTGTCCTTAGTGCATGAGCTGGCTGTTTGGAACCTTGGGCTTACACAGGGACACTTTGCTCAGCCTGGAAGGAGGGGACTGGACCTGCATGTACTGACTCTACCAGGTTGAATTGAATCCCCAGGGGAGTCTTGGCCCTGGAGTAGATGGAAATGGAGGGGAGGGGATGGGGGGAAGGTGGGGATGGGGGAGAGAGGGGAAGACAGGGGAACCCATGGCTAATGTGTAAAATTAAAACACCAATATAATAAATATAAAAGGAGAAAAAAAGTAAAAAAAAATTAAAAAAGGAAAAAAATTGGTGTCTTCACAGACTTGAACATTGGAAGACATTGTAACTGTTAATCCTTACATTCATGTTTTCTTTTCATTCACTGTGGTTTCCTCCAAACCAGGAACTAGTTTTTGTCTTGCAAATCCAGATAATCCTCAACCCTGTATCATTTCTTCTTCTCTTCAATTCTATACTTCTTGGGGTAATTACTCAGGAACCACTTCTCTGTTTTCTCAGCATCCATTTGCTAGTCAATACCTTGTAATCTCACCAGTGCAATGCATATAAAATTGCTCTTCTTCCTATCTTTAATAGGAAGATGCACTGGTAACTTTAACCAATTCATTTAGTTGGCTTTGTGGAAACATGATGTCATTCATCAACCAAACTGGAACAAATTTGGTGCTGCCTTTTATATGGTGAAACTTTCTTAAATGTTATTTTAAGGTCTAACCATGATGGATGAGTGATATTCCTGAGAGGAGAGCTAAATTATAATAATTATGAAAATGTTTTGATGACAATTAAAACAATCCTGATGTAGGAACTTCAAAGTTGGAAAAAAGTTTGTAATTGCCTAATGAGGGACCAGAATGAGGTCATCACTGATGCTAGTTCTGCTTTGCTATTCTTTGACTGGGAAGGAATGGTGATGTAACTCTGAGCACACAGCTCATGCAGAAATAAAAATGATGGGGTGATATGAGAAGGGAGTGGACAATCACCTTCCTTGAGCTTAATAATAAGAAGAAAAGCAAAAGTTCTCAAGTTCTTCTACATTGAGCCCCTGACATCCAGAACTCATCGGCTCAACCCTCAGAAGCCCAGGAAAAGTTCAAGTTTAGGAGAACTGACTTATGTCTGCCACAGGTTTCTATCTGAGGCAGATCATTACCATGCTGAGAAAAATCAAAATTTTAGTGGCAAGCAATATGGGGGAAGAGGCTAATGTACTGAAGGAACAATTAATAGTTTCTATAACATCTATTCTACCTCATCTTCTTTATTTTACATTTTTATGTATGTGGCTATAGGTTCTTAATGGAAAAAAGTTTGATGAAGTCAACATACTTTTTAATTTGAAGTAAATTTATTTTTGGCTACTGGAAGATATTGAACAATTCATAGGATTTCATCAAGATAAATTAATTAAAATGGTTTTTCTTTGCACACTATTCCAGTTCCTGGTACTGAGTTTGGTGCAAAAACAGCAAGACTCATTCAGAGAATCCATAATTCTTTTTACTGATCAACCTCAATGGTCTCAGATCTTTAAGAACATTTAAAATGCTTTCCTCAGAAACTCGTGACCTCCATACCATTGAGCTCCCTAGAGTTTCAAGAAGACAGTTGAAAGACTGAGAATAGTGTTGTGTTTCTTTGAATATACAAAGAGTGAACTACTTGTTGGAAACAGTATCTGAAGCCTGCAGAGTGAAGAAGTATAACATGACAAATTTTTTTTCTCTATAAGATAAAAAGAAATTGATGACTTTCGAGCCCTCAATCAACAAGTAAAACTTTATGACCATGATAAAGTAGTGTCAGAAGATTTTCATAAACTATCTTAGTAAATAGGAATTGGTTCCTGGTATATTTCATGAAACAAAAAGATGATATAAGATATAATATAAAATATTAAGATTCAAATTAAATGGAAAACGTGTAATAAAATCCAAAGTTTCAAAAATAAATAAACTTACATTATGCCTGTTTGTAATACCATATTTTTTATGTGTTTTAATTTTATACATAAGCCATGGGTTCCCCTGTCCTCCCCCCTCCCGCTCTCACCCCCATCTTGCCCCAGCCCCTCTCCTCCATTCCCATGTCCTCCAGGACCAAGACACCCCTGGGGATTCATTTAAACCTGGTAGATTCAGTACAGGCAGGTCCTGTCCCCTCCTTCCAGCCTGAGTATATGTCCCTATGTAAGCCCAAGGTTCCAAACAGCCAGCTCATGCACCAAGGACAGGTCTGGGTCCCACAGCCTGGGCGCCTTCCAAACAGATCAAGCTATTCAATTGTCTCACTTATCCAGAGGGCCTGATCCAGCTGGGGGCTCCACAGCCTTTGGTTCATAATTCATGTGCTTCCATTTGTTTGGCTATTTGTCCCTATGCTTTTTGCAATCTTGGATTCAACAATTCATGCTCTTGCAGTCCCTCCTCTTTCTTGACAATTGTACTCCTGGAGCTCCACCTGGGGCCTGGCCAAGGATCTCTGTATCCACTTTTATCAGTTATTGGATGAGAGTTCCAGCATGACTGTTAGGGTGTTTGGCCATCTGATCACCAGATTAGGTCAGATCAGGCTTTCTCTCAATCATTGCCAGCAGACTACAGTGGATGTATCATTGTGGATTTCTGGGGACCTCTTGAGCATTCTGCCTATTCCTGTTCTCATGTAGTCTTCATTTATCATAATACCATATATTTTTAACATTGTTATTATGTAATAGTAAAGAAAATCAAGCATCCAACCAAAGTTGGCTTTATTTGGTGTTTTCATGGTGAATAATAAATGTTCCTTGAGTACATTTCATAAGATTGTGAGTGCAATTCAGAAAGTTTCATGTTCTGTTAACAGTGAAGCCAAGTAAAGGATCACAAACACAATCCGTTCTTATTATCCTATAGTCAGCAGAATGTCTTGTTGTTCAAGACAAGACTAATTTCTTGGTTGGTTTTAAACAAGATATATAACAACTTCTATGAAGGGACCAGGAAATAGACCAAACACTAGAAGAAGATTAACAATAGGTAAATGATATCACATGTCATTGAACACATTCTTTATTTGACATGAAAATTCATTTTCTAATTCATCAAATGAAAATGAGAATGAAAACATTCACTTCACTGAGTGGTTTTAAGCAATTACTTGAAAGCACAATATAATACATTGTTCCCAAGAAATATTAGCTGAAAAGATTAAGTCCATCCCATTACATCACTTCTTGTACATTAGTTTAATTTATACAACATTTAATTAGTTTTATCTTTCTTCCAAGGAGTATTTGGAAACCGCTGTGATGTTTTCAGTCTGTTCCAGGTTCAATCTGTGCTTTCTGTAATTTTTTCCCCTCTAGTTAAGCATGGTAATATGCTGGCATCTCACTGAGAGTTCAGACACTAAAAACTACAGGAACTCGGTAGTTAAGGATGCGTTTGCTTCTGCAGAGAACCTGAGTTTGGTTCCCAGCAACTGTGTCAGGAGGCTAGCAACTGCCTATCACTCCAGCTCCAAGGAGATCATCCTTTTCTCTGTCAAAGGGGCATCTCCCTCTCTCTCTCTTTGTGTGTGTGTGTGTGTGTGTGTGTGTGTGTGTGTCTGTCTGTCTGTCTGTCTGTCTGTCTGTCTGCCTGTGACTGTGTTTAGAAAAATGACTAAGGATACACAATATTTGCCCCCAAACACAGCTCCCTGTGGTGCTACAGGAATGGCTGTCAGCACAATTGTGATCCTTGTGTCATTTGAGTTGCGTCTATATCACCCACACCAGTGTTGTCACTGCTGATACACTTACAGCAAGATGAGATCTTACAATTATTCTTTCAAGGATTTTGTTGACAGAGACAGAATCCTATATATCCTCGGTTGGCCTTAAACTCACTAAGTAGCTAAAAAAGTCCTCTTTTTACATCATGCTATACAATTAATGCTGTCTGGTTGCCTTTGAACAAATCTCAAGTTTCTTAAAAGTCAGAAGGCTCTTTCATTCTTATGTAAAGGGATTTCTGGGGGGGTCTTCCCTTTACTATTCTGAGCTTATGCAGAAACCTTGAGTTCTAGCTATGTACAGCTAAGACTCTTCTTTGTGGAAACAAACACGTACTAATGAAGACCATTGGAAAATCACCAAGCATTGTAGGAATAATCTAGTGACAATGTATTGTTATTCTGTTGCCTTAAGTTTGCTAGAATATTCAGACATTGTGGTGGTTCTTAAAATCTCCATATCCTGCTGTTCATAATCTTGGCCCTGTGTAATCAGATCCTTATGATGAACTTTTAACCTATAGAATGCTAAAGGACTTGAATTAAACCACTGTGGTCTTTATATTGTATGTTTCTCTATCTTCCTGGGAGACCCAATAGAATACCTGTTGGTGAGGCAGGAGCCTAGAAATATATGGAAGAAGAGAATCCAGAGATTAACTTACTTGGAAAAACTAGCATCATATGAACTTGAGTGAAGCATGTACTGTGTTGATGACCTATGGACCTCACTTTTTCTGCTATTTACCTCTTTGGAGCCTAGCTGTGGATGTGGCTTGGCACACCTCTAAGTTCCTTTGGACCTTTCCCTTAACAAACTATCTTCTTTCTGGTTAACTACCTATATGTCTCTGTTAAATTGATTGTAGAAAGACACAAGAACTTGCCCTGTTCACTCAGATTTTTCCCTTTAACACTGGAGTTGAAGAAGCAAACAGACATTATTCATCAGACTGGAGAAACTCACTTGGTAAAGAATCACAGGAGCCTCCATAAGCTGGGAAGACCCTCTGATAAGAAGTATCAGCTTCAAGGAGATGAACATCGAATTAAAAGTGGAACTTGCCACACCCGAGTTTCTGAAAATACTGAAGTCCTGAGGAGAAGCCTGGGGACATGTCAGTGAATTCCTAGCTAAAGACAATGAATAAACCACATTCAACACTTGACCTGTAGAGACTGTGCAATAACAAGTGTGCTGTTTTAAGCTTTTTAGTTTGTGGCAATTTGTTGCGTTTCAGTAGGATCCGAATAGACCAGCTTAAAGGACTAAAACATGATGGGAGTCACTTCAATTATGAGTCTTTATAATAGATCTAACTTAATTGTAAAAGGATAATTCAACTTAATTTTTACATACATCAGTTAACATGGCTGCAGAGCATGGTGGTTTGTTTTATTACTCTTTCCATTATGGAAACAATTAGCAGTTTGTGTGTAATAGAATTATGATGATTTCTTCTTAAGGCATATGACTTTCACAGTAAAGACTAGGAAATTCCAGTTAAATATGCTCAAATGCACACTTTTTCCTGGTACATGAAAATTCCACCTTGATTTTTATGAGTGAGAATAGGCTGAATATACACTACCATGTGTGCCCTTGAAGGTCAGAGGACAACATGAAGGAGTCACTCCTCTCTTTCTACCATGTGGATTCAAGGGAGTGAACTCAGGTCATCAGGCTTTGAGGCAAGAGATGTTACCAATTGGAACACCTTACCAGCTCTTCTGTCTTTTTGTTTTGTTTTGTTTTGTTTTAATTGACACGTAGTCATTATGCACTATACTAAGTTTCATGAAGACATTATCATGTAAGTATATAATGTGCCTTAAGCAACAACCCCTTATGATATACTTTCATCCTCCCTTTCTCTTGCCTCCTGACTTCCATTCATTCTTCTAGTCAGTGTTTGTCTTATGTTTAGGTAATGAGTACATATATGACTTAATGTAGCCATATAGACATTAGTTCTATGAATGAAATAAAGGAAAACGTGCTTTCTCCCCTGTTTGAGACTTAGTTCCCCTATTTGATAATGTCCAGTAGTATATATGTTTTCCCGCAAGCCATATGGTTGAATAAAATCACACATACACACACACACACACACACACACACACACACACACACTCACACACACATTCTTTAATCATTCTTATTTTCATGGAAATACTCATCTGACTCTATAGTGTAGCTGTTGTGAATGATGGTACAATAAACATCAATCTGCAAGTATCTTGATGATATACTGAGTTAGGCTTTAATGCAAATACCCTAGAATGGGATAGCCAGGCCTATGGTGGATCTATTTTTAGTTTTTTTTGATGAAGCTCCCTATTGGTTTTCATAGGTGCTAGATGAGTTTACATTCCCACCAATACACCATACATGATCTCTTTTCTCTGCTTCCTTGCCAGTGTTTGTCATTTGTTTTTCTTTTAATTATTGTATATATTTACATGTACTTATTTTTTCACATCATTAATACTGCAATATATTCTTTTAAAATTATTTTTAATATGCACTATACTTTGATCATGGTTTAATTCAACCATCTCCTCCCTGATCCTCCTCACATTCCCACCCTCCTAACTCCATACATTCTTTCTCATTTTTAAGGAAAAAAAAACCAGACAAATTAAAAAGAGAAAAGAATAAAACAAAATGCACAAAGTGATAAATATAATGAAGAGGAAAAAAAGGAAAGCAAAGAGCTTGAGAAACACATGCAGACACATACACACAAATCCATAAGAACAAATTAGAAACCATAATATGCAAACAAACACTTGCATGATTAAAAAACATACAAACTAAGCAATAGGAGACAAAAATATTACCTTTGTGTTCATTTTGTGCTTCCCCTGTACTGCTGGGCATGGGGGTTGTGAAGTGTGGTTTGTATACCTAGTGTGACTTCTTTGGAGAACTATTTTTTCTTTTGCTAGAGGTTGTGAATTGGAAATAGTTTCTTGATTGGGGATGGAAGCTAGTGTCTAGGTCCCCATCTGAGCACTGGGACCCTGACGTAGACCTGTGCTGGCCCTAAGTATGTTGCAACTGTCTCTGTGTGTGCATATGTGCATCAGTCCTGTTGTGTCTGGAAAACACAGTTCCTATGGTATCATCTATCCCCCTATGAATATTACAATCTTTCTATATCTTCTTTGTCATAGTCCCCTGAGCTTTGAATGGAGGAATTTGATGAAGAAATCCATTGAGGACTAGGTGTTCCAAGGTCTCTTCCATTGTCCAGTTATGAGTCTCTGTTTTAGTTCCTATCTCTTGCAAGAGGAAGGTTCTTTGACAACGGCAGGTATAGAAGAATGTCATTAGGAGTCATTTAATTGCTACATTTCTTTATCAGAACAAATATTATCTGGTTTTTCCCTAGGTTTGTGGCCTGTCTAGTCTCAGGTTCTTAGCTACCCAAGCAATGTCAGGCACAGGCTCCTCCTCATGGAGTGGGCCTTAAATCTGGTCAGAGACTGATTGATTTCTCCCACAACTTTAGTGCCATTATTACAGTAGTATGTCATTCAGGCAAATCACTGTGGTAGATCAAAGGGTTTGTAGCAGGGTTGGCCTTTACTTTCACCTCTGGTAATGTATGGAATATCTTCCAGTATACTAGTCTCTAAGGGTAAAGTCTCTAGTTAGGCATACGCTCAACTTTTCTGTGTTTAATGAGACATGCAAGTGCTGTCTCAGCAATAAGGACTCACTATCAATTTGCAGAGAGCAACCAATAGCCATGGCAATAGCCTGTGTTGTTTAGGGGTTTCTGTGGGGCCTCTTTGGCCAACAACTCAATTAGATGTAACCCATAACTAGCACTGGGGGATTTCACTTGGTGGCTGGAGAGATTTAGTTGGTGCTTTGTCTCCCCAGTCATGTGGTTATGCCATTCAGATTTCATTAATTCATATGTGTATATATTTTAAGAAGCTTGTAGTATAGTAAGTTTTCATATGGTCCTTGGCATTAGTTGTACCTCCCTGTATTTCCTACCACAGAACCTTCTTCCTTCCCCTGCACTGCTCAATCTTGTTATTCCAGTTTCCCCCCTTGCTCTCTAACTATATATCCTGTTTTCCCTACCTTAGGTGACTTCACTGCCCCCTGGTTTTTTATTCTATATCTACACTCTGTGATATATTCAGATAGTAGCAATCCTATTAAAGGCTTAAAAGCTAACATTCACGTGTAAGCGAAGATTTAACATATTTGTATTTGGGGGTCTGGGTTACCACCTCACATAAGATGACTTTCTTTTCTTGTTCTGTTTATTTCACTGCAAATTTCATGGTTTAATTTTCTTTTAACTGTTCAATAATATTCTGTTGTGTAAATGTCTCAAATCTTCCTGATCCATTCATCTGTGGATATATGTCTAGACTATTTCCAATTTCTGGCAATTATGAACAGAACAGCTATGAATATAGTTATATAGGTGTCTTTGTAGTAAGATGGAGAATCCTTGAGGCATATGCCCAAGAGTGGCATAGCAGAGTATTGAGGTAGTAGATCTATTTTTAGTTTCCTACGGAGCTACATCACTGATCTCTGTAGTGTCAGCACAAGTTTGCAAATCCACCAGCAATGGGTAAATGTTCCCCTTTACCCTGCATTCCACCAGCATGAGCTGTCGCTTGTTTTATTGATCATGACCATTCTGACTGCTGTGAGATGAAATCACTAAGTAGCTTTGATTTGCATTTTCCTGATAACTAAGGATGTTGAATGTAGCTAGAAGGTTTTCTCAGGTCCCAGCAGCCCCTCAGTCCTTTGTTCCTCTAGTTCTGCCCAGCCCCATGGTCGCTCAGCCACTTACAAAATAATCATTCAGAGGCTTAATATTAATTGCCAACTGTAAGGCCTATGGCAGGCCTCTTGCTAGCTAGCTCTTATAGTTTAGTTCAACCCATAACTATTAATCTATGTATCACCATGTATTCTGTGGCTTTACATGCATCCCATTACATGTTGCTCCTAGGAGGGCAGTCTGGTATCTTCCTCACTCCACATTTCTCTTTCTTGTTTCTATCCTTGGATTTCTCACCTGTATCTAAGCTGCCTTTCCATAGGCCAAAGCAGCTTATTTATTAACCAATGGGAACAACATATATTCACAGCATACAGAAAGACATCCCCCAGCACTTCCCCTTTTCTATCTAATCAAAAAGGAAGGTTTTAGCTTTAATATAGTATATATATATATATATATATATATATATATATATATATATATATATATAAATTATCAATCAAGAATTACAGTTACACTATCTAGTCTATCTGTATTTGGCAAAATTAAAGAAAATATTTTATTATCTATCCTATATTTGTGAGTCTAAAGTTTCATATCTAATTTATCTTTTATAATAACCAAGAAAAATTATAGCTGTCTAGTATTCAGCTCCATCAAAGACCCCAGAAGGATGTAATATTACCTAAGTAAACAGGAAGAACATTGTAAGCAACTTCTAAAAATATAGAATGACAGAGAAAATTGGCTGACTGGACAGTCATACAAAATTCCTCTACAATGTTGGGTCATCTTCAGCTTATAGGCCTAGAGTTTTCAGTTGCTTCTTCCTGTGTCCTGCAGAATGTCTGGTAGTCTCCTCTGCAAAGCAGGAACCTGAAGGACCATCTTGCCATGGGTTTTACATGTCCAGTTGATAAAACATTTTGTCAAGCAGTCCAGGCAAGAACAGTTTCTTGCCCAAATGGTTAACTTTTACCATAAGGAAAGCAAACTCCATATGGAGTTTCTTTGATGCTCATTATCTTTTTTGAAGTAAATCAGTTCTGCCAGGAGCAGATGTTTCTCACTGTCCAGAAAGCCTAAGTTTTTAAAACATTTTAAAGGCCATATTCTGCAAGTCTTTGACGTGTTTGAAGATTACCTACTTAATTAAAATATACCTTCATAGACCTAATAAACTTAACTAACAGGACTATAAATTTGATTATCCTAGATGACTATTAATCTGTATTACTTAATTATTTATTATAATTTTAAATGATATGCATAAACATAATACCTTAAACAAGAGTAAAATATACATACAGTATAACAAAATTAACTTTAACTTTGTATTAAACTAAAATCTATTGCAATGTAAAACAAGTTGTTGCTTTTTAAAAGTAGATTCAATAATCTACCCTTTCATCCTATCATATCTATAGTATCCCCCTTTCTTCTTTAGAAAGAGACTGCATTTATAATCGACCCACTTTAAATAAAAATAAACATTTATAAATAATATTTTGGGAGTTTGGGTGTAGCTTCTCCTACTGATTGGGGGCACTGGTAATCCTATGGCAATCTTGAAAAAATTAAGAATTATAATTAAATCTTGGTTGTAGTAGTCTGTGAAGATCAATTGTCTTAGCCAGTTGCTTTGAAGCTGACTTTGGATGTTGGCTCATCTGGGCCATAGTGTCATTGGAGACCTTTCAGGGGGTCTTGGCTAATCAAACCATAACAGCTTGGAATCAATCCATAGGTTCTCATCTTCTGTGGAAACAGAAGCAGAACCTATTTTCCAAAGCAACGTATCCTTAGACACAAATTTTGAAGTCAAGATACCTTCAATATATATATATTGGTTTAACTCAGCAGCCTTTTCAATCAAATGTCTCTCTCCAGTTAAAAATCCCAAAGACAATAATCCAGACTCTATGTGTAATTTCCATCTTTACGTGGTTAATTTTTTATATTACTTTTACTGTCTCTTTAAAGTCTTTATTTTTTAAAGTTATCTGTTTCTTTATATAACTATCTATCCTCCTTTTCCTCTGTTTTCCAAACTTACATACAGTTTTATACATAATGTAAACCATTTAGAGGTTTAGTCCATCTGAATCTGTCTTATTGTGAATCTATAATCTTCTTCTGATCATTGCATACTGCAGCATGGCTAAGACTGAAGTGGAAGCCCTGGCTGCTGACTCAGCCCACTTCATTTTCCCAATATGGCGGAGGTAAGCAGGAGAGTCAAGCTTATCCTGCCAATTCTGGGGTCCATGCTCCTATTAGGTCGCATACAGCTGGCCCATAAACCCTCTTTGTATGTATGAGTAAAAGCTAAATCTGCCATGCAGCCATCCTAGGAGCAACATGTAATGGGATGCAGGTAAAGCCACAGAACATGTGCCAATACATAGATTAATAGTTATAGGTTGAATTAAACTATAAGAGCTAGCTAGCAAGAGGCCTGCCATAGGCCATACAGTTGATAATTAATATTAAGCCTCTGAATGATTATTTTATAAGTGGCTGAGCGACCATGGGGCCTAGCAGAACCAGAGGAACGTGGGACTGTGGGGCCCGCTGGGACCTTAGCAAACCTTCTGGCTACAGTTGAACATTAATTTGTTTCTCAGCCATTTGAATTTTATCTTTTGAGAAATCTCAGTTAAGTTTTGTACCCCTTCTCCTGTGGGTAGTATGTAGAATGAGTAGAAAATTTCTTAATAAAGAAAAATGAAAAAAAAAAAAACCAGAAGAGAAATATTTTCCATAAAAATGGAGATAGGACTGTTGGCTAAGTTTCCAAGGAGATGATAAAGTATATGTATAAAGTTAGCCAGTTTCTTGGACAAGGGGTGGCTCTTTTGTACATCATTTGCTCATTTTAGCTCTCTATGATCTTTGTGGGTATTTGAAAGCTAAAATATTTAGTTTCATCTTTTTTTTTTCCTCTGTCTAAAATTTTCCCTTCTTTCTAAAGTACTGTACATAATTAGGGTTACACTTGGGCCATATCTTTGTCCATTGTATGAAATAATATTCTTTAGAAAAAATGAAAATAAAGTTTTGTACCCCATTTTTAATTTGGGTTATTTGATTTCTTGATGTCCATTGTTTTAGTTCTTTATATATTTTAGTTGTTAGCTCTCTGTTAGGTGTGTGATTAATAAAGAAGTTTTTCCATTCTGTTGCCTACTGCTTTGTATGGATGATGATTTCTTTTGTCATATGCAGCTTTTCAGTTTCACAAGGTCCCAATTATTAACTGTTAATCTTAGCACCAGTGATATTTTGTCCTATTCAGAAAGTCTTTTCCTGTGCCAATTCAAGACTATTCCTCACTGAATAGGAATGACCCCATATGCCTACATATGTGAATGCTTAGTCACTAGGGAGTGGCACTACTTGACAGAGATTAGGGGGTATTGCCTTGTTGAAGTATATGTGGCCTTGTTGGAAGATGTATGTCACTGAGATGAGATGGGCTTTGGTGTTTTAAATGCTCCAACCAGGTACCACGTCTCTCTCTCTCTCTCTTCCTGCTGCCTGCCAGTCTGGATGTAGAACTCTAGCACCCTGTGTGCCTGTATGCCACCATGCTCTTCACCATAATGATAATGGACTAAACATGTAAAACAGTAAGCCAACTCCAATTAAATGTTTTCTTTTATAATATTTACCATGGTTGTGGTGTCTTTTCATAACAATGGAACTTTGACTAAGATACCCACCTCCTCTTCTGTCAGATTCAGAGTGTCTGGCCTTATGTCAAAGTCCTTGATCCATCAGGGGTGATGAATATGGATCTATTTTGATTCTTCTACATGTAGCCATCTGATCTAACCAGCACAATTTGTTGAAAATACACTCCCCCCCCCCCAGTATTTTACATATGTATTTCTGGCTTGCTTGTTAAAAATCAGGTATCTTTAGGGTTGTGAACTTATGGGTGAGGACTTCAACTGTATTTCACTAATCACCATGTCTGATTTTATGCCAGTGCTATGCTTATTTTTATTATTACCATAGCTCTAACTGGAGATCAGTGATGTGTTTTTAAATATTTTAATATTTAAATATTTTAATATTCGGGATTATTTTTGGTATCCTACTTTTTTTGTCTTTCCACATAAAGCTGAAAATTGTCTTTTCAGCTTGTGAAAAGAATTGTGAATTTTAAATGTGTGTAATTACAGACATGGAAAAACTTATACTCAAATGCAAGCACATTGCATTCTCTCTCTCTCTCTCTCTCTCTCTCTCTCTCTCTCTCTTTCACACACACACACACAGATACATCAATTAGAAAAATAAATATAACACAAATCTAATCCAAGACAAAGAAAAATAGGTAGCATACAGGACCATGGAAGTGCTAAGAATTCAAACTATACCACAAAGTCTTCATCTTAAATATGTCATTAAATACATTTTAGTTTCCATAATAGAATAAAACTTTATTTAAAATTTTTAGTGTTAGATGAGAAAATAAAAGTACTCAACCATATATTGTCTCTAGGATCACACTTTAAATAACTTTAAATAACAGCACATAGAAAGTCAAGAAAATGCACTAAACTATTATAAGATACAAACTTATCAACATAACAATGCATCTATACTGATAACACATAGGTCAGTCTTAAAGGCAAAACTTTCAAAATGCAACGTATTTCCACACAGCAAAAGGTGTATTTCTCCTTGAAACATTACAAAAATTTTCCTCCTCTAAACAAAAACTTAAAAGAAGAAATAATGAGAAATGTTAGCCCAAATTAGTACCTGAAAGATAAAGTGAATGTGAAATGATTTCTCAGGATAGATATTTTAATAACAAGATTGGAAATTTGGAACAATTTACATATAGCTATCAATGACTACCATGACTGCAGATTGTATAACTATTATAAGTAAGCAAAGAACATTTATAAAAATGGAAAATATTATGAGTTATAGGAACTGCACAAATCAGAAAGGGTTAAATCTTGTAGAATATACTATCCAAAGAAGTATAATTAAGACAGCAAAAAGGTAGCTATCAAATTTTGGGTATTCAGTTTATTTCTAGATAATTGTCAGTATTTGTCCTAGGGGCATGGTCTGTGAAGCATTTTTAAGACATGGTGCACTGTAGGTGATAACATTCCTTGGCAGGGTCCCTGGTCTGTGTAGACTGTGAAAGGTGTGAGAATGGAAATAGAGTGATGTATAGGAAAATTATAGGTCTTGACACTTGGAGGATGAAGCTAATCTAAACAAATAAAATTCTAATCTTAAATAAAATCTGTGTTGCATATCAATGTACTAATTTTTCAATTCTAGAATTAGAAAAGCAAAAATACAGCAGCTAGGAATTATTAGAGAATCGTATAGATAAGATCAGAGAGTCATGTAGACAATAAGCTTACAGTAAACTGCAGTTTAATTTAGTTGAAAAAGTTGATTATTTAATCATCCCTAGTGATAGAAAAAGTAGAAAATAAATCATAGTAGTATTAAAAAGATAGTCTTAAAATTCTGTGTAAACTGAAAAAAACACTTAAAATAGATTTAAAAATTTATTCGCACAAAAAATTCTCCCAAATTCCCAGCGTTTATCAAATCTCTGGTCCAGAAATGCTAAAATTCCTATAATCTTCCAGGAATTGAATAAATTAAATCTGTAGTTCAAATATTGGGCACGAAATAGTCTCATTGCCTGCATCTCCTTCATACTTACTCTTCCTGGTAACAGGAAATGGAGGTGTGATTTCTAACCCCTTCTAATGTAGTAGAAACAGAGGCACACACTCTAGGAAAAAATTCCACACAAGAGGATTTCAAAATGCTAGTACATGCATGAAAGTCACAAATCATGAATAATGAAATTAGTATAAATAAAAACTGTGTTATGAAAGTAATTAAAGCAAAATTTGTTGAGATTGTAACAAGATCTGAACTCTTCTGATACCTTATGAAAAATACAACTTTGGAAAATTTTATTTATGACTTATTGGGGTTATAATTTGCATAGGCAATGATCTACTCTTGCTCTGAATATACAGCCAGATATATATCAAAGTGTTATAAAAATTGTTCATAATTGAATTTTTAGAAGCCCATGCATAGCAACAGGGGGATTGAATACTGCTGCAATTAAACAAATAATTTCAGGCTTGTGTTAGAATACGAACAAGAATCACATTGAGGAAAAGAAGCTGGATATGAGATAATGAATACTGTTCTCTGCTTCCTGTTTGTAGATCCAGTTGTGAATTGTTGGCTGCTGCTCCAATACCATGTCTACCTGCCTGCTGCCATGATCCTCCCATGATGGCCACAGACTCCTATCCCTCAGTAACTACCCAATTCATCAGGTACTTTATATCTAAAGCATGGAAGTTCATTATCCAAATGATAGTGTCGGTATGGATCCAGTTGGTGCTACAAATCATGTGGGACAAGAATAAAAAAATGCTCAATATATTCATCAAGTATCATATCTCTGCTCCAGCACACACTTGTGCTTTAAAGGCCTGCTGGTTGGATGTTGCAGTCAACTATGGCCTGGCAGCTCTCTCCAAACTCTGTAATATGGAGGACAACCCCCCTGACCACCCCCTCCTACCAGCCCCAACAGAAGGCATTCTGTTCTCTACCTCACCTTATCTGGACACTATCTCTATGCCCTAGGCAGATACCTGACTTATCTCTAGTATGACCCTGGACACAGTTCCCTGCAGAAGCTGCCCATATAGTACTTAGACATTGTGCTAGGAGCTTTACAATAGGACTGTGCTTCATAGATGATAACTAAGACTTCTACTAGGAGCCTTATGATTGGAGCATGCTGTTTAATGCAAATTAGGTTCATAACAGGAAACTTCTTAATTTTGTGCAAATATAGATAATTTATAATTAGAAATACAGGTAAGTATGACCTTGAAGATGAATCTTTCACTTGATGAAATGTTGATATATAGGCTTAACATTGTCTTTTATTCTTAATTATAAAATATACAAGAAAATAATCAAGAGTTGCCGAAGTAACCAGAATTATATACTGAATGCACAGCACCTTGTCCACCATGTCAAGCCTCTCCATCTACCTTTTCCTTCCCAACTCTCTTCCTATAAGTGACCCTAATATTTCTCATATACAAGAGTAACTTGAACTATAAATGTTGACACTTAACCAAAATAAGTTACACTTTTAGACAGAAGCTATAAAAACGAAGATTTAAAAGAAACCTGTCACACTGAGAAGCTAAAAACTTCCTTTTGCACAAAATAACCCATTTGGTGTCTGAGAAGAGCAGTATCGAATGTGTATGAGAAATAGAAAATCCTCATGAAAGATAGAAACAGCTGGAAAACTCAGTAGATAGAAGCAAGCAATTCCAAATGTTTTCCCTCCCAATGGATGTTTTCTCTGGCCCAGAGGTCCTCTTTTGGAACTGTAGAGGAATGTGGACCATGACTTACTTAAGCAGATTAAATAAGTGCCACACATCAGAGGCCAAAATTGGTTTGTTCCAGGAGGCAAACATTTGTGAAGTTAACTGGGAATATAGTAGTATCAGAATCATGTTCAAGTTATGCTTTGCTGTTTAATAAAAAGCTGTTTCAATGAAAAAATAGTGCATATTGCATAATTATGTTTCATAAATTTTGTTGTTGCTGCTAGGTCATGGATAGTGAGAGAAAATGAAATTGTGATGCCCTTTGCAGTGATAGGAAAGAACAGTGATGAGATGCTGATGATGTTTCAGTAGGTGTTTCAGTCGGTAGTCATATTTAATTGTTTTAAAAACATGATTTTTGTCTTTTTTGTCATCTATTTTAGTATTATTAAATATTTTTTCCGGGGCTGAAGACCGAACCCAGGGCCTTGTGCTTGCTAGGCAAGCGCTCTACCACTGAGCTAAATCCCCAGCCCCAAAATATTTTTATATTAACTATTTCTTTCATTTAAACAAATTATAGTGTAATTACATCATTTCCCCCTTCCTCCCTCCAAACTGTCTCATATGCCCTTTCTTGCTCTCTTTCAAATTCATGGCCCTTTTTTTTCATTAATTGTTGTTACATACATTCGCACAAAGTATTTACATATTTATTTCTAAATGCATAAATACCATCTGCTCAGTCCATACAATGTTACTTGTATGTATATATGTTTGCAGGACTGACAATTTGGTATTGGATAATTGATATGTGTGTTCTACTCTTAAAAAGACTACCACAATCCCAGCATTCCTTGGTTGCCTACAATTCTCTGTGTATGATTGAGGCCTCGTGGTATTTTGCCATCCACTTTAGCATGACTATTTTTGTTGTCCTTGATCATCTCATGTTTAGGCAGTCATGCTGGTGACACTTCAGCTGTGTAACTTCTGCCATTTCTAGGAGACACAGTCTCACAGCAAACTGTTTCCAGGGCTCTTACAATCTTTCTGTCCCCTTTTCTGCAATGATCCCTGAGCCTTAGGTGCAGAAGTCAAAACACTGAAATACTAAACAGGTGAGCAAATAAATTATGGGCATCAAAGAAAGACTTCTAATGCATAATATGAAGGACTGAGGATGATGGCAATCCGAGCAGCAAAGGGGACAAATCTAATGGGCAGAAGGGAGATTCTACAAAACCCATCCCCAGCTAAAACAATGAATAGTGTATATATTCACAAAAACAAGACCGTGAGAAATGAGTGGCCAGAAATTGTGGTACTTGAAATCTTGAATTTAAGTCTGATTTTACTTATCCTAACAAGTATCTCTTTTTAGAATTTTAATGTGGAAGCATTGTAGGAAGTATTAGAAACCAAAGACATTTATAGTTTTAGTTTTGAAAATGAAACAAAACAGAAAGCTGGGGAAAAATAAATAAGAACACCAATTTCCTCTGATACATGGCATAGAAGAGGAAATCGCACTATCTTGATTTTCTGAATACAAAGCAATATAGTTTTGCCCTGTTTGTGAACAGGGTGTCACAGGGATCCACAAGACTTTCAGTTAGCCCAGTGGTCACCATGGGACTGTGGGAACACTTTTGCCAGTCAATACTATTTCATTAGCATTGCATTCTCCTTTTTCCAACTCTTCCAAATTAGTCAAGTTTTAACTGTACTCCAAAGTGTGTACAGAAATGTATGACTAGAATGCTGTATGGATTCAAGGAGTTACAAGATCTGTTTACATTCGAACATTATGGTGACAGAGAAGTCTATTCTCCAAAAACTAAATTATAAGAATACACTGCTAGGAGCATGAGTACTAAACTCACAAGTGAAGTGCTTAATAATGGGCTGTATGCCTCCGTTCTACCATGAGACTATCTTGACTCCTGATATTATCACAAATATTGAATGATTTAGCATCATGACTCTCAGCCAGTTTGTGCTAGCCACTTAGTGAACTATTATCGTCTTGATCTCACCCCGAGGTGACTGATATAATTCTTGGACCAAGTGAAACATTTTAGAAGGTCATCTGACTGAAGTATATTCTTGGTAGTGTTCCAGTTTCTCTTTCATTTTTTTTTAAGTAGTGAAAAGAGATTCACTAGCCCACTTTAGGAAATCATGACTAACACGGACAAATACCATAGAAATCGTTTTCCTAGTAGGGGAATAAATCTTAAAATCTACTTTTAAACAAACTAGATGTCCCTCTACCTAGGAGTGGATCGAGAAAATGTGGTACATTTACACAATGGAATATTGCTCAGCTGTTAAAAAGAAGGACACCAGGAAATTAGTAGGAGAATGGTTGGAACTAGAAAAAAAAAAACATCCTGAATGATAAAGACAAACATGGTATGTGCTCACTCATAAGTGGATATTAGGGGTAAAATAAAGGAGAACTATGCTACAGTCTACAGACTCAGAGAGACTAGGTAACAAGGACAGTTAATGGGGGGACACCCAGATATCCCTGGAAGGAGAAATAGAAGAGATTTTGTGACCAGACTGAGGGCAGGTGGAGATGGGAACATGAGTGATCAGGTTAGGGGGTCATGCAGGGAGCAGAGTACTGAGGGGGACTGCTGGGAAGGGAGCATTTTGGGGTCTGGTGCTGTGGCAGGGGAATCTCCCAGGAGTCTATGCGGATGACCTCAGCTTAGATCCAGCAAAAGTGGATAAGTAGCCTCAACTGGCCATCTCCTGTGGCCAGATTGGTGCCTGGCCCAATTGTCATCAGAGAGGGATTGTCCAGCAACTGATAGAGGTATTAGGCTCCTAAACATTCGGTGGAGTTCTGGAATTCTGTGGGGGAGGAGAAGACAGGAATGTAGGAGCCAGAGGGGTCAAAGACATCATGGAAAGGCTCACACAGTCAACTAACCTGGGCTCATAGGGGGCTCTCAGAGACTGGACTGGCAACCAGGGAGCCTACATGAGACTGACCTAGGCACTTTGGATAGATGTTACAGTTTGGTTATATGTTACAGTCCTCCCTGGGACTCCTAACAAGGGAAACTTACTGGCTTTTGGGACCCTACTTCTCATATTGGGTCGACATGACCAGCTTTAATATTTGGGGAGGTGCTTAGTCTTACTGCAACTTGATATACCATGTTTTATTAATACCCGGAGGAGACCTGCCCTGTCCTGGATGTAGACAGAAGAGGAGGGAATGGGGGGATGGTGGAGAAAAGGGGCTTGGAGGGGAGGATGCAGAGGAGAAAGCTGCAGCCAGGATGTAAAATAAATAGGAATAAAAGTCTGTTTTTAAATTCATGATTAAGAGAATTATAAGGAATAGTTCTCTTTTTTTACTATCCTATTTAAACCAAAATTCAATGTATTTTGTAGCTGTAGGAATACTCGATAAAAATCTTGAATAATACTTGTATTACTTAGTTTGTTATTCAAATTATAAATTACTTGCATAAATCTCAAGAATCACTTTTCAAATCTTAACACATATACTAGATATGAATTCAATTAAGTAAACGAATCATATGCAGACAACACAAGTAAGTTAATACTGAGGATATGGAACTGGGTACTAGGTACTAGGATTCTTGTAAATGATGTTAAAAGCATTTATTTTTCTAAAGCCCAAAGTTAACCAGGGAGAAAGTTTAAATTGCAAATAAAGAGATTTAAATGATTTATGAAGACGAATGTTCACACAGAGGACAATTTGACACGGCGTAGACTTTCTAGGGAATCATCTTTTCCGTGGATTTTAAACAATGCCCATCACGAGGCTGGGGCTATCAGGACAATGCCGCTCATGCTGCTCAGCTTCAGGGTCTTTTACACATTGGCTCAGCTCACGCGTCTGTCCATGCTCTGTCTGTTAGCACAACCACTTCCCAATCATTTCTTATTGAGGAATGATTCACAAATCTAATATAATTTGCAGGGAGAGGGCCTTCCTAAGAACAACGAGAATGCATTCCTGCAATAGCTGCAAGCCAAAATTAGACAACTATCCAGAAAAACTAATGTCAAAGAATAGTTGTACCAGACCAGAGTTTTATCTACCAAAGGGAGTCCTCAGAGAACTTTAGTGTAGATTCGCATGATCTGACTTTCGCCATCTGGCGGTACTGAACTGTAATTGCAACCACTGGAAAAAATTACTGACGGAAATGCAAATTCACCATTACTGAGAGCTCTCTTAAAGATCTCTATCAAAGGGTTGTGACAAAAGTAATTGCTCTTATTTTTATATCTGCCCGAATTCCTGGGTAAAATGAAAACAAAACAAGATGGACCTAAAGAGAAACCTGATGGTGACAATATACTTTTGTGATTCCAAGAGGTCTAAAAGGAATCTGAAAGTCTGAGGCCAACCAGGTACCATGTAACTACATCCTGGTGATGGGAGGCACTGTGTCCAAAGGTTGGATCTTTCTACATCAAGAAGACATAGGCTGAATAAGTGCTCTAACTTACTCTAAGAATAAATTGATAATATGAAAAACTGAGAATATTTTATATATAAATAAAAAATGCCCCGTTATCTAAAATGTGCTCAGAAATATGATGTGAGACAAATATTTTTGATTATTCAACAGAATTTCTTTTAAAAAACCCTCTAATTAGCTCTAATTAATTAACCCTCTAATTAATTAGCTAGCCTAGCTTTACATCTTAGGAAATCATAGATTAAATGATCTTTTGTTTGACCTTATTACCTACAGTGTAATATCCTAAAAGAGCCTAGGTAGTTTGACTTCAGTAAATTAGAGATTGCCAATATCTTCTGGTGTTTTAAGATTTTAAATTTCTGCTCATGGGGCCTAATGACAAGATAAAATGCAGCTTTAGAGCCGACAGTTCTCCTGGGATTCTTGAAAAGAATCATTGGTTGGCAGGAGCATCCATCCGTATTTGGAAGGGAGTCATTATATTCTTCCTATAATATCTAACATTTTGTCATTAGCATCCACGTACCCAGGGAGCTGGGGAAGAGCTTGTGTGTGTCAGTATGTGGGTGAGCAAGTGGTGGGAGAAGACAAGCAACAGAGGTAAATGCAGTCCTTTGAACCAAATGCCCAGATGTCCACAAAAACCTGGATGGTACGTGCCCTTTCACTTGCGTGCTCACTTCAGTATCTGAACCTACAAATACCTGTGGTGGTATTGTGTTCCCCAAAACATTGTGCACCCTAATACATTTATCTGGGGTCAGAGAACAGACAGCCACTAGATACAGAGGCTAGAAAATAGTGACACTCACGCCTTTAATCCTAACATTCCAGAGACAGAAATCCCTCTGGATCTCTGTGAGTTCAAGGCCACATTAGAAACAGTCAGGCATGGTGCAACACGCCTTTAATCCCAAGAAGTGAGCCTTTAATTCCAGGGAGTGATGGTAGGAAACAGAAAGGTATATAAGGCTTGAGGACCAGAAACTAGAAGCATTTGGTTTGTTAAGCTTTCAGACTTCAAGCAGCAGTTCAGCTGAGAGCCATTCAGATGAGAACTCAGAGGCTTCCAGTCTGAGGAAACAGCATCAGCTGAGGAACTGGTGAGGTGAGATGGCTGTGACTTGTTCTGCTTCTCTGATCTTCCAGAATTCACCCCAATAACTGGCCTCAGGTTTGATTTTATTAATAAGACTCTTTAAGATTCCTGCTACATATACCAATATCAACTTTCTCATTGCTGAAGTGATGTTGAAAGCACTATGTATTTTCATTGGCTCAGAAGAAGAATTTAAAAGGAACAGTTGAGGAATCTGTGCGCTGGGTAATGCTCCAAGGGCTTGCCTTTCCCTTTTCCCAGGGCCTGAAGAACCAGAGAAGCCCCAAGATAGTGAGATCATCCATGCTGCTCATTCCAGAGATGCTTGTTTTTGTTTCAGGTGGTTTAGGGGATGGTTCACAGGGGTGAGAGAAGTAATGGCTCAGTGGGTTAAACATTTGCATGTGTTTCATTCAGAAATCTATAAACTTCCTTTTTCCTTTACTTCCTCATTATTGCTTTAAAATAAGTTTTCCTACTTTGGGTTACTTTGCACAATTTAGGTTGATATGTGGAGTTAAGAGTCTCAATTGGTTCACAAGAGTTCTGACCAAGATAGTATGGACTTATTCTTTTAGTTTCTTACCTGCAACCATTATTTGTGTGTGGTCCTCTTTTTTTTTTTTCCTAAGAAGGAAAAAGACACAAGAAAGGAGATTAAGAATTCAGAGAAAAGAGAGAAAAGAGAAAATTCTGGATCTCAAGAGATGGCTCTGGGATTAAAGAACACATGCTGTGATTACAAACTCTTGGTTAATTTCCAAGACCCCCACATGGTAGCTCAGTCTGTAACTCTGCTTCCAGGGTATATGATGACCTCTTCTGGCCTCTGTAGGCACTGCATGCTTGTGGTTCACAGATACACATTCTGGCAAAGGTTACTTGTACATAAAATGTACATGTTACTTGAAATGAAATAAAGTCTTAAAAATAAAGAAGGGAAGGGAAACAAAGGAAAAGAGAGAAAGAAAGAAAGAAAGAAAGAAAGAAAGAAAGAAAGAAAGAAAGAAAGGAAGGAAGGAAGGAAGGAAGAAAGAAAGAAAGAAGGAAAAAAGGAAAGAAGGAAAGGAAAGGAAAAAAGAAAAGAAAAGGAAAGGAAAGAAGAAAAGAAAGTTAGTTCTGAGAAGGCATCTAGTGAGGCTGGTTCCTCCTTCAGTCTCCAAAGCTAAGTTCTGCTGTGATTTCAGCCCTAATGTCCCCGCAGAGCTTCCTTTCTAAACCTACTTGAGAATGCAGTAGTTTGTTTCTCAGAATGATTGCATGTATTCATTACCTCTAATTATGGAAAGTTCATCGCTATTTGCAAAGTAGATTTAAGCAGAAGCTTCACTAGGATTTGGCTCCTTGTTTGATAGAAATGGCACCTGGCTCAGGAGGATTAAGGAAAATTCTTGTTATTTCCCATTTGTGGAGGAATTCAAATGCAATTCACAGTGGGCCTGTGCAAGTTTTTCTTATTTTCTTGTATGGAAATCAAATTATTCTGAAACTACTCATTGAATGTTTACTATTAAATACTCTGATATTTTTTTGAAGTAGTGATGACTTAGTACATTCTTAGAGAAAGATTGAGTTACAGGAAGGAATTAGCTGACCTTCTCAATGTGAGAAATTCAATTGGTGGCACAATACATTCTCTAATTAGAGAGAATGCTAGAAAGGACTCCTAAGAATCCTGGGTAAGTGAAAATTGTCCCCCTCTATGGATTATAAGAATCTCATTATAGAAACCGTAGTAGAAACAAATGGATTGGATGAAGTAAATGCATTGGAAACATTTTCCTCCTTCCTCTGGAAGTTGGCCAGTCTTGTGATTTATACCTGCTGTTGGAACACGTCCTCTAAGAGCCTGGGCTAGGAGGATTGATGATGTAGAATGCTGCCACCATCTTCATCAGTGCATCTGTGGCTACTCAGGAGAGGGTAGTTTGAGATTGGGCCGTTGACATTCCCTCATCAAAGAGAGAGTGGACAGAATCATCAGTCATCTCCTGAGACCTCAGCTGCTTTTTTTTTTCCTGCCACAGTGTGCCAGTTGTAAGGAATGCTGACTTCATTGTCAAAGGCCTCCTGTTCTTGGTAGTTGCTAGAGTATATTGGGCACAGAAGGAAAGCTGAAGGGGGATGATATCAATGTAGCTATGGGGCAATCATCTTTCATCCCGTGGAGACTTTTCAGTGATAGAGCTGTTTTGGAGGTCACCCATGCTCCTGTAGTTAAGCCTTCACCTACACATACTCTGTACATAAGCCAAATGAACTTATTGGCTCACCAGCTAGACTTGGGTGGAATTTTGCTTTCTTCCATCACTGGTACCCTATCTGTGGTAAGTAGATGTTTGTCTTTGAGTCTCCATAAAAATTTCATGAAACATCTTGGTTCATAAAGGACAAGAATTCCGTTTAACCCTTCTTGCTTTTTTCATCCCATATATGCCTATCATTATCTCTTGTCCCAGCTACATGGCACGGACAGGGAGAAAACAGGGCCTTAGCAGCTTCCTGATGCCCCTTCTTTACACTCAAATATTTGTGACGTGAGAATCATATCACCTTCAGTAATGGTAGCCTTGATGAGGAAATCCAGTGCTCAGTCATCAGGGTCTGTAGGATGACAGTGATATACAGTGATATACTTTATGTCCAGAACCCCTGAAGCATCACCTGACAGTGCCAACAAGCTCTTTGGATGGTGTCACTGCCTTAGATTTGAGGTTTCTGCTCTCCTTCCCTGTTCTGCCTCCAGGACACCCCCCCCCCCCCACCCCCCGTCCAGCTACAGTTCTCACAGTTCTGCTGTGGTTTCAATTATGAATTTCCATAGAACTGTAATGGAAATGTACCCGAGTCTCATGCCAGTCTTCCAGGTAATTCTGTGAACATGCTACCATGACATTAAAGAAATCCTTTGATCCTGGAAAATGCTTGCTGTGTCCTTGTTTATCATATCCACAAGGGTAGAAAAGGGGAGGTTAAAGTACTTACTGCAGTATTTATCTTTGTGCCAAACAATGGAGGCAGATTAAAAAACCATTGCTCAGAAAATTGGGACAAAGATTTTCTCAAAGCCAGGCATTATTATTTTATTTATGCTTTGCAGCCCAGGAAAGAGTTCTAGGGACCTGTACGACTGCTTGTCTACCTCAATTTTCCTTCTCTGAAAACTCCCCTCATCTTGGCAAAACCTATGTTTTTACCCCTGCAATGTGTGGCCAGGGGACTAGAATTTGAAAAATGTTTCTGGAGAGACAGAATCAGACCAATGTTAGACAGTAGTTTAGAACTGGGGCCTAGAGGTTTTGATTATACTTTGCAGCACTTTTATTTATAAAGTCACACACAAGACAGAAAGAATCATGGTAACGAAGAGCCAAGGAAGTTGTTCTGTGAAAGAGAAAGGGCCTGAAGACATGAACAATGAAACAGACTGGTTATCCCATCAGAATCAGAAAGAAAAAATGGTGAAAGAGACTCCCTGGGTCTCTATTTCTGATTCTAGATTTCATGATATGTCTGAGATCGATGTATGCAAAGCAAATATTCTTGTTGCTCAAGATGATTAGATTCATTTCTTTCTCTATAACCCAGTATGTCCCAATGAAGGCTATACATCATCTTCAGAACTTCCTTTCTTGTATCCCTTCTGAATTCTGACAAAGTTTACTAAGCCTTGGTCTTTGTAATGAATGCTAATTTACTTTAATTTTAATATAAGGATATTAAAATCACTTATTAAAAGTAAATACACTTTAATTTCCTTATGGAATTTCAATACCAATTAAAATATGCCTTGCTTCTTCGTTGACATGTAATTAGCCCTCACGGAAGAAACAGTAGCAGAGATCTAATGATCGAGGTGTTCCATCCTTCATCACAGTTTAGCTGATGTTTGCCCTGAAGACAAAATACTCTTGAGGTGGGAAAACAATGGCATCCTGTTTCTACTTCTCCCTTATTATCTATTCTGGATAAAATGTCTATTGTAGTTATACTAAACTCTTTTAAGCTTCTTAACACTTGCTAACTTTCCAGAGCTGCAGAGACAACATGCAAAGAAAACAATTTTTCAAGGTTGAAGTAAATAAGCTGAGATAAATTTTAAAAAGTCCCCTTGTCAAATTGCAGAAGGGTGGAAAGAACATGTACAAAGGAAAATTTACTTGTGTGCAGGGATGATGTAGTTACTCTGGATTCAAAGGTAAGTCTGTGGGAGACTGAAGAATGTGTTAGACAGATACAGGGCCATAGACACCAGAACCTGTGGATGTGCACATAACTTATGCTTAAAATTACTTCTGGGTTATTTATTTAGTTCAATGTAAATGCTATAAAAACAGATGTTGTTATATTGTATTAGGGGATAATATTTAAAAATATATTTGTACATTTTCAGGATAGGCACAATTCAATGTTTTTCTTTCCTGAATAAATATTTCCAAAGGTTTCCTATTAAATCCACAATTATGTAAAGTATAAATACAAAGTATCTAATGCTCTCTCTCTCTCTCTTTTTTTTTGGTTTTTCAAGACAGGGTTTCTTTGTGTATCTTTGCACCTTTTCTGGAACTCACTTTGGAGACCAGGGTGGCCTTGAACTCACAGAGATCCACCTGCCTCTGCCTCCCGAGTGCTGGAGTTAAAGGCATGCGCAGCAGCAGCAGCAGCTGCCGCCGCCACCTGGCTGGTTCCTTTTTTGTTTGTTTGTTTTGTTTCTCTCATTCTTGTATGGATTTGTTTTGCAACAATAAAAAAAGATGTCTACATTAGAAACTGTGTTAGTCAATGTCCTATATATATATATGTATATATATAACGGGATTTTTTAGAATGGCTTACAGGTTTGTGGTCCAACTATTGCAACAATGACTGTCTCCTGAAGGAAAAGTCCAAGAATGCAGTAGTTACTGAGACCATGAAGACAAATGGATGCAACAGAACCCAGTAAAAGTAGGCTCCAATACCAGTGAGAGAATGAACTTGCCAGTGAAATTGAGAGCAAGCAGGCAAACAGCCAAGTACTTCCTTCTTCTATGACATACATACATGCCAGAAGATGTGGCCCAATTTTAAGATATGGCCCAAATTTATGGTGAGTCTTCCCACCTAAATTGATTCAATCAAGAAAAACCCCTCACTAGTATACCCAGACTCTTGAGTTTTAGTTAATTTCAGATGCAGTCAAATTAGTATCTAAGGGTAGCCATTGTAAGTTTACCCCATAATCAACTTGACACACAATCATAACTGCTTATGTCTTACTAAATTTCCAAATAAAAGCAATAAACACATTGTAATTATGCCTAATATGACATAACTATCCCTCATACAAACACAAATTCATTATGTGTCTTAGAATAGGCAGCAATGCCCCATGAGAGAAATTCTTTTAGTATCTAAACCTTAAATGTGATAACCACTGATATTCTCCTAATTGATGTTACATTACCTAATAAAGATGCAGTAAAGTAAACACAAATAACTGCACAAACACATTCTTAAGAAAATATGACAGAAACATCCATATCAAGTATAAACATTGTTTGTGCAACTGTTAAGGACAAAGTGTTGTCCTTTCCATGAAGGAAGTGGTTCAAGGTTAGTCAACCTGCCACTGTGTAACTGACTGGTCACTGGGAACTGGTGCCATATTGATGGCTCAGTGTTGGTCTGTATTATTGACAGACCTGGCACTCAGAATCATCTGTAGCCATATCAGTTTTGGTGAGCAAAAGTCTATATTGTTGAGCCCATGCATAACCTCTATCTCTGGCACCATGGCCACTTTGTTCATGGTCTCATCTGGCAATTACATAAATGGCTGGGAAAAAAGGCTGACTTCCCACAAAATAGGTCAGCCTATTTACTTGATTATTGAACTCTTCCTCTGCTAAAGTCACCTTTTGGTGACTTCACATAGGACACAAGTATCTTCACAACCCTCAACTGTTTGAGAGATCTATCCACATAGTTCTTCCCCACATGTTTTTTTTTTTTTTTTTTTACCAATTTTCAAGTCAGATTCTTTCCAAGTCCCTGACCATCCAGCCACTCCATTGGATAGAGCCTATGAATCAGTGAACAATCACATTTAGTCATTTCTCCTTCAAACAAAATGTGTGACCAAATATAGTTTTTCAAAATTCTGCCCAGTATGATTTCCCTTCACCTGTGTCTTTCATGGTGGTCTAGGTAAAGGCTATAGCTGTCAACTTCTGAATGGTGCTTGCATAATGTGCAGCTATCAGTAAATTATATCCTAGTCATTCCTTCCTCAGTCAAATAACCATATGGCATCTACTATCTGATTGGGAGCAGACAGTATTGTAATAGAAGTAGAAAGCAAAAGAGTTTGGGCAACTTCTTCATGTAACTTGTTCTTGCCTTCAGGACCTACTAAGGCCTGATCACATATGTACCACTTCCATTTGATAACAGAGTAAGTGTCCTACTTTATGGTTTAGTGGGTCAAAAACTATTCTGCTCATAATAAGAAGCTCAGGTTGCATTGTAACTTGGTGGCCCATTGTCAAACATTCAGTTTCCACAAATGCCCAATAGCAGGTTAAAAGCTGCCTCTCAAAGGGAGAAAATTTGTTTGCAGATGGCAGTAGAGCCTTGCTTCAAAATCTCTAAGATTTCTTCTGTGACTCACTAATAGTGGCCTTCTAAGAGCTCCAACAGGATCCCTACTTGTCTCTGATGACTCAAGTACCATCGTGTCTACTGGGTCACATGGTTCAAGTAATAGAGTAGCATGCACAGCATCCTGGACTTGCTGAAGAGACTTCTCCTGTTCCAGGCCCCATTCAAAGCTTTCGGCTTTCTGAAATACTTGATAATGGGCCAGAGTAACACATCCAAATGAGGAATACACTGTCTCCAGAATCCAAATAGGTCAACAAAAGGTTGTACTTCCTTGGTTGTGGGAAAGGCCAGATGCAATAATTTATCCTTAACCTTCAAAGGAATTTCTCTGCATTCCCTGTACCACTAGCATCATAAAAATTTCATCAAGGTAGATGGCTCTGAAGCTTCATTGGGTTTACTTCCTATGTTCTGATTTGTATGTGTGTTAGAAGTCCAAAGTGGTTTCTACCCCATACTCACTTGATCCAATCAACATAATATCGTTAATATAGTGGACTGGTGTGATATTTTGTGGAAGAGACAGATGATTAAGTTATGATACAGAGCTGAAGAGGTAATATACATTTAAGGCAAAAGTTTAAAGGTAAACTACTCACTTTGATAACTGAAAGCAAATTCCTTCTGTTTAGTAGTCCTTAGGTGCAGGTGTGGTGGGTATTGTGTTCCCTGAAATATTGCGTGTTCCCTGAAATAAACGTATCTGGGGTCAGAGAACAGACAGCCACTAGAACAAAGCCAGAAATAGTGGCTAGAAAATGGGTCAGAGCAAGCCATAGCAGAAGTTGGGCAGTGGTGGTGCACGCCTTTAATCCCAGCACTTGGGAGGCAGAGCCTGTGGATCTCTATGTGTTCAAGGCCACTTTAGCAACAACTAAGCATGCTGACCCCTGCCTTTAATCCCAGAAAACCAGCCTTTAATCCCAGGGAGTGATGCAGAAAGTAGAAAGATATATAAGACGTGAAAACCAGGCACCAGAGGGGGGCAGGAAGCATGTAGTTAGTTAAGCATTTGGTTGGTTAAGCGTTCAGGCTTTGGAGCATCACAGTTCAGCTGAGAGCCATTGGGATGAGGACTCAGAAGCTTCCAACCTGAGCAAAAAGGATCACCTGAGGAACTAGCAAGGTGAGATAGCTGTGGCTTGTTCTGTGTTTCTGATCTTCCAGCATTCACCCCAATACCTGGCCTCAGGTTTGATTTCATTAATAAGATATTTTAAGATTCCTACTACATGCAGGAATTAAGAAAAGGGCATTTGCTAGACCAGTAGGTACACACAATATATCAGGAGATATATTAATTTGCTCAAGTAAGGACACCACATGGCACAGCAACTGCAATTGGAGTCTCTACTTGATTGAGTTTTTGATGGTCAACTCCTGTCATTATCTTTGGTCCATCTGTCTGGCACTGGCCAGATAGAAGTGTTAAAGGTAGATGTAGTGGAGACCACTGGTCCTACATCTTTCAAGTTCCTGATGTTGGCACTCATTTCTGCAGTTCCTCCTGGGATGTGATATTGTCTTTCAATTCACCATTTCTCCTGATAGAGGCAACTATCCCAGTTATAAATTCTGGCACTGGGGAAATAAATACAGGATAAGTTTGGGGACCCACAGAACCTATTGTGAGTTGGACTTCAGTCAAAACTCTATTCATCACCTGACATACATTAACCAGAAAGCCACAGTGTTTCTTGGGATTTCCTAGAATCAGCATCGATTCAGAACCAAAATCCAATAGATCACAGAAAATTTGATTCTTCTCACCCCTGAGTATAATTACCTTTGCACAAGGCCATTGGTCCCTCAGAGGAAAGGTGGGATTAAAAGAAAACTAACAGCAAAACTCTTTCTCAGGAGGACCTGGCTTTCCCTTAGTTCAAGGGGTTTTATGTCTGTAAAGTAGTTCAAGTCTGGACATTTGTTCACGGTCAAGGGGTCAAGGTTCCCTATTGCTATAACCCAAAGTGGCATCCCTTTAATTTGTTTTAGTTTTTTTTTTTGTTTGTTTGTTTTTATTTTTTCTCTTTTTCTTGTACAGATTAAACAAATATGCAGTGAGTCTCTTATCTATTTCATGCCTGGGAACAACATCGCTGACTAGCCAGTACCAAAGTTTCATGGGACTCATGCTACCATAAAAATCACTTTGCTGCCCACATAGGTTACACTGATTTGGACATTGTTTTGCATGTATTGTCCACTATGGTAAGTACAGTCACCTTGCACTTGGTGATTTGGTGCTGCCATCTAGCCTCTGCCAGTTCAGGACCCAGTTACACCCATCACATTTAATTCATGCACCTGAGCAGCAGTGTCTGTGACCCTAAGGTCTGGCACAAGGAGAGGGGGCTACAACAAAGTTCTTTACATATTCTCATACCCTTCTCACCATTTGTCATTTTATAGGATTAGTGACGGACATATCTTCTGGATCTTCTTCCCACTTTAAATGATTCAATCAAGAAAAATCCCGCAGTGTATCCAACAACTTAGATTTTAGTTAATTCCAGATGTAGTCAAGTTGACAACCAAGAATAGCCATCACAGTAACTTAGTATTGGTTATTATAAAAATCAAATTGTGTTTTATTATTAATTGCTCTTTCTTTGTTGTCCACCTGGTAACTAATAAAATTGGAATGGTTTATGAAGATTATAAGTGACCCTGCCTAGAAAAAGTACCAGTACACCAATATCTATCTCTCAGCTGAGAAATGTCCTTACTTTACAGTTGTAAATTATATTTTACACTTTCACTAGCTTACTTATGTTATCAGAGAGCACCAAAAAAGGAATGTGAGATCAAACGTTCAATTTGGGAAAAGTCAGATGTATCTTACAAATCTCGGGTTAGAAGCTTTGTTTATCATGCTGATGTCTCTCGAAGCCGATGCACAAAAGGTCTTGTCCATCTTAATGGCCTCATATTTTCCAATCTTTAGAAAAAAAAAACATACTAGCATGCTAGATTGGGGACACCGTGTTTCATACACTTAAATACCAATAGATTGCAACTAACAAACATTTCTAAGACTTCTTGTTTAATGTATGCTAAATAAGTGGTTTTGTACAGTGTGTAGCATGCAGCTAAATATTATTAGTGAAGCTCTCAAACATTATCAGAGAAGTTCCTTAGTACAGTGGATGACCATTAACTCAGTAACCCACCCTGGGTAAAGCACAAGGGAAAACTCTCTGTGGAGTGCTCAGCCTTTGGTGGGTCATTGATATCATACCTCTTCCCTACAAGGCTCAGGGACCACTGAGTAAGAAACACCAGAAAGAACCAAAAGGAGGCGAGGACTGAAGCAAAACAGTGTCCTCTCTATATGATATGGGCACTGCATTCACGAGCTTACAGTGATTGTGGTTGCTTGCATAAGATATGAGTGAGATCAAGTCAGTCCACATTCCAGTGAGGAATGGAGTTCATTAGCTCCCACCAATAGCTAAGAAACTGTCCTACAGTAGTTTGACTTCTAGGGAAGGGAGAGTAATTATTCTTCAAGGCTGTGCCTCCAGTATATGGTCCCACAGCTAGGAATATATGGGTAGCAGATATTGTATTGTATGGTTATTTAAAAAAAGGAGGGAGGATATAAACTTTGGAGGGGTTTGAAGAGTGGGGAGGTGGACTTAAGAGGAATTAGGGGTAAGAATGGGGCTTGTATGGTAAAAATACATTGTGTGCATATACAAAATTCTCAATGGATTAATTAAAATATTGTATTTAGAAAAATAAAAATGAAACAGGCCAATTTCAAGTTGGAATTTTAAGTGCAGGGAAACCAGAAAGGAAACTATGCCAGGCAGCATTCAATTGGAGTAAAAAGATTAGTAGGCAATATCTATTAAGAGACGTATTTCAAGGAAGACACCTACATGGTTGTAAGTTCCAATCTTGCAAGTTTAAAGTCTATAGGACTTGAACACCTCCAAACTCAGAACGAGATTGTTGACATGGGTTAGGGATTCTAACTACATATGAATTTTTACCTCTTCAAGGATGTCTCAGTTCTACTTTTTATTTAAAACTTAAAAAATTATGTGTGTGTGTGTGTGTGTGTGTGTGTGTGTGTGTGTGTGTGTGTCCATGTGTACTTATATGCCATTGCACATATGTGGAGCTCAGAAGTGTACTTGGGGGAATTGGTTCTCTTCTTCTACCATGAAGGTCCCAGAAATTGATCTCAAGTCTTCAGGTTTTGTGGCAAGTGTCTTCATCTACTGAGCCATCTGACCAGCATCTCAACTCCTCTTTTAAGGCCATTTGACTGAGCTCAGGCTTATTCTTTCTTGAGTTCAATTTATTACAAAAAAATCATCATATGAGTATATATCAGTATATTCTATATATAATTAGACTGCTGTTGGTATAAGTGGATGGAAATTCTAGCATAACCAATTTCATGTACACACGCTCCAAAACAAAAATAAAAAAAACCCATTACAGTTGTATAGGAAACAGTTAAGCTTAGGTGACTGCCAAGTGCCATCTCATGTTCCTCAGTGGTAGGCCATGAGTCTATCATGCCAACTGTAGATCAAGTTAAAGAGACAGTCTTTCATGTAGATACCCATGAAATGCATGAAAAACTATATAAAGTTTCCACGGGAGTGAGAACCTCCTCAAAGATGCATAGTCTGCACTTTGAAAATAAGCACTACTGTTTTGGCTTCTTGGAGATGAACATATTCTGTCTTTTCATTAATCTAACAGCAGGTAGTCATTATCCTCTGCCCAAATGTCCTATTTCACTGACATTATCTCTAAATGATGATCCAGAGGTAGACCTAAGAATGAGTTCTAATCTGACACTTTTCTCTCTACCTTTCAGAGACCTTGGAAATTGTACTGGAGGATGTCAGCAGGGATCAATGAAAGCATTTTCTATTATATTACATTTGAACCCAGAGAGAAGAGAAGGGAGAATAAACGAACTCATGATAAATAGCATGTGCAAGGGCTCAAGTTGTAACTTAAAATGGTTGTTTTCCAATAAACTTACGGGTTAGTGTTTTATTGGTCAAGAGGGTATATCATTCTTTATATACTAAAAGATGACATTTATTACTGGTGATAATAAATTCTATCATTTTAAATATTCATGTGGCCAAATGATCTGAATTCATTTTAGAAAATCAACTCCGTAGATAAAAATGACTTGAAGTGAGTGTTTGTTGTTATCATCGGAGATTGAATTGACATTTTGGAATTTGAAGAATCTGGTTGCTCAAAGACTGTTGGCTGTTTTCTGTATGATTACTGTTTCTCACGATTTGCACAAAATAATGTATTTCAATATGTATAGTATTTCTATATATACACAACAATGGATTCTAAAATCTGCATAGTCTACACCATTTCCATTTTAATTTAAAACAAGCTTTTGTATAGTGTTATTTCTTTTTTGTTTTGTTTTCATATTTTCTATCTATAAAGGAACAAAAAAAAACCAATTTCAGAAAAATACCAACTACCCTTTGTTACTCATCTTCTACACACTGTGTTGAGAAATTCACAATCTTATCTAATTTGTTTTTTGCATTATGGTAAAACCATCCTCTGATTATCAAAACTAAGAGTTAAATAAGTTAAATATCTGGCTTAAGATAATGTATATTCCTTCAACTTGAATATTTTCTTTAATTTGAGTATCCCAGTCCATATTTTTATTATTCTACATTATTTTCTCTTACTTAACCCATATACTTAACTTGAGACTTGACAATATTTAAAAAGTGTAATTTCCAAAAGACTAGTGATTCTCAAAGCATGAAGTCTTATGGAATTATCATTTTCAGGTAGATAGCAATCTCTGGAAACTGTATTTTCATTTAAAGGGAAATATCAGTAATACAGTCACTAGGTACCTGCTTAATTCTGACTAAGTGTTTTGGGATGGAAGGTTTCATTAAAATGAAATAAAATTTGCTTTCACACTATACATGTATTTAGAATCAAGTGATGCCTATGCAAATTAATTGCACAATTAAGATTGTAGGGCAAATGTTTAGCTTGTTTCCTAGGACTGGCTGATTTAGAGCACCAGAGAAGGACCATTAACATATAAACGATTGCTCTGCTCTTTTGAAAGAGGACTACTTATTTATTATTCATTCATTAAGGCCAAGATCAAAGAATTCTGCTTGATAATGATTTGTTAACCTTCTTCAAGTTTCTATATTTACTTTAAAGTCATTAACCTGAACTCTTTAAAAAATATTATATAAGTACTTGAGTTTTATACTAATCATGATTGTTCCTTCCAAGTGGTTCTAATCAGTGATGATGTTCTATGCTTAGGTGATATGCAATGTTTATCTCTTTAGTTTCTATCTCTAAAACATTTAATAAGAAATGAAATGCCCACTGTATATTTTGGTCAGTTTTGCCTAGCGATATATGTCTTTATAATTGCAATGACCCTGAAGCCATTGACAGATATTACAATCCAATGTACCATTATTATATTGGCAGACTGCCATAAAGCTCATGTAAACAGGAGCCAGTGCATATACAAGAGGTTCAAAATACGGCACAATAAGCCCATCTCAAAAGTGCACACTAACATGAAAAAAATTATTATATCAAAATCCTCATTCATCCCAAACTTTCTGGCATTTCTAAATCCCACACTCTTAGTACTTCAAAAGACTGTCACTTCTCATGGGAAAGGAATGGGCAAATACCAAAAGAAAGGAGAATTTTGGTAGAGAGATGACATAGTGAGAACATATTACCATGAAATACTGCACCCTTACTACTCACTTCTATATAGAAGTGAATCTTGGTTTTGATTCACTAGTTTTGAGTGTATTTCATGCTCAAGTGTAAACCACAATGTTATAAATGGTATCTACTCAGAATAGATGAAAATCATTTTAACATAATAAGATGGGGAATTACTGTAGCTAAATTTGTACAAAAATACAAGGCTGATATTAGTCCATAATATAAACTGTCAGAAAACTGACATGAGAAGAGTTCAGAAAGGACAGGAGGAACAAAACTGAGCAGGATTTTTAATGTCTTGTAAATATAGAGGTCAACATAGTTTTCTATTTTTCTCTGATTCTTAATCTTTTGCAGCTGAAAGCAACCCACATACCAAAGAAAAGGCTAAGCAAAACATCAAATATTGCAGTTGCCCATGGCCAAAAGGAACCATCTATAAATCCTGGGTCTTTAGGCTAAAGTTTGGTTCAGATGAAGATTGGATATGTCCAGTGTTAATTCCTTATGTTGATGATAAAATATCACCATCTAAGGAATAAACAGAATATGCTTTCTTTTGGGTGGAAGAGTCAGTTCTCATATTTCCCATAAAAACAGACAAGGATGTAGGAATGGTGCTGGCCTAGCACACTGACAGTAGTAGAGTCTTTCCTGAGGACTTAATTGACCCCAGGTAGTACTTTGGTTCCCTGTACCAAGTAGAGTTATCCTCCTATTGAGTGGACTTCCTAAGATGAGTGTTGTAAATGCCCCTGTTAGTACTGAAATAAGGACTTTAATAAGGATGTGAAGCCTGCATGGAAGACTGTCTGGGTCTACCTGATAAAAAGAACCTGTCTCTGTGTCCTAGATGTTACTGAGTTGATGCCCACATTCAACATCATTTATGCAGGGGGAGAATGGAGATTGATAAGAAGAGCTTTAGTTCCCTGGGAAGGACAGCAGCCCCTTGGACAAAGAGTTCCCCAGCAACACGAAACTTTCAAGATGCTGATCTGGAATAGGATGGTAATAAACCCTAAGACCAAGAATTTAATTACTCAGGGCATTCAAAATCTATACCAAGGTCATAAAAATATTGCCAAGGCCTTTTCAATCTATCAAGAAAAGGATGAAACTCCCTCTGATTTTCAACAAATTCTCAGAAATTAAATGCAAAAATATTTGGGACTAAAACCACATGACCCAAAATGCCAAAGCTTCCTGAAGGTCCACTTTGTAAATAAGTGTTGGCCTCATATTGTCAGGAAATTACAAAAGATAGTTTGCTAAAATGAAAGTGTTATTGAGGAGTGTTTGTGAGAGGGAAAGGAGACAAAAGGCTAAAATTATGGATTCTATAGGAGCAGAGATAATAAAAATGAGATCAAACTATGACTCCTCTAGGAAGAGATGGGAAGGGCTCCTAGACATTCAGAGAGATAGAAAGTCCATATAGATAAGAAATCTAAAAATTGATAGGCGACTAGAACACTAAAAGAGAGTGCCAAGAACAGAAAGGGATAGAAAAATATAATCCCTCTTAAGAACTTTGGTGAGAATTAGAAGAGTCTGGATTTTTACCTTTATTTTTATCATTGAGATTCTAACATAAAAAATTACTTTTCTCCATTATCTTTCTTCTCTCCCAACCTGCTTATGTATCCTTCCCTTTTCTCCTTCTAATTCGCAACTTCTATTTTCCCCACTAATTGTTATTATACCTATGCAGTTCAGTCTATATAATGTTACTTTTATGTGTGTTTTCAGGGCAGACTGCTTGGCACTGGACAAGCAACTGATATGCTCTTTCTTGGGGAAGACCACTTTTCCTGCACTCAGCTTTCCTCATTTGCATATAGTTCTTTATGTAGGGTTGAGCCTGAAGGAAGACCTCCTTGCAAAGCAGGGGCTCCCTCTGGGACCCTGGCTTAGGCACAAACCATACCTACACACCTGTTTTCACAGAGAGATCCTTTATTAAGAGGAGTAGACAAGTTAAAGTGGCTGCTTTCTGACTCAGGCCGAAAAAAGCAGCAAAAGACTTTGCAGGTGCAATTTTTTAGGAGAAAAAGAGGAGATCTGTGTTAGAATGGGCAAGAATGTGATGGTATATTTTGATTGTGCATGTTAATTAGGTGAAACAAAGGGAGCTTTTGATTGCTGGACTTTAATACTTGGATAGCTGGACCTTAGTAGTTAGCCTCAGGAGGAGGAAGTGACCAATAAAGGGAATAGACATCGGTGTCTAGCTTTAGAAATGCCATCTAATGGTTTTAAGCAAGGCAGAGGGAGAGGGGGAGAAGGGCCACATGTTCTGGTGGGCTAGAGTCCCTTCTGAAACCCCTGTGGGCTTTCCCTTGTCTAGTTTGGAATATCTACCAGTGTCACCGTGTTCAGCTCACTTTGTATAATCATGTTAGTGAGACTTTGTGGATGTAGCTTTGGATATTGCTAGTAGACCCAACTCACAGCAAACTCCCTGATCCTCTGGCTCTTATACTCTCTCCACCCCTCTCTTCTACAATGTTTCTTGAGCCTTGGGTGTGGAAGTATTTGCAGATGTATCCATTGGGAGTAGGCTCCACAACTTTAAATTTTGATTGGTTGTAGTTTTCTGTAGTGGTCTGTTTTTAATTAAATCTCAATTATTTGATTTTACAAGTAAAGACTTGGGAGCTCAATGCTGGGGTGAAAGCCTGCTAGCTCAGAGAGGTAGAGCAAGCACCCAGCTGGCATTCCTCCTCTGCCACAATCCCAGAAAAAAAGAAACCTTTCTCCTATTCTATTTCAACTAAACTCCTCAAACTCAATATCCCTCCTTCTACTTCCTGTGTGTCCCTTTATCCATCCCCCTGACTCCTTCTTACTCTATATTTTTTTTTTTTTTACTAACCTATGGGTGACTTTATTTAATTCTGTTTACATCATTCAAGCAGAAAGCTCTTGGATTAAAGGTGTGTGCTAGAGCTGAGCCACATCACTACAAGAAAAAGGTATTCCAGGAAATGAGGGAATCTCTGGGTGTGGCCCAATATCCCACGGCATTCCTCCTCTTTTAAATTAAAAGGAAAGTTTTAAACTCAAACACACTAAAACTATTTACAATAATGAAGTAATTGGAACTTTTCTGCAGTGTCCAGCTTGGTTGTATTTGGCAGTTTTAGGATTAAGTATTTTTTAGTTCAAAGTTAAGTAAAATGTTCCCATCAGTCTCATATGAACTCAGCAATTTGAATGTCCCGAGCAGTTTGTAGTCCGAAGCTGATGTTTGGCAGCTTAGTGGCAATCCTCGCTAGGTAGAACACAGCAGTCAACCAAAAGGTGTCAGTTGTTTGAGCAGGATATCAGGTGGTTGTCCGGTGGGAAGGAGCAGCTGCTTGGGCAAGATGATGATGGCATGGGTGCTGGCACTAGTGTGATGCTCTGAGCTGAGATTTCAGGCTGTTCAGCTGGAGGTAGGTGATACCACTTAGCCAATTTCTTTTCTTGGGACATTTTCTCTTGATGGATTGTTCATTTTCTTCAGATGTTTCACTTGCCCAGTGGTTTCTGAATGACTTAGTTGGATGCTTTTATTCTCTTGAAAATATAAAAGCAAAACCCTGCCCCAACCTGAACTCTAGGGTGTTCCTTTTTTTTGGGGGGGGGGCGCAGGTTATATCTTTCCTAGGGCAAAATGTTTTTTGGCAACAAAAAATGTTATCTTTCAATTAACGTTCTTTTGAAATTTTGAAACTAAATATACCTTAGTATGTGTGGATATAGTGTGTAGAATATATTCCCCTTTCTCTTTATGTATAAATTCAAGGTTTAGTGTATTTATTTTTATATTATAAAGGACATTCACTTTGAATTTCAGCCTGCCTTTTGCAAGTGGCTTTTAAATTTAAATCATTGTAATTCTTATGTGCCTGCCTCTGCCTCCCAAGTGCTTGTGAACCAACTCCTGGCTATGGATTCCTTATAATAGTTATTTGCACAAGGCTGTCTTGGTTTAAGTTGATTCTTCATTTCTCCTTATTTTTTAGTGTTAGGGATAAACTTTAAAGTTTTTTTTAAAGTATAATCTATTATTCTTGCTGATTTATTCTCAATTTATTCCCTGGAAAATTTTAATATTCTAGTCTTAATTAAATGTGATGCCAATTTGTTCACCATTTTGTTATTTTCGGGTGTTTTATCTGTATTCCTGTATGAGCTACATACAATGTGATGTCTTTGCTAAGTGTTTCTAGCTTTTACCATTTCTATTCATGCTGCCCATGACCAGATATCTTTGTTTTCTATTGTGTTGATCATATAGCTCTACCATGGCATACACACTATGAATTGGAGAAGATATATATTTTCCTTTTGCTTTCCTAGTTGTTCGTCTTATAACCTATAATGCTGCGCTGATTTTGTGGTTCCTTCCTCAGTATTGGCCATTCCATCCCCTGGTCTATAAGCTGCCACTTTCCATTTTGTTTTGGTTCCATCAGTGGTTGATGAGCCATTGGTAAGCCATGTTTTAGCCATATGTGACCATTCTGTTGGTCTCCATTGTGCAATGGTGCCATTTCTTAGAGACGAATGAGTGGTTTAGGGATGGAGATTATAGGCAATAGAGCTATTTCCTCATTGTGGGGAGGCACAGACCCCTTTGCTACCACATCCTGGTCATGAAGTAATTCAGATAGGTACCTGTTTTGTAGCATGAATCTTAGAGGGTCTTATTAATAAAAACAAACCTGAAGCTGGGTAATGGGGTGAATGCTGGAAGATCAGAAAAGCAGAACAAGCCACAGCCACCTCACCTTGCCAATTCCCCAGCTGATCTTGTTTCCTCAGACTGGAAGCTTCTCAGTCCTCATCCAAATGAATCTCAGCTGAACTGTTGCTCCAAGCCTGAAAGCTTAACCAGCAAAAAGCTTCTAGTTTCTGGTCCTCACGCCTTATATACCTTTCTGCTTTCTGCCATCACGTCCTAGGATTAAAGGCTCACTTTCTGGGATTAAAGGCATGAGTCACCATGCTTGGCTGTATCCTTGAACACACAGAGATCCAGGTAGCTCTCTGCCTCTGGAATGCTAGGATTAAAGGTGTGTGCTACCACTGCCTATCCTTTATGTTTAATATTGTGGCCGTTCTGCTCTCTGGCCCCCAGATAAGTTTACTAGCGTGCACAATATTTTGGGGAACACAGTACCACCACACTGTTTTACTGTAATGCCTTTCCTTCCATGGCTAAGCCTGTGAAGGACTCTGCCTTTGAACATGTCCAATCCATCTTTTAAGGGTGCTATTATGACCCTAGGGTGGTGGGCAATGGCTGAGTAGAAAGTTCTCCATGCCTTGTAAATGTCTAGATGTGTTTCTCAAAAAGAGAATATTCATTCTCTGTATCTCTGTATATGAAAAGTGGTTGTAATAGAAGCCAACAGGCAAAAGTTGGTGGACTCAGTTTTGCTTTATGAAGAGTCTACAGTTGCCAATTCATCAATAAATATGGCATCCATAGTTAGGGTATGATCATTAGTCAGGGTTGTATTCATGGAGAGGAGCTTACCAGCAGTTAAAAAAAAGTTTCTCTTTGTTCCCATCCCCACTGGAAATTAACTGCCTTTCTAATAACCCTATAGAGAGTTTTTATAATAAGATGTAAATATGATATGTGATTTCTCTAGTGTGCAAACATACCAATTAGGAGCTGTGTCTGAGTTTTGTCCCTGGGTGATGAGATTAAAGGCATGCACTACCATCACCATGTTCGCTGTAACACTAGAATTTGGAAACAACTAATTTATAATGATCTGCTTGTTTCTGCTGGGATTAAAGGCATAGGGCTATTACTGCCCTGCTCAAATATTTTATCTTAGCTCTAAATTATTCCAAATCTTAGAGATTTAGAAACGGGTTTGAGCTGTAGTAGCGACCTTTTGAATTTACTTAAAAAAACTGTGTTTTTAATACCAAACAACAAAAATACATTTTTTTATTTTAGAAGAAAACTCAAAAGCTGATTCCCAAGATGGTGTGGGCCACATGACAATCTAAAGTCTAACATTATAACATGGAGTTAAGACACGTGGTTAAAGAAAATCCATTTTTCATTTCTTACCAGTAAGGCAAGTATGTCTTTGGTAAATTATAAATTCAAACATATTATTATTTTTAATTTGTTTCATGCCTGATCAAATGAAAGGCATTTGCTAGTCTTTATAAATTAGTTTGGACTCAATGACCAAGCTGTTTGATGAACTATCACCTCTTCTTACTCAGGTCGCTTCTGTTCAGATTAAGTCTTTATCAATCTAGATGGTATCCATGGCTTTTCTTTTCTTGAGGAAAGAAAGATAAAACCTCTTCCCCAATGTAACACATATCTGTAGTAGGTAGCTATTCCAGCTTTGACCTGGAAGTTCCAACCCCCATTGAGGCTTTCGGTAATGGTCATGCCTACAAGGTGGGGCTGAGAGAGGACGTTGAAGACCCAAGTTCCAGATGCCAGGCCTCTTGTAGTTAAAAGGAAGTTTATTTAGGGGTGTAACTTACAAATGAATGGATAGTTTACAGAGTCTGGGACAGTCTGGCGGTGTTCTCTGGAGAACTCTACTTCCAGCGTCCAGTGTCCTGGAACCAAGAGAGCCCTGGCATCCAGAAATCAGGTCTTCAACTTCCTCTCTCAGCCCCACCTTGTAGGCGTGACCATTACCAAAGTCTCAATGGGGGTTGGCACTTCCAGGTCAAAGCTGGAATGCTGTTTCTTTCTCATTAACATTGAAAAAAATTAAAGTTAATAAAGACTGTGTAATCTATTTCTTGGGGTCTATATTACTCCTTTTTGTTTATTCAGCATATATTTCAAAGTGCAATCAGATCTTTTTACAATTGCTTCTCCTGTAGGACTATGTGATATACCTGAATGGACTTTATGTTGTAATATGCAAAAAAACTGTTTCATGCTGGAGCATTGTCAGTCTTAATTTGTACAGATATCCCCATAATAGTCATAACTTCTAATAAATGTGTAATTACAGAATCTGCCTTTTGAGAACATAAAGCCATTACCCATTGAAATATTGAATGTGTGCCTATGTTATAGCACACATACATTAATTTTCCAAACTCTGAACAATGAAACACTTCCATTTGCTACATTTTATTTCTTTGGGTACCTTTTGGGTTACTTCCTGCAGGTAATGGAGTTTGGTTATACAAAGAACAAGTAGGACATTTTCTTATAATTTCCTTGACTTGTTGTCAAGTGATAGAAAAATCTTTCTTCAAACCTTTGCTGTTGACATGCTGTTTCTTATGAAATTCTGAAGCTTCTGGCTCATTTCTTTTCTTTTCTTTTTTTTTTTTGGTTTTTCGAGACAGGGTTTCTCTGTGTAGCTTTGCGTCTTTCCTGGAACTCACTTGGTAGTCCACGCTGGCCTCGAACTCACAGAGATCTACATGGCTCAGCCACCCAAGGCTGGGATTAAAGGCATGCGCCACCATTGTCTGGCTAGCTCATTTCTTATTAATAGATGATCAATGTCATTATTACCTTGTACTAGTGGGCCTGGTAGACCTGTATGGTATCTGATGTGTGTTATAAACAACGAATAAGTTCTATTTCTGATTACTTATTGTAGTTGAACATAGAGTGAAGTTGATTCTAAATCATCCAGAATAAGTCCAGTGGTTTCAATATGTAAAACAATTCTTTCTGCACATTAAGGGTCAGTAACCATATTAAGGGAATCAGGAAAATCTAATAATACCAGAAGAATTGCATACAACTCTGACTATTTAACAGAATCTTAAGGGCTTTGAGCAACTTTACTTATTTTTCCTGAGTTATAACCTGCCATTCCCAATTTATTTGCATCAGTATACAATATAGGGGCTTCAGAAATTGGTATCTCTTTTGCTATAAGAAGGGGAATAAAATTAGTTCTTTTATAAAATCTAAAGAAACTTTTATAAGCTGAAATCTCTGGCTTTGGGGATATTTGTTAATCTCTGTCCTCCAAATTACTGCAAGCTCTTTGCCAATGTTAATTTTCTGTCCAAATGAGGCAATTTCAGCATTAGTAAAAGGTATCACATTTTTTTTTTGCAGGATCTATTCCTTCTAACTGATGAAGTTTTGTTTTTCCTTTCATAATTAATTCAGAAAATTTTCTACATAGTTCTTTAACTTTTACTCTTTTTATGCTAAAATTATGCATTCTAAGATATTGTCTTCTCTATGTATAAGTATTCTCGTGGGAGAATGAGTAAAAAGCAAAATAACTAAAATACAATCTAAAATAGTTTCCAGCTCTCAGGCTTCTGAGACCAGGGGTTTGGGGGTGTAGAGAGAGGAAAACTGGGCATAATAGTCCAAACAGGGGAGAGGTCCCCTAAAACTTGCAGGAAGAAAGAATCTTGGAGGTTAAAAATCTGTGTGCAAGTAATTTTAACATGCTGTAATGTGTTATGTACATAATATGGATTCAACTCTCATTTAGGGGAATGCAATGAGGGTAGGAAGACAGAGACAGGGACGGAGAGACACACAGATTCACAGAGAGAATTGTTAAGAGGCATATAAGTTGAGGTTTTATTTTTAGTAAAAAAGGTTTAAGAAAATTCAGTGTTTTAGCCTGGCAGTGGTGGCATACACCTTTAATCCCAGCACTCAGGAGGCAGAGGCAGATAGATGTCTGTGAGTTCAAGGCCAGCCTGGGCTACAGAGTGAGTTTCAGTAAAGACACAAGCAACACAGAAAAACCCTGTCTCAAAAAACCCTAATAATAATAATAGTATATATATATATATACAGTGTTTTAGATAAGAGTGTACAGCACACATTCTAATTGGTCTTAATAGTAAAAACCTAGAGTCAGATATAGGGGTAAATGCTGAAAGATCAGAGAAGCAGAGCAGCCAGCCACAGCTATCACCTGTTACTTCACCAACTCCTCCACCTGAAAGAGGGTTGAGTTCTTTTATTCACCCACTTTATCACTTCCTGTCTCTGCCCAGCCATATCACTTCCTGTTTTTTCCTCGCAAGCGCTAGGATAAAGGTGTAAGATCTCAAGTTCTGGGATCAAAGGTGTGCACCACCACTGTCTGGCTAGGTTTCTCTTTTAGACTGCATCAATTTGTGTGTAGCCCAGGGTAGCCTTGAACTCACAGAGATCCATCTGCCTCTGCCTCTTGAGTGCAGGGATTAAAGGTGTGTGCCACCACTGGCTGACCTGTATGTCTAATTAGTGGCTTAGCTCTGCACTCTGGAAAGTTTTATTCAGGAAAGCTTTATTTGTTAGATCACAAACAAAATATCACCACAATAGTGGATTTTTTTTTCAATAAAATAAAGAACTAAAGATTGGGACACAGACTCCATTACAGTAAGATGCATGCTGAACCTGTTTAAGGATAAAACACCTAGGGAAATGTGACTTGTCAGAGGCATGCCTGTTCCCAACCTTACAAACTGGGTCAGCCTAAATGTCTTTCTTTTTCAGGATGGAGGGTGAATTATCTAGTGTCTCACATGAGGGCAGCATATCTTTCTTCCAAATGGAGGATCTTAGAGCCTTTACGCATGTCATGAAAATGATATCAATTACTCATGCCCAGGGTTTTCTGAGCTGATACATAGTAGTACTGGGGACAGAAGGACACTTAAGTCTACCGCCAGTCATGGGCCCATGCCCTTTACTTTTGGCTCCAGTTCTCTTCCTCTTGGCAAAACTAAGTCTTGGTCTAAAGGGTCCATCCTTGGGTCCCTTGATTCCCATGGCTATGTTGACTTTATAGGAATCTGAAGGAACTTCAAATGCATTTAAGTTAAGAACCAAAGAATCCACCAAGTCTAAATGGATCCCCAAGGGGGTCTTGGCCCTGGAAGAGATGGGAATGGAGGGGAGGGGATAGGGGGAGGATGGGGGGGGGGGCGGGAGTGGGGAGGACAGGGGAACCCATGGCTGATGTGTAAAATTAAAACACAAATATAATTAAAAAAAAAGAACCAAATAGCAATGGTATTTGAATTAGCTTAATTCTGGTGGTCAAAAACAAATAAAAATATAGATTGGATTAATTATACCTATTATAATCAAGAGAATAAGTTGCCATTTCTAAATGCTAGATCAGATAATATATCCTATGATAAAGAGCATCTAGACATTTTTAGACCAGTTTGAAAGATCAAAATAAATATGAAAATGAAAATAACGAGAAGAAAAAGAATAAGAGGATGGGACTATAAGATATAAAATCTGACATTTATTTTTCAGAAAAACGTATTTTGAGTCAGCTTAGGTCTAGTTATATACAAACAGAAAACACTGGACCCTTACCAGCAGTCTAATTCCTGCTTCTCAAAGAAAAGCTCTGCCAGTCTAACTACCCCCTTCCACTCAAACTAGAAGTTTAGAACAGAAAATTACTAACAGTCAAGTTTGCTCAATGACCTACAGACATGACAAGGTCATGTGCCTGATAGACTTCAAATTCAACATGATAGAAAGTATAGAAATGAACCTACACACAGATTTACTTGAATGAAAAAGAAATATAAGTAGCAATGGTAAAGATAAGAACTAGATAGTATGTAAGAGTGTACCTTCCTAATTACTTAGCTAATAAGGAAAGGGAGAAAATTACCTGTGTTAGAATTTTAAAATAGAAAAAACAAACAAACAAACAAAAAACTAGTTTCCCCGGCTCAATCAGTCCACAAGTTATTCTGGGCTGATGCTTTGCATTGCAAGGTCATCAAACAAATGACCCAGCTTTCACTGCTGTGAGTCTCTAGTGCTCTGATTAGGGAGTGAGGGTCCATGTTTCTCACAGTTTAGAAGAAGAAAATTTTTGCAAAGACATTAAGGTGTATAAATATTAAGGAAAAGCACTGATAATTTAGATATCAAAATTAAAAATTTCTTCTAAAATTAAACAAAGAAAGAAGAAATAAAAACACAAAGTATCAACTATATATGAAAAAAATTGTGCCCAGAGTTTGTGAAGAATTTATAAAATTCAGTATGGACACAGAAAGAAAATTAAATTAGTAAAAGTTCTGTTGAATAAGACATATGAAGATGAACAGATAGAACACAAAAGATAATCAACCACCAACAAATTAAAGTTAGTATCATAATGGAATACAATTACACATCAGAATATCTGAGATTATAGTGAAATATTGATGATGGTGTAGACTATCTAAAACATACCTGGCTGCTGGGAATATAAACATACAGCCACTTAAAGACACAGATTAGTAGTATATAATGTTAGGAACACATATATTTACTACATGCAGTATATGATTCTATATTCCTAAATACTTATTAAGAGAAATGAAAACACATGCTCACACAAAGATACGTATAGTAGCATTGTGTATGTGTGTACTGTTATACACATTTTTATGTGGCTGTGTATGTGTGTGTGTGTGGGGTCTGTGCACATATATGTGCAAGCATGTGGAGATCAGAGGTAGACTTTTGGCATGTAGTGTTTTCCTCTATGGCTTTCCATCTCATGTTCTCCCCCTTTCATTGATCTTGAATTCTCATATATATATATATGCCTGTAGACTACTCATCATAATTTTTTTTTGACCTGTGTTTCTTGGCTTTTTCTGTGTTCACTCTTTGACAATTTCATGCATATCCATAATGGAATTTTGGTCATTTTAGCTACCATTACACCCTCTCATCTCTTCCAACTTCTGCTGATACCCAACCCTCTCCTACATTCATGGCTTTTTTCCTGTTTTCTTCTTTTGTGGCCCAATGAGTTAACTATGGTTGCTTGTGTGCACATAATTTGGGGTTAATTATTAGAATATGAACAACAACTATTAGTTGCTAGACCGCTGCCACCCTCTCTATCAGGAACCACTAACTGCCCATAGTCTCTCCATGGAGAGTAGTCGTCTTGCGAACCTCTGACCCTTGCATGAGGAGAGGATGATAGGGAAGTCCTGTACAGGTATTATGCAGGAAACCACAGTTGCAGTGTGTTCATGGGTACACTGTCCATGTCATGCTCAGAAGATACCTTTACACAGAATCCTCTCCATTCCCTGGCTGTTAAATTCTTTCTTCTCCCTCTTACAAGATGTTCCTTGAGCCTTCTTGAGGTTGATAAATACTTCCCACTTAGGGATGAGCACCCATAATAACATATTCTTAGCATCTTGGTTAGTCATGAATTTCAATAATGACTACTGGTCACTACAAAAGAAGTTTCTCTAATAAAACCTGAGTATGATATTCTGTGGGTATGACCTTAATATTTAAAAGAAAGCTTTGCATCATGTCCAGTTAGCGAATCAACAGCAGTGATGCAATATGAACAGACATTGTGATTAAAGAATGTGACAGAGTAAAAAAAAAATATATATATATATATATATATTGATAATACTATAGATGAGAAATATCAGGGATGCTAATCAGATAAGGACAGGGTTTACAGTCAGTCTCAATAGGTTTGCTGGCTACCATAAATCCCCTTATCAGAAATATATGCAAGGTATTATTGCTTTTTAATATATTCTTCCAATGCAGCTAATTATAACAAACTAAATTATAATTAAAGATGGCTTCGCAAAAGTTTCTCCCATTTCAGTTTGGAGTCTCCTAGCATGCCTCATGAAAAAGGAGTTAAACATGAGGGAGCAGAGCTATATCTTAGTAGCTTTAATGGGAGTTAGTGCCATAGTAAGACTGCCAACTGGCCACACAAACGTGAGAACAAATGCAGCATTGTTTCTTTACTGGCCAGCAGACACAACCAAGGTCTAACACAGGCAAAACCTGTTATGTTTTGTCAAAGACAGACAGGAAGGGGTTTCAAAGCAAAACCACTCCTCCAAATGCATGAGCAGCTTGGGAACAGTGTATGTTTCATCTCCTTTGTTGGACTTGGTTGACATACATGGAACATGTGGGACCTCATTGGCTTAGCCTGTGACTTGCTTAGAGCAGTAATCAATCTCAATAAAATCAACACAGGCTCTGCATAGCTTTTGTCAGAATTCTTATAAAAAGTCCCCAGACTGTTGGGGTTCACGAGTGTTTCCTAGTGAGATCTGAGCTTGCTTTACACAATAAGGATGCATAAGGGAATGGATTGACTATGTACATGGTTTCCAGGTGTTTAGAAGGGGCTGCACTTGGCTGTGCCATGCAGTATGCTTTGATCTAGCAAGGGAGAGGTCTTTTGCTCCACCCTTTAGCATTTCTTTAAAAACCCTTCAGCGGAAACAGAATGGGCTGATGGGTTTTGATGCAAGCCCTCTCGAGGCTATCCTATGTTTCTGTCTGTCTGTTTCTCCTCTATATTTCTATTTATTTCTCACTTCTCGCTCAAGAGTACCCTGGGGGGGAGTGGCAGCAGGTCCCCCACAGATGGCACCAGGAACAGGAGTAGGCACTTGGCGAAAGGCTGGTAAAGGTCCTACAGGGAGCGGTTGGGCATGCCCACTTTTGTAGTATAATGTAGGTGGGAGTATTTTATTCTTGGGAGTGAGTGAAAGTGAAGCGGCAGAATACTGAAGTTGGAAAGTGAGACTGCAGCATATATCTCTCTATCTAAGTTTCTCTCTCTCTCTCTCTCTCTCTCTCTCTCTCATCTATAAAATTAAAAAGAAGGTGGAATATAGGAACATAGTGTGAGGAAAAAATTTTGAATAAGAGCAGAATTTCCTTAGTGTTAAAATGGGGCATGAAAATAGTAAGCAAATCTTTGAAGAGTCACTTGTGGAAAAAATTTAGGATAAAATAAGCAACAAGACAGGGGAACTGTGTCCTTGACGTCCTTCTATGGGACTATGAATGCAAACTGGGAAAAATCAGGGGAAAAAGAGTCTATCAAGCCAGAAGAAAAATGGGGAGAAAATGATTCCTGTGGGAAACTTTTGGCTGTGAACAGTTTAATTCTAAGTCTCAAGTGGCAAGGGAAAGAATTTTCTCTGAGGCCAATGCAGGTGAAATAAAACTTTTCACTCTGCTGATGCTACCACTGTATAGAAACATTATAATATCAGAATTAGTGTCCATTTGGCCATGAAGCCAAAAGCTTAGAGAACGGAAGTCTTGGAAAAACTTGGTGGTCTTTTTTTCTCAAAAACTGAAAGTTTTCTTGGGAAATACTTAGCAACCTCTCTCTCTAAGAAACTAAAAAGCTTTTTAGGTCTTTGCCTCTCAGATTTTATCTTTCTGTAAGGACAAAAAAATTAAATTCACCTGGAATTAACATCTATGGAAAAATCACCTGAGGTTGCTCTAAGAAAAAAACAAAAAGACCTCTTGAAACAAGGCAAATCCTCTCTGCTAGTCCTGTCTCTCTTTCAAATTAGTATTACAAAAATAGAGGCCAGAGTTCCCTGCCACTAGAGCCAAGGGATAAAGTGCAGGCAGAAAGTGGAGCAGGGGCAGCCTTCCCCAAGATGAAACCACAACAGAGGTGTGGAGGGTCTACTGGCTTGAGGGTACCAGTGGAGGCTTTGAAATCCTCCTTGTAATGAGGGAGGCAGAGCTTGAGTTCCCAAAAATTGCTTTGAAAGGCTGAAAATACTTTTTTCTACTTTTGTTTTCTTTCACTGACCCTGTAAGGTGAAGGAGTGAGCAAGCCCTGAGGGGATTTTGCTTCTGGTGCCAAAACACCAGTCTGAGTGCATGCAGGCAGGCTTGACTGGCTCCAGGAACAGTAGTAAGTGAAAGATCTAATTGGAGAGGTACACCTGTCAAACGGTGGTGTCGGTATCCTAATGCAAGCTTAGGAAAGAAAAAAAATCTGTTGGAAAAAGCAAAAAACACAAAAACAAACCCTATATAAGGAACTGGAAGTTTGCTCCTGGACCGGCAGGCATTATGGAAAATGTCGTTTTTAGTAGATGCCAATATAGAGAAAGGCATCATGGGAAATGAAGTCTGAAGCATAGTGATGATATAGAGAAAGACACTATAGGAAATGTAGTTTTTCAGCTCAAAATGGTGTTACTAGCTCAAAAACTGTTTTGTCAGTTGAAAATTTTGTTTCTTTCATAAGTGCTGCTAGGAAGCTTGGCTTTACTTCCTGAAAAACAAGAAACAGGTGATCAAAAGCTTGCCTCTCAAGAGACAGTTAAAATACTAATACTGTTGATCAACAACAAAGACAAGTAATTCATACACTGGGAAATTGCTTTAAGCATGGGAAAATTTTACTGACTAACAAAAACAAAGAACTTGGGTTGTTTTATGAGTTACTAGAGAGGACAAATGAGAATAATCAAAAGTTCTACAATGAGTGATTCTGTTGCAAATTTAATAGGGGAACAAGGAAACATGCATCCAAAAAGGAATGACTGCATTGTAGATGGGGATCAAACTCCAGAAAATCTAGCTATATTACATAATACAGTCACTTCACTTAAATATTCTCTACAAGAAAACAATTCTAAAATAGAATGCACTGATTGTGAGAATAAAAAAAAAAAAAGAGGCCAAGTACTAAAGGTTGAAAACTTACAACTACAATCTAAGCTGAATAATTCATAATCAGAGTATATCACAGCTGCTAATGAAAATAACATCAGGGATTGATAAGCGAGTGAATGAAAATATTTAGTGAAAATACTAAATCATGAAAATGTTCTTCCTCAGAGTAAGCTAATGAAGGACGTGTTTCATGAAACTACAGCTATGTTCTTGACTCTTTTGAACAGTAGCAGTTTTGGTGAACAAATAACCTTGCTGTAGTATATTGGGCTAATAAAAATCTATCAGAAACATCAGCATTGTTAAGAGAACTCATGGTAAATACAGCTTTAAAAAATTAAGAAGAGGGAAATTTGTACCTCAGAAACTTTCTGGCAGCCTTTTCTAAAGACAAGAGGAATATTGGTTCCAATGACACGCCACCAGAAGAACTGGAGCAAAAGAGCAGTGGCACCAATGCTCCTGATATTGAGGTTGCATCTTGCAGTCTTGGGGTAGTAGAGGAATAAGGAGGGCTCCAGACTGCTGAGGAATTGGGTAAAGGGACGGCTCCTAGTTATAAACTATCTTCCACTGAGTGCATTTCTGCCAGTTCTGGAGTGGCTAAGAGAGCCTGGTGGAAGAGGTGACTGTGGGGAAGTGGCATTGTCCCAAGTCTTACAGCCCTCTAGTGGCCAGTGTTACAATTCCAGAGCAACAGCACTCACTAAATCCCAGGACTGAGGAAACCATTGGTGAATTAGGCTCTGGTTTCTAACTGTCAGGGGAACTTTAAGGAGGTTATCAAGATTGACTGTGAACTTCAGAAATGAGGCAGTTTTGAGTTCACCTATGATTTTAGCTGTGGTGATTCTCAATTCATGTACTCTTTCTTGTTGGAAGATAATGTAAATAGTTCTGTTAGAAATCATTTCTAGATGTGTGATAAAGTTTGTAAAGTGGTCCTATAGAGTTTCCTTTTGAATTAAGCTTGTAAAAAGGGTAAATATGTACAGTGATAGTAGTACAGTTAAGAAATCTCTTCTAGATGTTTGCTAAGGTTTATGAAGAAGTCCTGTAGAATGTAAGTTTATATATGATGATATAGGTTTGTAAGAAGTGTAAATACATATAGTAAATAGTTATGCTAGTTGCAAATATATACAGTAATGTTCATACTAGAATTACATTGATATTAATGAACCAGGATTTCGTGAAACTAAGGGAATCTTTAAGTTTGATGCAGTTTATTTGATGTGGTTTGCACCAAGAATTTATTGATTTAAAAAAGGGGTTGGCAAAGCAAAGGATAAAAAGAATGATTTCATCTTTATCTTCCTCTACTCCTTTATAGGAAGTTGGGGTAGCTATGGAGATCACTGTGTATTGTTGTAAGCTCAATAGAAACCTTGGCCAGAGCCGAGTTAAGCTCAGTACCCACTGTTGCCAAAGTCTGAGAGTCAAAGACAGGCAATGTTCTTATTGCCAGCTTCCCAACCTAAGCCAGAGGTCACTTGATGGAAAGTGTATCTCCAAGATGGATAGATGGTTGTCTGGCTGAAGTGGATGACCTAATACAGACCCAATTTATCTGAGGAGCCTGAGGTGCTTTTTAAAAAATTTAAGAAGAGGGAATTGTTGGGATCCCAAGAGGTTTCCTAGTGAGATGTGAGCTTGCTTTATATAGCAGAGCTGCATAAGGGAATGGATTGACCACGTGCATGGTTACCAGATGTTTGGAATGGGCTGCACTTGGCTGTGCCTTGTGGTATACTTTGATCTAGTAAGGGAGAGGTCTTTTGCTCTATCACTTGGCATTCCTTTAAAAACACTTCAGCAGAGACAGATGGGGCTGGTGGGTTTTGACCCAAGCCCTCCCAAGGCTATCCTATGTTCCTATCTGTCTCTCTCCCCTTTATATTTCTATCTAAATATTTCTCACTTCTACCTACTCAAGAGTACCCTAGAGGAAAAAGTGGGAGCAGTTCCCCCACACCAGACAAACAACTTAACCAGTTTTTTCTTTATTGGAGCCCCTTTCAGAGCTTGGCTTGATTTTCAGAGCTCTGCTTTCAGTCATAGACTCTTTCTTTTTAAAAGCGTTTTTTTTTTTCTATAATGACAGAACCCCTTTAAAACTCATTTTTTGTTAATAAAATTCTTTGAATTTGTAAAATAAGGACCTACATACATTGATTCCTGAATCATCTTAAATGAGAAAAATCTACTTCATACTCAAAGATACTCTCATTCCCTCCTTTAGTAGTATGTTCACTTTAGGGCCCATGACCTTCCCAGCCATGGGTTCTTAACAAGGTTTATAGAACTAGGCACAACATGATGTACATCCTAAAGCATAGGCTACAAATAGAACCACAGTGGTTGGTTACCCCATATTAGTCATGACAGCTAGTGCACTAGCAGGCACATCTTGCCTAGCAGGTCATTATTGCAGCTGTTGGGCTACACAGCAGGGTTGGATCACTGCCGACTTAAGCTCTACCTGAATCCACCTCATTTTCATGAGACAGGCTTATTGTTGAAATTATTAAGGCCACTCCATGTAGTTAAAAGGGAGGTTTATTTTGTGGGGTAACTTACAAATGAATGGGTAGGTTGCAGGGTCTGGCAAAAGTATAGCGCAGTCCGGCGGTGTTCTCTGGAGAACTCTGCTCAGTCTACCTCCAGCGTCCAGGGTCCCAGAACCAAGAGAGAGAGACCTCCTCCCGATCCTTGGTCTTCCGCTTCCTCCTCTGCCCTGCCTTGTGGGCGTGACCATTTCCAAAGCCTCAATGGGGGTTGGAACTTCCAGGCCAATGCTGGGATGGCTATCCACTACATCTCCCCCTTTTGTCTAAATAAGAAAGTTCTAACCTAATACAAGACTATATACAAAGAGATGGTTATCAAATATTGTCCAAGAGTAATGAGGGATAATGACCTAGATAAGTTGGAATTACAATAAGTGCAAACAATATCAAGCAAAAAACACATAGTAAAATCGAGGGAAGTCTAGGGTATGGGTAGGTGGCAAGTTACAAAGATCATTCCAAAAGGTGTCCTATCCTAAAGAACCTGAGTCTAATACTTAATATATTCTATCTAAGATATTATATATGTATATGTACTAAGTTGTAACTATAACTGCTAATCTCCAACCTCATTAAAGACCTGAGAAGGAATATAATAATACCTGAGAAATGGGAGAAGGACGCAAGCAACTTTCAGGAGTCTTGCAAGAGTAGACAGAGACAGCTAGCAGCCTGGACAGTCACCTAATGTTTCTCAGCATTGTTGGTGCATTCAAATTGGCTGCAGGCCAAGAGTATCTGACAGACCATTTTCAGAAGCAGGAATTCTGAAAGACCCTCTTACCCTGTCTTGGCAAAGTATAGTGGTCGCTTTCCTTGTGTCCCGCTTGTTCAGAAAGGACAGCATTTGTACTGTCAGCAGTTGAGGCAAGGGCAGTTCTTTGCCCAGTAGGCCATTTTGTGCCAAGAAGACAAACTTCCAAATGGAAATGTCTTAGAAGCCCAACATTCTCTTGGGATCAAATTGGTGCTGCCAGGAGCAATTGTGTCTCACATCAACAGAATTCTAAGTTATTTAAATGCCATGTTCTCTAGGTCCATGAAGTGTTTGAAGATTACCTGTCCATCTGACCTATGTATTTATAAATCTGGATAACCTAGCTAACATAATTATAGAGATGACAAGCATAGGTGACAATAACTCTGTAAGTCTTATCTACCTAAACAACCTAAGAACTAAGCTTCCTATAAATAAGGCAAACAGTCTGTAAGCAAATGTACAGTAAAAGGACAATGACTTTAAATTGTGACAATACACAAAATATCTTTAACAGAGGTAGGAATGTATAGTGCAATATGCAATATGATAATAATCCTAAATATATATCAGTATACAGAATATGTTAAACAGAAGTAGAACATACATACAGTATGACAGATATAAATTCACATTTGTATCAATATACAAGTATTTCAAATAAGAGTAAAAATATGTGTACAATATAACAAACATAGTTCTGTATTTGTATCAATATACAAATTATCTTAAATAGGAATGTAAAAAGTTTATATTTGTATCAACATATAAGAATTCATAACAGTGCAAAGGCTGCTATATTACTAAATTTTTTTACTAATGTATATGATAGTCTACCATAATATCTTATACCTATCCATTCCATTTCTTCTCCCCCCTCCTTTTTTTTGAGACATATTTTCTTTCCATAAGGAGAGTACTGAGTTTAACAGTTTCTTCCACCCCCCAACCCTAGAACTATTATCCATAACCCTGAGAAATATGAAACTTTAGGGATAAGGGGTGTCGTTTTCTTAGAATTACTTCCTGCTGTTTAGGGGATAATGGTATCTCTGTTGGGTATTGTGATCAGATAGTTAAATCTCAGTTAGACTAACTGTATATTCTGCAGCAACTCTCAGAGTAATGGGTAAGATTGTCTGAAATTCTGGCAAGAAGTGTAGTATGATGATGATTAGCATTGCATCATTCTGGATTGGGTAGAGTTGTTGTTGTTGTTGGGGCCCCATCTTCCTTCTGGAGACTTCAGACATTGCTATTGGAAAAAACTTATTTTTTTATCAGAATGGAAGGTTTGGATTTAAAGATGTCATGACATGTAAGAAAGGATTCCAAGAAATCAAGAGTAAGCATGGAGAGAATTAGAATCTTGAAGATAATGGTCCCTTATAATTGGTTTCCTTCTGTCTCACACCAGAGGGCTCTTCTGATATGGGACTGAAGAATCTCTCAACCTTTTCTTTTATCAATATGCTTGGGTTTAGAGAAGGAGTGAGCCAATTCCATCTCCAAAGCCAGCTTGGTTTATAATTAAATTGGAACCACAACTATTCTAGATTGATAGAGATATAGATGTTAGACAGGGTTATCTTACCCTGTGTAGATTGGTACCAATAGATTCTTTCTTTCTGCTATAAACATCCGGATATCCAAGGCCTTATGATTTCTGGAAGATGAGTATTTCCATTATCCTGGAAAGACAAAAACAGAACCCTACCCCAACCTTTGATTGTTAAATTTTTCTTACAACCTGAAGAGATGTCACATTGGTGGATGATCTTTTACTTCTCCTCAAGGGGTTTCTCCTGTTCAAATCGAATTTTTATTAATTTTGTTGGTATCCATAGCTTTGCTTCTCCTGTGGAAACAAAAGCAAAACCTCTTCCCCAACATAGGACATATCCAGCTTTCTATTCTGAGGTCAACACGTCTTTGAAATAAACTGCTTGGTTAAGCTCAGGAGTTTTGCCTGTCAACCAATGTCTCTCCACAGGTGTTGTTCCTTTCTCATCAGCATTGAGAAAATTCAAGTTTAATAAAGCACTATGCAATCTATTTCTAGGAGTCATTGTTACCTGTTGCTGTTTATTTAGCATATCCTTTAAAGTTCGATTGGATCTTTCTATGACTGCTTGGCCTGTGGGATTGTGTGGTATACCTGTAACATGCTTTATATTGTAATAAGCAAAGAACTGTCTCATTTTATTGGAGACATATGCTGGGGCATTGTCTGTCTTAATTTGTACAGGTATTCCCACAATGGACATAACTTCTAATAGGTGTGTAATCACAGAATCGGCCTTTTCAGAACTCATAGGAGTTGCCCACTGAAATCCTGAATAGGTGTCAATGGTATGGTGTACATACTTTAATCTTCCAAATTCTGCAAAATGAAACACATCCATTTGCCAAATTTCATTTCTTTGTATACCTTTTGGATTGCTTCCTGCAGGTAATGGAGTTTGGTTATAGAAGGAACAAGTAGGACATTTTTTTCACAATATCCTTAGCTTGTTGCCAAGTAATGGAGAAATCCTTCTTCAAACCTTTGCTATTTACATGATGTTTCTTATGAATTTCTGAGGCTTCTAGCACATTACCTATTAGTAACTGATCAATCTCATCATTACCTTGTGCTAGAGGTCCTGGCAGACCTGTATGGGATCTGATATGTGCTATATATATAGGATGTTCCCTTTTTCTGATGATTTCCTGCAATTATATGAATAATGAAGTTAATTCTGTATTATCAGGAATAAATTCAGCAGTTTCAATGTGTAAAACGACTCTCTCTGCATATTGAGAGTCAGTGACTATATTGAGGGGTTCTGTGAAGTCCATCAGTACCATAAGAACGGCATACAATTCTGCCTTTTGTACAGAGCTGTATGGACTTTGTACCACTTTACTTAAGTTTCCTGATTTGTATCCTGCTTTCCGTGATTTATTTGCATCAGTATAGAATGTGAGGACTCCAGAAATTGGCTTGTGTCGTACAATGTGAGGAAGGACCCATTCAGTCTTCTTTATGAATTCTATTCTCTTGCTTTTGGGATAATGGTTGTTAATCTCTCCCAAAAAGTTACTGCAGGCTCTCTGCCAGTATTCATTATCTTTCCATAGTGATGAAATTTCCTCATTAGTTAAAGGTACTACAATTTCTGCTGGGTCCATTCCTGTCAACTGACGAAGTCTTAATTTACCTTTTTGAATCAAATCAGAGATCTTTTCTATATAAGTCTTTAATTTCTTATTTGGTTTACGTGGTAGGAATATCCATTCCAATATAATATCTTCCCTCTGCATCAAAATACCTGTGGGGGAATGTCTGGAGGGGAATATGATAAGAATGCATTTAAGTTCTGGATCCACACGATCCACATGTGCTTCTAGAATTGTCTTTTCTACTAGAGCCAATTCCTTCTCAGCTTCGGCTCATAATTCTTTTGGACTATTTAATTCTTTGCCCCCTTCTAGAGTATTAGCCAAATTTTGTAGTCCATGTTTGGGTATTCCCATGATACCCAATAAGTTGGAAATGCTTCCTAACAACTTTTGAAAATCATTAAGAGTCTTTAATCAATCTCTCGTCAGTTGTACCTTTTGGGGTCTAATTTTTTGTAACTCTATCTTATATCCTAAGTAATTAATAGAATCTCCTCTTTGTATTTTTTTCAGGAGCAATTTGCAGTCCACAGAGAGGCAAAACTTTTTTTACTTCTTCAAACATGCTTTCTAATGCGTCTAACTTTGGATCAGCTAATAGGATATCATCCATATAGTGATAAATTATGGATTGTGGAAACTTTACATGAATTATCTCCAATGGTTTTTGCACAGAGTATTGGCATAAGGTAGGGCTGTTTAACATTCCTTGTGGGAGGACCTTCCATTGATATCTCTTGACTGGCTGAGAATTGTTATAATTAGGAACTGTGAAGGCAAATTTTTCTCTATCATTTTCTTGTAAGGGTATGGTAAAGAAACAGTCTTTTAAGTCAATAATTATTATAGGCCATTCTTTGGGTAGCAGAGAGGGCAAGGGCATCCCAGTCTGTAGGGAGCCCATTGGCTGAATTACTTTATTAATAGCTCTCAGATCTGTCAGCATTCTCCAAATACCAGACTTTTTTAAAAATAACAAATACAGGAGAATTCCAAGGGCTGGTATATTCTTTAATGTGTTGAGCATTTAACTGCTCTTGAACCAGCTGTTCTAAAGCTTGTAGCTTCTCTTTTGTCAAAGGCCACTGTCCAACCCAGACAGGTTTATTAGCCATTTTAAAGGTAAGGCAGTTGGTACTTCTGAGAGTTCAGCAGTTGTGCTCTGTTTGTGTACAGCCTGAATGGTTGGTGACTGTTTTTTTTATAGCATGTTATGATATTATTCCTAGAAACATGCATTGGCCTGTATTCCTTTTCTGAGAGTGTAGGAATTTTAATCTGGGTATTCCACTGTTGTAACAGATCTTGGCCCATAGATTTACTGCTACATTTGCTACATATGGCTTCAGCCTTCCTCTCTGTCCTTCTGGCCCTATGCATTCAACCCATCTTGAACTCTGTTTTATCTGAGATAGGGTGCCAATTCCTAAAAGTTGGACATCTACCTCTTGAAGAGGCCAATTTGGATGCCATTTTGGTGTAATTACAGTCACATCCGCACCTGTGTCTACCAGGCCCTCCAGAACCAAGCCATTAATTCGAATTCTAAGCTTTGGTCTTTGTTCATTTATGGAAGTCTGCCAAAATATTTGTTTTATTGTGTTCTTTGTAAACTGTGATTCATCTATCAGAGCTGTTTTATCATCCATTGCAGTATCGGTTTTTACATTAGGCATTGGTTTATTCAGTTGTCCTGGAGAGGAATGTCTTCCACAGTGGCTGGGAATGTTCTTACCACATTTGATTTGGGGGCCTGCAAGAGGCCCCCTGAGGCATTTCCCACTACTAAAGGGTTGCCTCGTATATCTATTTTTGATCTGCACTCACTGGTCCAATGTCGGCCTTTGCCACATCTTCTACATAATCCAGGAGGTGGTTGGGGTCTTCTGTTTAGGCTATTCCTAGAAGGAGTATTACTTCTAGGATTACCCCATGTACAGTTTTTACTTATATGACCTGGTGTACCACATTTAAAACATTTGGTACCATGGGACCTTATTTCACCTCTGGGATTTGTCTCTCCTATCCAAGCCTCATTACTGTAGTTAAGAGATTCAACACTATTAGTATACTGAATCCATTCTTCCAAAGGAGCTGATCTGATCTTTAATGGTGTAAGTATTCTTTTGCATTCTGCATTAGCATTGTCGAATGCCAAGGACTCAGTTAATACTTTTCTTAATTCTTTATCTGATACAGCTTTTGTTATAGCTGTGTTTGGCCTTTGTAAAATATCAGTGAAGGGTTCATGTGGTCCCTGAAATATCTTTGTGTATACCTCAGTTGCTTTTCCAGGTTCTGGAATTTTTTCCCAAGCATTTAGAGCTGCTGTACAGCATAGGGATATTGTATGCTCATCAAAAATGGCTTGTACATTCCTGTCAGTGAAACATCCCTCACCAAGTATTTGATCTTGGGAGATCTCAAAACCTCTGAGTTTACCTTGTTGTTCTAAATTTCTTGCCTCTTCTCTCAACCAGCTTTTCCACTGTAACTGCTGGCTATATTCTAGAACAGCTGAAATTAACTGATGCCAGTGATCTGGAATGATTCTATGTGAGGTAGACCATGGATTTAACATCTGTTTTACATATGTGGAGTGTATCCCATATGTAACTACTGCTTCCTTTATATGTTTAAAGTCCTTTGTGGAATTTGGTTGTAATGTATATGTTGTATATGGCTCGGGGTGTGTGTCATCTGCTGGCTTCTCATGGATGATAACAGGATAAGCCATTGTATGAGAGCCATTTGGAGATGTTACAACCTGTATGGTCCTGCCCTTCTGCTTATTAGGTCCCTTGTCATGTTTATTGAGAGTTTCCTCCAGGGCTTGTAAACGAGCACTTAGGGTCTGTTCCAGGGAGTAAACCTCCTCCCTTGTAAGGGATTCCAGATTTTTCATGGAATCATGGAAGTTTTTATGTTCTTCTAAAACACGTGATTCCATGGACCTTATCTTATCAAGTAATGATAATTTTTCTTCCTTATATATTGTCTGAGTAGCTACAACTTCACTCTGGAGAGTTAGTGTTCTATCCATTAAATACTCATATTTATTATCAATAAAAGCAATTTTGGGTACAAGCTTGTTTTGTAAATTCTGGTTAGCAGATTCCAGAGAAAGAATCTTTTTCTGTAAGCCTTCATTGCTATCTTTTAAAACCTGTAATTCCTGGTTAGCAGATTCCAGAAAGAGAATCTTTTTATGTAAGTCCTGGTCAGCAGATTCCATAGACAGAATCTTTTTCTGTAAGCCTTTATTGCTATCTTTTAAAGCCTGTATCAGTCCCAATAATGACTCATCTTTGTTCTTATTATTAAACCAGTGTTTGAACTCTGTGTGAATTATTACAGTGAATGTCAAAATGGTACAGGCCAGATATGTCTTAGGGAGGTTGTATATTTCCAGGAAAATGTCATTCATCATATAGGCAAAAAGGTTTTTAAATTCTTGTGAGGTAATGTTGTCAGCCATATTACAAGAATTACTCAAAATTTGTTAGTCAGTTTTAAGGTGTAAAATTATCAAGTACTTTTACTTGAAATAAGCTTACCTTTCCATGGTTTTGGGGGGTGCAGTAGCACTTTTCAGCCAGCAGGAGGTGTAGGTATAGCTCCAAAGCAGGGCCTGCTGGCGACCTTGGCTGGTGGCAGCTGAAGGCAGGAGCCAAGATGGCGGGGAGCCGGCACTCAGGGAGGAGTGGGAATGCCTCACTCACAGCGGTTTTCGCTGGTCTGGGGGAATAAGCTAGGGAACTGAGACCGGACTAGCTGCTTCCTTTTTCGGGAATGGAACCGTGTAGGTGTCCCCTGGTTAAATAGAACTTTGCAGGCGGGTTTAGGTACCTGCCAGCCGGGAGGAGGCTGAGGGAGGGAGCCGCCTGGGCCTTTGGAATTTGCCCCACATGAGTGCCAGATATTGGTGAAATTATTAAGGCCACTCCATGTAGTTAAAAGGGAGGTTTATTTTGTGGGGTAACTTACAAATGAAGGGGTAGGTTGCAGGGTCTGGCAAAAGTATAGCGCAGTCCGGCGGTGTTCTCTGGAGAACTCTGCTCAGTCTACCTCCAGCGTCCAGGGTCCCAGAACCAAGAGAGAGAGACCTCCTCCCGATCCTTGGTCTTCCGCTTCCTCCTCTGCCCTGCCTTGTGGGCGTGACCATTACCGAAGCCTCAATGGGGGTTGGAACTTCCAGGCCAATGCTGGGATGGCTATCCACTACACAGGCTCTCTTCCCAACTCTGAAGTTTACTGGTTAGGCTTGCATGGCTAGGCAGTAAGTCCCAGGGATCAATCTATTATTATAAGGATTGATAGAAGTTATTTATACAGGTAGTAGAGATCTGAACACAGTTCTTCGTATTTGTTTGGAAAGTACTCTACCTACTGAGACATCCTCTGTACTCTCCAGTATTATTCATAATCTATGATGAAAAGAAATCAACTGTCCACCAATGAATAAATACATCACACACCCCCATTATCCATATAAGTATAGTCTGTCCACACGGGATGCTTGACACTGTGAAGAGTCATACTGGGGACCTTGGATGAGCTCAATATTGGAACTCTTTTCTAGACTATGCAAGGTTCTGGTTTGGATATCCAGAATTGCAAAACAATATTCAAAAATAGACATAGGAAGCCAGATTGTAGTGGCACACTGCTTTAATAAAGGCACTCAGGAAGCAGAGGCAGAGGCAGGTGCTGCTCTGTGAGTTTGAGGCCAGTCTGGTCTACAAAGCAAGTTCCAAGACAGCCAGAGCTGTCCAAGAAATCCTCTCTTGGAAAAAAATAAGAAATAGACATAGGGTCATAGGATTACTAAGGGAGCTCCACTTCACTAGCTTCCAGTGGGTCTGTGTACCACTTGTGACAGTCACTATGACTAGAGTTCAGCAATCTCTCCTAACTTTTTATTCACAGTACATGTGTGGTCAGTGTAAATGAGAGGCTCCTTAGCATTTTTCTGCCTGAGGAGCAGTGGGGAGATGAGCTGAGGAAAGGTCAAGTCGGGCTACATCAACACAGTTAATGACAAATTTAATAGAGACTTCTGGTCTCCCACCCTGTTACATGGCGCTGACTGAGTCCAGTTCTTCCGCACACTTTCTCTGTGACCTCACAGAGAAGTTCAGCCACTTAACAGAAGGCACAAGGCCAGAGCAGAGACTCCCAAATTCCACAACACAAGTGAATTCTGTGTTCAGCTCTGAAGGGGAAGTGAAAAGCAGAGTGAATCAGCTCCTATGTAGAGAAGGGTTAGAGCAGCTGTCATTGTCTAGGTGACAGGCCATGAGTTAGATCACCAATACCTGAAAAAATGTTGAAGTGAACATATGAATTAATATCATTGTTCATTTCCCTATTCATTGAAACCATACTCTGAGCAGGTAAAACCCACTAAGAAAAGCAAAGTTTGGTTATATGTGCTATGTAGATGATGCTCATGTTAGAAGGTTAGGGAGCATGGTTTAAAGGAATAAGATGGTGCTCCTCAAATATACGGCTTTCATTAAATCAAATTCAGAGAATCAAGAGCATGCAAATGACACAATCTCATATGTATTGCCATGTTTGCCCATTAAGCCACATCTATACACAGTCTTGCAAATCAGCCAAGATGGGACACACTGACAGTTTGCAGTGTTTCTCTGCTAGCTTATGTGTGAGAAATACTAATTTAAATATAGAGTTCATTTTGTAGGTCTCAGTTAATGTACAGTGCAAAGACCACTTTAACTATGCCTGTACCCAAAACCAGTAAGTAGAAGTTTCATGAATTTAGCATTCTCTATCTCAGGTAATCAAGTGTTCGCAAAGCAAGTAATAGACCATGTATACAAACTTCCTGAATTTCCTAAGGGAAACTAATATTTGAAACTACCAGTGAGGTGAGGATGGTGAGTACAAACTTTGGAGAATAAATCTATAATCAATATTTAGAGAGTACCAATATCAATATTTTCTGGCTTTGAATATTAAAATTGGAAGAATCTATGTACAGAGGAGCGACAATCCATCTTTGTGTTTTCTCATGACAGAGTAGGACACTTCTGAGTAGGATTTTGAAAGTTTTAAGTATCCAAAGTATCTCAGTTTTCTGTTATTTTATAAACATACTCAGAGAAGTTAACTAAAAAAATGTAAAAGGATTACTGGGCTCATGTTTCTGGAGGTTATAGTTTAAGACCAGGTAGCTCTGTCATGTTAGGCTTTGGGAAAGGGTGGTCCAACATAATAGGAGCAAATCAGTTGTGGTATCCAAACTTTTTACTGTTTAGAAACAGGAAATTATCCCCAAAAGTTTCATTAAAGACAAACCTCTAATGGCCTATGGACTTCTCAACTGAATCCCTTTCTCGGGTGTTCTATGTCCTCCCAACACTACCATTAAAAGCCATAAAATTTGGGAACCACAATTTTAGCACATAGACTTTTAGAGGATATTTAAAGCATTGTATTGGATATTGACAATGATTAAAACAGGGTAAAGAAAAACAAATGGACACATTACCCTAGTACTTTAGACTTCTAAGTAATCCATAGAATGAAAGACAAAGGATAATTAAGGCATTTCTCATGGAAGTTTTACATTATGTGTTTGGTTTCATATTCTTCCATGTACTTAAATATTTTTGCCACTTATTAAAATAAATTATTTAGTATTTTATAATACAAATTAGACTTTGGACTGATGTTGACAATTATAGCTATTTTCTACTCCTAAACAATTATTTCTAGAAAGAAAAGGTTATAAGGTAAAACCATATGTAGTCATATTAGGTACATTTTCAAAGTGAAGCGGAGATATATTTTAGATAGACAGGTCATCTTCAGACCCTTCAGAGATCTACAAAATATGACATTTAAAATGTTTTAGTAACATAGATTTTTTTTTTTTTTTATGGCGATGAGACATGTCAGCTCCTGGCAGCACCAATCTACTTCAAAGAAGATATGGACATTGAAGAAACTGCATGCATATGGAGCTAACTTTCACTGTGGCAAAAGTTAGCCACTGGGCAACAAAGTGCCCTTGCATAGACTGCTGGCAGTATGCTATCTAAAATGGACAAATAGGACAGAAAACAAAGGACTACCAATTCTTGCTCTGGCAAATGTGGTTGCAACTTTGGCAACAGATGTCCTCTGAGAGCAGAACAGTATGGCACCATCACTGAAGTGGCTTTGCAATCCAGAAAAGGTACAGTGCCCCTTTCTTCAAAGGCAGCTGAACAAGCAGTGGGCCTATGGCTTCTGGTGTACAGTGGAACAGCAGCTGAAACAGTTATTCTTGAAAGAATAGCTAGGCTGATAGAGTCTAACCTTTCAATGGTAGACTGGCATTTAATAAAAGAGATGAACCCACCCACAAGCTGAGAAGAATGGGAAGCCATTCCAAAAACACCAGCAATTTCCAGAATTTAAAATCCTGAATCATGACAGGACACTGGCAGAATTCAAGTTTATCTGGTACATGGAATACTCACACTGAATGTGAGGTCAAGCTGTAGGCCTTGCATACATCCTACTTCACAAATGAGTCTGTCAGAGAAAACTTAGGCGACTGTCCTGGCAGCTGGCTGTTTCTGTCAACTCACATGTTTTTGGAAGTCACTTTTTTTGCACTTCCTTTTTTACTAGGCAATATTATTTCCTTCTTGGGTCTCTGAGGGAGTTGAAGATTAGATAGTTGTAGTAACAATTTTCCCTGTTAAGAAATTCAGAAAATAAATACACTAAGAGGTGTTAAATGTATAAGTTTAAAAGACATCATAAGATAGTTTTCTGTTGGTCATACAAGGTAGGATAGAAAATGAATTAGGTACATTTTGGACTCACCAAAATAGGATAGATAATTGATTATTTTCTCTGAATTTGTCAATGCAAATGGACTAGACATTGTTGATGTATTTATTGCTTGTATATACTGTATATAGTTATTGCATTTATTGTATACAGTTTTCCTTATATTCGTTATAACTTTTTTATTTTTATTAGACAAAAAAAGGGGAAGTGTGTGATATTTTATTTGTATGTTAATAAATAAAGTTTGCCTGGAGATCAGAGGAAATAGGAAGCCATTTTAAGTAAACACAAATGTCAGGCAGTGGTAGCACATGCCCTTAATCCTATCACTTAGCAGGTAGGGTCTCTGTTTGTTCAGGGCCACACTAGGGAACAGAGCCAAGTGGGGTGAGACATGCCTTTAATCCTAGTACCAACCATAGAGACCTGGAGGTCTGTACAGACAGGCAGTGTCGAGGAAATGAGGTAGCTGGGCTAAGAGTCAATGAGAGGACAGAACAGCAAGGCATACAAATGTGTGGGTAGACAGGAAGTAGCTTGCATTTGGAAGCTGCAGAGCTGGTGAAGTAAGGTTTTCTGGTGGCTATTCCTGTTTCCCTCATCTCTAAGGCTTTCACCCCCTATATTTGGCTCCATGTTTTTATTTAATAAGACAATTTAGAAATTCATCTACAATCATATATCTCCCTTCATGGTAGTCTTTCCTCCTCACTCCCTACCTGTACCCAAACTTACTCCAATTCTCTTGTTCTGATTGTAGCTTCGTGTACAACATTTCTTCCCTCCACACAGTGTGAGGACTGCCTTAGTCTGGGCCAAGTATTCCTCTAAGCATCTGGTCCCAGTTTGTGGTCTAAATAATGACAGCTGATTCCCAGGACACATGCTGAATCTAGAGGCTACCCAGTGTTCCTCATTCCCCAGTCTCTTTGTGTTAGCCATACATATCTAGCAACACTCTCTGCCTGGAACCCCAGGGACCACACCAGGTGGGAATTGGGTATGTGATTTTTTTACTCTCCCTTCTGTTCACTATTAGATTCCTCTTGTTTCATCCCCAACACTGTAGTAGCTCACTCTCCCATCTTACCTCCATTTCCTGGAGACCACCACTGAACCTTATGGCAGACCCAAATTTCTTGCTTCCTGTGTACCCTCCCAGGCCTGTTCTAGCCCATCCCGTTACTTTGTGTCAGCTCCCATCACTAGAAACACTTTCAACCCAGGACTCCTAATGTCACACCTGGCAGGGACTCAGGTAGGTGAATCACATTACGCTTCCTGTCTTTCATTACAATCTCCCCATTCTCAGCCACGGCCAGGTAAGAACCTCCTTACAGGTGCCCCTACTTCCACCCCAACTTCATTCACTGGAGATCCAGTTCTTGATTCAGAACTAGCCCTTTCATCTTTGTCTCTCCATATAATTATTGTTTACCTTGCTGCCATCTACATACAGAATCCCTTCTTCCCACCAAAATTCCAATATCCTGTGGATCCCACCTCTATTTGTGAACAAGATACCCTTAGCTTTTTTAAAACATCCCTCTCTGCCTTTTTTCTTACCCTCCCTCCACTTTTCTCTGCTACTCATTGAACTGCACAAAGCATTTTTCTACCAGGCCATTCTCAACTTCTGCACGTCTCTAAGATCCAGAGATGGCAACAGAAACCAACAAATGGAATATCTACCCAACAAAGACAAGAGCAGATATCAAAACCTAGAATCACAATCATCCCAACACCAGATGACTAGATGTTAACACACAAACACAATAATTAATGAACAAGACTATATGTCTCTACCCGAACCCAGTACTGATATAAGCAATATATCTGAAGCATAAGACAAAAACTTGAAAATAGCTATTATGAATATGTTTAAGGACCTAAAAGAGGATATAAATAAACCTCTTAATGAAGTCTGTGAAAACATAGACACTGGAAGGAAATAATGAAACACTTCATGATTTTCCCCAGTTTCATCCCCTGCCTGTAGCGGGTTGATTGCAGGATCCAGTCCTCCCTTTCTGGATATCAACAAAACAGAAACAAGAGAAAGTTTAACAAGTCATGGAACTGACAAATGCACTACTAGGTGAAAATTGGGTCAAGACAGAAATGAAATACTTTTAGAATTAGGAGTAAATAAAACATAGCCCAACATGTGAGAAATAATAAAGGCAGTCCTAAGAGACAAGTTCATGGCTCTAAGTGCCCATATTAAAAAAGAAAAAAAGAAAGAAAAAGAAAGAAGAAAGAAGGAGAAAAGGAGAAGGAGGAGGAGGAGAAGCAGAAGAAGAATGAGGAGGAGGAGGAGGAGGAGGAGGAGGAGGAGATCTCATGGGGATCTCATATTAGTAACACAGCATACCTGAAAGCTCTAGAAGAAAAAGAAGAAATAACACTCATAAGGAGTAGATGTAGATGAATTTCTAAACAGTCTTAATAAATAAGATACAGAGTCAAATACAGAGTTAATAGCTAAAGAGATCAGAGCAAGAGCCACAACTAACTTTTAGCTTACCACCAGAATTAGTTTCCCCAGAGAGAGACTTTCTTCCTGTCCAACTTATCTTTTTATTGCCTTTCTGTTCTGCTTTCTCATTGGCTCTAAACCCAACCACATGACTTTCTCATCCCTGCCTGTCTATACAGACCTCCAGGTCTCTATCATTGGTACTGGGATTAAAGGTTCTTGTCACCATGCTTGGCTGTGTCCTTGACCACATAGAGACTCTGCCTTCCATGTGATCGGATTAAGGGCATGTGCTACCACCCCTGGACTTCTGCTTAATGGCTCGCTTTTACCTCTGATCTTGAGGCAACTTTATTTATTCACATACAAATAAAATTACATTTCAGCACAAATAAAATATCACCATAAGTAGATGTCAAGAAATAACCAACTTCAGTGATGGAATCAGAAACAAAGAAACAAGCAAACAAAATTAAAAAGAACCAATAAAACGAAGAGCTGGTTCTTTGAGAAAATCAATAAGATTTATTAAACTCTTAGCCAAATTAACTAAAAGATGGAGAGAAAATATCTAAATTAATAAAATCAGAGATGAAAGGAGGGACATGACAACAGACACCAAGGAAATCCAGAGACTCATAAGCACATACTCCAAAAATCTGCGTTCCACAAAAAGAAGAAAATCTCAAAGAACTGGATAAATGATGACCTACTAATTTAAGGATCATTAAGTAATTTAAACAGACCTATAACTCCTAGTGAAACAGACTAGTAATTAAGTCTCCTTATTTAAAAAAAAGTCTAGGACGAGATGGATTCAAATCAGAATTCTACCAGATTTTTAAAAAATAATGCTAATATGCCTCAAATTATCCCACCAAACAGAAACAAAAGGAACATTGTCTAATTCACTTTAGCAGTCACAATTACCATCATACCTAAACCACATAAAGACCCAATGAAGAGAGAAAATTAAGAGACCAATTTCCCTTATGAACATAGATGCAAAAATTCTCAATAAAATACATTCAAACTGAGTCCAAGAGCACTTAAAAAATACCATCCACCATGATCAAGTAGGATTCATTTGAGAAAGGCAGAGATGGTTTAACATACATAAACTGAAAATTGTAACCCACCATATAAACAAGATGAAATAAATAACACACACACAAAATGACTTTCAACATCCTTTCATGTTAAAAGTACTGGAGAGATATAAGTGATATAAGTGAATAACTCGATACAATAAAAGTGATTTTCAGCAAGCCTACAGTCAATATTAGCCTAAACAGAGGTAAACTAAACATATTTCCACTAAAATCAGGAACAAGGCAAAGTTGTCCACTCTCTCCACACCTATTCAACATAACATTTGAATTCCTAGCTAGAGCAATAAGACAATTGATGGAGATCAAGAGGATACAAATAGGAAAGGATTAAGTCAAAATTTCTTTATTTGCAGATGATCTAATTTATACATAAATGACCCTAAAAATTCTACTAGGAAACTTACTCAGCTGATAAACACCCCCAGAGAAATATCAGAATACAAAATTAGCACACAAAATAAGTAACTTTCCTATAAGCAAATGACAAATGGCCTGAGAAAGAAGTCAGGAAAATGACACCTTTTGTAATAACCTCAATGTGTGTATGTGTGTACGTGTGTGATACTTAAGAAAGAAATAAAAGAACATATGAGATGATAAAAATATCTCCCATGTTCATGGATCAGTAGGATTAATATAGTAAAAATGGCCATCCTACCAAAAGCAATCTACAGATTCAGCACATGCCCCTCTAAAATTTTAGCACAATTATTTACAGAAGTTGGAAAAGCAATTTTCAGCTTCGTATAGAAACCCACAAAAAAGAACACCTAAAACAATCCTGAGTAATAAAAGAGCTTCCGGTGGTGTTGTCATCCCAGATATTAAGTTGCACTACAGAACTATAGTAATAGAAACACAAATTACAGAGAAGACAAAGCCCCCAACTAGACCTTTCTCACCTCTAGTACCAGGATTGGGTTTGATCTAATTGAGTTGTTAGGCAAGGTGGTCCCATAGAAATGCTTAAACAATCCTGTTACTGCTATGACAGTGGTAGCTCACCACAAACTGATGGTAAGGTCAAGCTCTGAAGACAACACCTATATGCCTCATTGAACATGGAGAAGTTGAGCCTACCTAGGGACGTCACCCCCACTTGCTAGTGTTCTTGGTGCTGAAAGACACTCTGCCTACTACTAGAAGAGAAAACTAAACATTAACCCAGCCACAAACCCCTTCATACCCAATGGTTACCTGGCCTCATGCTACACCAGTAATAGTGGCAAAGTCTTCATTTAAGGCCCACTCTGTGAGATGGAACCTATGCCTTAGTTGGCTCAGGTGACTGAGACTAGATAGGTCAGGGACCTTAGGGAAAACCATACTATTGCTATACTAAAGGAACACAGCGATAAAACGACTCCTACGAACATTCTGCTATATTCATAGATCAGTATCTTGCTCAGTCATCATCATAGAAGCTTCTTCTTGCAGTATAGATATGAACTAATATAGAGAACCATAACTGGATAATGTGAAAAGAGTGAGAGACCTTAGGAAATTCAATCCTAATTGGGATATCTCCACCAGTGCCCCCTGACTGCCCCTGGGGCCCAGTGAGCTACGTGGAAGAGGAAACAGAAAGAGTCTAAGAGCCAGTGGGGATGGATGACACAAAAGAAACATATCCACATAGGAAGTCACTAATCCACATATAAAATCACAAGAGTCTGTAGCAGCATGCATAGGGCCTGCATAGCTACAAACAGATGGGGTCCTAACACTGAGAGAGGAAATGGACAAGATCTTCCATCCTTGGCCCAGAGGCTATCTCCAGTTAACAACAGGTTGCCATGTGAAAATTAGTTTTCTCCAATGGTGTCTTTCTAGGTATACAAACCCCACTCAAGAGAGCCTCCAAGTCCAGCAGGTGATTGCCAACACAAAACCAAATCAATGGTATTTTTGGAGATGCTATTTCTCACTTTTTCATTGGGACTACCAGCCCACAAATAATGACAGAGACTTATTATTAATTATAAAAGCTTGACCTTAATTTCAGCTTCTTCCTAATGTTCTTATAACTTAAATTAACCCACATATTTTAATCTGCATTCTTTCACGAGGCTCATTTCTGTACTGCCCATTCTGCTCCCTCTATATCTGGCTGGTGACTCCACCTATCTTCCTCCCAGAATTCTCTCTTTCCCCGGAAGTTTCACCTAACCTCTTCTTGTCTTGGTATTGGCTGTTCAGCACTTTATTACGCCAATCACAGTGACACATCTTCACACAGTGCACAAATAACCCCACAACAGTCTCATAAACTTTGTTTGACACTTACAAAGAAATGTTACTTGTCTTATGGTTATCTGTTATGGTTTCTGAATAGTCTTTCACTTTTTTAGGCGGGGGTGTTTGTGTGTCTCTGCATGTGTATGTTTTTCCTGTGCTGCTTCTTTTTCTCTTATTCTCTGTTCATGTGTTTGTTTTGTTCTGGTTTGTTTGCTTTTTTAGTGAGAGAGAGAAAAAAGGCATGGGGTTGGATGGGTAAGGAGGTTGGAACAATCTGGAAGGAGATGAGGAAGGAGGAACTGCGATCAATTGTATGTATGAAAAAATCATTTTCAATAAAATAATGAACAAACAAACAAACAAATTTGGCCTTACAAGTGCATACTTCCCAGGGTCTGGCTTAAGCAGATGTAGTGCGTGGTGAGAAGAGTCTATACCGTTGCGGCCGGAGGCATATTCTGACCTTGTCAGAAGAGTCAGAATGAGATGCACATTTCGCAAGCATGCCTGGTTTAAATATAGACTTTTTAACATTACTAAAATGTAATTGTGTGAACTACTGTATTTACTATTTTTCTTCAGTCTCTGTTTTGAGTCCTTGGAGCTGAATGAGACCTCATTAACTCATTAGACTTCTACATATCTATAAACCTCCCAGAAATCACATCTCTGTGGGCACTGGAGGAACCTTTTTCTAAATGAACTGAAGGATATTCTCATTTTATTCCATCCTATTCTTTGAATCTCATATCTGAGGATCAGAGGAATATTTTACATTTTCTTACCTTTATATTCTGGATTGAGTTTTATTTTGCATAATTCTGCACTAAGGTACAAAATTTGTCCATTGCAGTAGAAGAAATTCTGAAAGATGATTAAAAAAGAATGAACATTCTGTGGCATGAATGCTTTCATGGATTCAAAACCACAAAAGTAGATTGCAAATAGGTTTTATTTTCAGTTTCTCACATAAAGAATGCTTTGTTCATGTGCTCTAATTTTAGCAATTTAAAACTCCAATGTTCACCTGTGTTCTTCATTATTACCTAGAATAGTTTCACTGATTAATTCACTCTACCTACTACCATCATTGAATAACCTTAAAAGCTATAAAAGGAGGAAAATTATGTAATTGGGGCACTATTTTTGTTGATGGATACATACATTCATTTGTTATGCCTAAATTAGCTACTATTTTTAAAAATAACATCTATCTACATTTAGTTGTTTATATACAAAATTTACAAAAATAATTGGTATCAGGCATTCCAGATGACTTATCTTTTTCTCTTCTTTCTTTTCTTTCTTTTTTTTTCTTCTTCGTTTTTTGGTTTTATGAGACAGGGTTTCCAGGCTGGCCTCGAACTTACAGAGATCCACGTGGCTCTGCCTCCCCAGTGCTGGGATTAAAGGAGTGTGCCACCACCAACCAGCCAAATGACTTATCTTGAGATGAGTCCCAGAACACTTTCTTTTTATTTCATAACTGATTTGAGTTAAAAACTGAAAGCAAATAATCTATGTGCTTCCCTCAAAAGTGAAAATTAATATTACCTCTGGTTCTCCTAGATGCCAAAGAACAAATATCAGAGTGAAGGATTAGTTATTTGTATAGGAAGTGTAGAACAACAATAAAGAATAGTAATATATGATGTTATTTGCATAGTAATAATAAGAAAGGATTACCAACTTCTGAGAAAAACAAAATGGTAAGCTTAACATTTGAAATGCAATTATAGGCAAAAAAAAAAGCTGCAGAAATCAAATTGGCTTTTTGGGGGGTTGTTATCTAAATACATAATTTGGGAGTCTAATACATTCTTTGAGTTTGAAAGAGTCATTAAGGAATCATTCATCTACAAGAAATAGCAAGAAAGCAATGAATCCACATGCTTATAAAAGTTTTATTTTAGGAAATATTCAGAGACACAATATATCCAATTTAAAATGAGGGATGCAAAGAGGCAGGAAAGCTATTTCATCTTAATTTAGTAAACATTTCCTTCTTGAAATAGAAACAAAACTCCAAGATAGGAAATTTCAAAGAACTTTACTTTCAAATACATAAATCTGTTAAACTTAACAAGAACTACAGGGCTGTTGAAAAGAATATTGTATATGAAAATACTCTGGTTTTCTCCTCTCTGCATTGGGTTAGAGTATGTGTCCACTGTACCATAATATGTGTTCAAGAAAATAAGAAGACAGATTTACTCAAAACTTAAATATAATATGAAATAATATAACTCGTGTGCAGGTTCACAGGTCAGTGCTTTGCCAATCAAATGCCTATGTCCTGATGAGAATAAGTTTTCAGCTATCTGATTTTGGACATTTTTTAATATAAGAAACATAATTAGTTCTTTTGATTTTTTTAAAGATTTATTTATTTTTGTTTGGTGTATGTAATTTGTTCTGCATTTATATGTTTCCATGGGCATACCTGGTGCCCTCAGAGGCCAGAAGAGGGTTCTGGGAATCAGGCCCAGGTCCTCTGTAAGAACAGCAATTTCGCAGTGGTGGCACACGCCTGTAATCCCAGCACTTGGGAGGCAGAGGCAGGTGGATCTCTGTGAGTTCGAGGCCAGCTTGGTCTCCAAAGCGAGTTCCAGGAAAGGTGCAAAGATATACAAAGAAACCCTGTCTTGAACCGCCCCCCCCCAAAAAAAAAAACCAAACAAATAAACAACAACAACAAACCCAGCGATTTCTTCTGAACAACTGAGGAATCTCTCCAGGCCCTCTTTGGAATTGTAAATCAGATTCTAGAGAAATCTTATGGACTTCTACTAATTTTACCACTGAAGACATATTTATCCATTCTGATAATGACTCATAGATTGACCCCCTTCTCTATCCCAACCTGCCAGGATTCCAGGCAGTTGTCTGGCACTCACTGCTTCAGAGAAAGAATAAATGAACCATACAAGGAAAGAATAAATTCCCACTGCTTTTTGACAATGGCTGGCTCAGCGCTGGATTGATAGTTCACCATGCATGTCATTTGACCAGGTCCATCCATACCAGGGTTCATACAGGCAATGTAGAGAACCAGGCTTGAAAAAGAAATAAAAGATAACAAAAGAGAAGAGTCAAAAGCTAGGGTCTGGAGAGCTAGGGATGACTGATGACCCAGGCCAGCAAGTATATTAACAGTGCAGCTCTTTATACCCTTTAAGTGGGAAAGCAGAAACCAAGTCAGTATAATGCATCACATGGCTGAATCATAGGGAACTCAGACTATCTCAAGATCCTCTTTAGCAAGGTACATTCTGGGTGGAGGGAACAAAATATTTACATCCCAGTGTCTGGAACGTTTGGGCACAGAGATAGGGGGAAATTTTCAAATGGTAGTTCCTGTACTACAGCCTCTGCCAATGTCCTGAAGCCAGTTCATAGTTGGACTATCCTTGCATGACCCTGGCTAGATAAGGTAAGCCCATATCCTGTCTACAGGGCTTCTGGGGAATCTCCAATCCAGTCTAGCATCAAACAGCTATCTTTGGAACAAACCATACTCAGATAGAAAAACGTTCATGTAAATACAATGATTAAAATATGATAGACAAATATTGAGGGTAACAGGCACAGGTAAGCCTCAAAAGAAAGAGTAATGCTTCCCTAAAGGAAATAAAGAATGGCAGAACTTTTGATTTTTGAGATAATGTAAACTATTTTCAATATTTTTAGGTATTTCTATAAGGAGTAGAGAGAACAGAGGCATAATGAAGAAATGGAAAGAGAGGCATTTGTCAGATTGTGAGGGGCAAAGACTACATGGACCCTTCCTTCTGGTAAAATAACTCAAGGACATTTTCAAATAGGCAAATTTACATTTGCTTCAAATAATATAAAAACTCAACAGGCCATGTTTCTACTTTCTGTATTTAACTTAATCTTGACTGAAGTTTACCTGACAATTTTATTTTTCATTCATTTGGTTTCAATGAGAAATAACTGAATTTGTGACACTTGATAAAAATTGAAAGCCCTGTAAAAATAACTGAGTTTAAGTTTCTTAAGAAGCAGATTGGAGATCATAGTGATGGTGGTGATATACTCTTTGTCATCTAGGAAATAAAGCTTACCTGAAGAGCAGAGGACAGAGCCAGTCACTAGATTAAACATAGAGGCCAGGCCATGGTAGCACACACCTAAAATCTTAGCCCTCAGGAGGCAGAGGCAGAGGCAGAGGCAGAGATTTTGTCTGTGTCTCTGGTGAGTTCAAGGCCACCATAGACTACATAAGATTAATCCAGTCTAAAAGAGAAACAGCCAGGCAGTGGTGGCACACACCATTAATCCCAGCACTAGGAAGGTTGAGATAGGAAGTGAAGTGGCTGGGCAGAGAAAGCCATATAAGACGTGAGGAGACAGGAACTAGAGTCCTTTTGGCTGATGACTCAGAGGATTTGTGGAGACAGGATCTTTTTGGCTGATGAGTTGTGAGGGTGAGAAGTGGCTGTGGCTTGTTTCCTCTGACATTTTAGCTTTCACCATAATATCAGTCTCTGGGTTTTTATTATAAGACCATTTAGTGTTTATACAACAAGTATGCAATACATAGCAGAATATTTCCTACTACTTATGTTTAAGAGTACTGAATGATGAACATGTCATCATTCGGTTGGTGCATGTATTGAAAAAAAATCATTATTCCTTCATAAGTAGAACTTTGTATTTTATTACAGCTATTATATGTTAAAACTGATTCTGGGAACAGAATCTGTAAGGAAGGCAAACCAAATGCTATCATCCTTGTATTACAAAGAAACAAAGAAACAAAAAACCTAACCAAACTGGGTAGAGGGTAAATTGCTTTGTCCATCCAGTGACTCCAAGGCTCTAAGATTCTCCCTTCTAACTGGGATCGCTATTATCTCCTCCAGGCTTATCTCAGGGTGAAACTGGGATGTCCATAATGTCCGTTCTCAAGTGTGAGCTGTCAGGATTCTGCAAAGAGTTGGAACTCATGTCTTCAACTCCTGTCTCCTGAGATACTTGCTCTTAGCTTCTTACATTTGATTTTGTCTTTGCTTTCATGACATCTTAGACTTCATGATCCTGTATCTAGTAGGAACACTTGTTTCGTATGCCTTTAGGTCCTTTGGCTGCCATCATACATTTGCATTTTCTTAAGATTCATTTCAGTGTTTTAAGCACCACGCAAATTTGGGGTGATGGAGAACTGAGGAGATGGCTCAGGTGGTAAAGTACTTACAAAGAAATGTGAAGGCCTGAGTTCAATCTCTGTCTTAGTGTTCTGTTCCTGTGAAGAAGCACCATGACCACAACAAGTGTTATAAGAGAAAGCATTTCATTGGGACTTGCTAACAGTATCAGAAGTTTAGTCCATTAACTTCACTGTGGCACACCTGGCGGCATGCAGGCAGACACAGTGCAGAGAAGTAGCTGGGAGTTCTACATCTCAATCCACAGGAAGAGAGAGAGACATTGGGCCTAGCTTTGAGCCTGTGAAATCCAAAGTCCACCCCCATTGATGTTCTTTCTTCCAACAAGACCACACCTCCTAATCACTCTCAAGTAGTACCACTTGCTGACAACCAAGCATTTATATATATGATGCTATACAGGCTGGCTATTCTTATTCAAACCACATACTCCCCATGACACAGGAACAAGGAGGATCCTTAGATTTCAGTGGGCAAGAAACCTGGTGAGTTTCATATAAGTGAGATACCTTGTCTCAAAAAGCAAAACAAAAAGCAAACAAGCAAAACTCCAGCAAGCTGGATGGCGCTTGGGGAACGTTACCTGAAATTTTTCTTCTGTTATCTGCATATATGTGCATACAGGTCCACCCATATACATGAACACAACATCCCTCCTCTCTAAAAATAATCAAAACCCAGACCTTTATATCTGGACTGACATCACTGCAGCCGGACAATGTGCTCAGTGGGGATTCTAGGGAGAGCACTTAGTCTTTCTCATCTCCTGCTCATGCATCATATGTAGCCACATTTCACCCATTTCTGCTGCAATGGCTACTCTGTTACTTTCTCTTCTACAACTGTCAGATTTTCTGCCTCTCTCATAAAACTGTTGGATCATATTTCAAACTCAAAGGAGTATCTCCGGTTCAAAATCCTTAGCTTTATCATATTGCTGGGGTTGGGATTTGTCATCATTTGGCCCCATTATTTATCTTGTAGTTCCTGGCTTCAGCTTCCCTGTCCTCTTGAATGACAGTGGGGGAGTGTTCCTTCTGTGATCACCCTTAGAGGGTGCCTGCTTTTGTTCTTCCCCTAAATCAGAGCAACCTTCCCTGACTACAAAATTCCTTAGAATGTTTAGTGACCAGCCTTACCAGTATGGATTTTCCTTTGATTATACTGCTATTTAGTCTGAAAATTTGTTACACGGATGAGTTTGACATGGAAATAATCCTGATTGCCAAAATATACATTGAACATTTTAGAGTTCATTTTTAAAATATGGAAAATCTAGTTACCTTTTGTTCACTTTGTTTTCAGTCTTGGGGATTAAACCAAGTGCTTCATATATGCTAGGCAACCATGGTTTCACTGCGCTTCACCGCCTACCCAAACTTCTGCTTTACTTATGGATTTTCTTTTCTTTTTTTTCTTTGAGCTGATGATCAGAACCCAGGGCCTTGTGCTTGCCAGGCAAGCGCTTTACCACTGAGCTAAATCCGCAACCCTTATGGATTTTCTACTCTTCATGGAGAAGCTCCACGGACAGGAACTGTCACTATGTTTATTTCATGACTTTGTAATCCTTCTTTGTTTTATTCTATTCTGGTTTCTATCCTGAGTCTTTACTGATACTACTCTCATTTGGACGTCAATAGCTAAGGTCACCATACAAATAATCACTGAGTATTCTTTACACAGTAAAGTATATCAAGCAATAATTTCCCTGCATTACACTAACTCTGCTAGGGTGCAATCTTTAGACTGGAACTATTGAAGGAAATCCAATGGCCATGGTTATTCTATCACTGGTCTTCACAGTGAAAATTTATGTATGTTTGTGTGACACAACATCTTACCAACCCTTTATTATTGCTTAAATTTGCCTTCTTTCCCATCACTCTTTTCATTCTGCCTTACCAATGCCTTCCCTATTATTTTTCCTACTGTAGGAAAGTCCATTTTTTGTCTATGATAGGTTATCTTTCCTAATTTGTCCATATATTTAGTCCTTCACTATATCACAGCTATATTCTTTCTTCTGGTTGAGACCTCTCTTATTATGTTCCAGATTAAAATATTCAAGAATATTTATTTTTATATTTCTACTTAGATATTCTCAGGACTATCCTCTTTCCAAGAGTCCACAGAAGTCTTCCTTTTCCAACATATTACTGTAGCACAGAAATGGTATCAACAACTTAGAAACTCTGTTATGGCAAAGGTCATATCTGTATAAACCATTGTTGCTTTTGCTGTATCAGCTCAGCCACTGGGTCACAGTTAACCTCCATAGATATCTGTAAACCGAAAGTACAAGCAATTATAGTACTTATTTATGACTGGTAATATTAAGGATTTTAGGTCATTGGTTTTACAACTTCCCATTTTTTCCACAACAAACAATACACTGTTTCAAAATAACTCAGAATTATGACTAGTTTTTAAAATACTCTCTAAATTGTAATATTTGTGTCATTTTCCTTCTGTAACTTCTTTGAACTGAACCAAACTTTTACAGCACTAAAGATTTTAGCTTTTTTATGTAAAAATATTTACAGGTGTCCAACTGTTGAGGAAAAGGAGGGTCTGCAAGAGCATGAATTGTTGAATCCAAGACTGCAAAAAACACAGGGACAAATAGCCAAACGAATGGAAGCACATGAATTATGAACCAAAGGCTGTGGAGCCCCCAGCTGGATCAGGCCCTCAGGATAAGTGAGACCATTGAATAGCTTGATCTGTTTGGGAGGCACCCAGTCTGTGGGACCAGGATCTGTCCTTAGTGCATGAGCTGGCTGTTTGAAACCTTGGGCTTACACAGGGACACTTTGCTCAGTCTGGAAGGAGGTGACAGGACCTGCCTGGACTGAATCCACCAGGTTTAAATGAATCCCCAGGGATGCCTTGATCCTGGAGGACATGGGAATGGAGGGGAGGGGCTGGGGGTAGGTGGGGGTGAGGGCGGAAGGGGGAGGACAGGGGAACCCATGGCTGATATATAAAATTTAAAACACATAATAATAAAGAAAAAAATTTAAAAAAAAAGAAAAAAATATTTCCAAGTACCTGGTTTCGTAAAAGACTCTTAAGAACTTCAATTGGAGGATAGTAGCACTTTCTCTTTACCTGTTTAGACTATCTCATTTGAACAATAATTGTATATACATGCATGCTTACTTTGTGTATAAATGTATGTGTTGTAGAGATGATTGCTTAATTCATTGGTGTTTTAGTATCATGCCATATAAATGACTAAAGACATTGCATCAATATTTTAAGTGGATTTTAGAAAAGCAAAAATTTTATAACAATATCATCCATTTCATATCTACTTTTTTTGGAGACAAGGTTTCTCTGTGTAGCTTTGGAGACTTTCTGTTTAAAGCCCCAATATATGTAGAAAAATATACTTACATATCTAGAGCCACATCCAGGCCACACTTTTACTGAACTTCTGTCTTCACTTTTAAAACTGTTTGAAAAGATTCATAAATGCCAATGGAAAGAATGCATACAAAGACAAAGAGAGATAGAATTCATTAAAAATGTTGCCAAGGATCAGAAATTATACTGTGGGCTTCAGATATATTGTCTAATTTAAATTCAATCCCACCACATCCATGTGAAGTAAATGCTACAGTTAACTTTTTTAAACATCATTTTTGGGGAAAGAAATAGGAATAATACATGACAGATGAGTCACATTTACAAAACTGAAATGCAAGCATTGTTAGGAGAGCGTCATACCAAAGAACAATTTCATCGTGAATACAAAGAAAAGAAAAATAGCTGGGGGAACCCACCATAGACTCAAAGAATAGTACAAGAATTAAATCCTTAAGAAATATTAGAAGGTGAAAAATTATTTTACTAACGGGTATTTTGTCAAACTTACATAAAGAGTCAGAAGAGATATTAGCAAAGACAGGGAAATTAAAGGACTGTCATTAATTTATAAAGAGGAATGTTAATTAAAACCTGAAAGGAATCGCAGAGAAATTACTTCTTTTATTTATTTCGAGAAATCTTTTGAACTGCTAATGAGAACATTTGGATTATCCCCGAAATAATTGCCTCGGTCTTTATTGTATCAGATTATTATTTCTAAAGTTAAGGGAAGTCAAAGAAATTAGCTGCAAATGAAACAAAAAGAGAACCAAATAGTATAAAATTTGGTAAACAAAAAAAAAAGTGATTAAGTTTAGACCAAGGTAAATAAGTTAGACCAAAGTAAAAGGTAGGATAAAAGTTGGGGGTTTTCAAAAATATCTAGAATTGAACAATTACAGTGGCTTTTAAATTGTTGCCATGGCACAGTCCATGCTAGTTTCCCATCCGACTATCAGTGTATTTTCAAAAACTACCAGGAGAAATAGAAGCAACAGAAGGAGCAGGAGGAACAGGAGCAGGAGGAGGAGGGGGAACAGAGGGAGGAGGGGAAGGAGGAGGAGGAGGAGGAGGAGGAGGAGGAGGAGGAGGAGGAGGAGGAGGAGGAAGAGGAATCTCGCTAAAAGTACCTCTTAAAAAAGTATCTACAGGGGTCTGGAGAGATGGCTTAGAGGTTAAGAGCATTGGCTGTTCTTCCAGAGATCCTGAGTTCAATTCCCAGCAACCACACTGTGGCTCACAGCCATCTGTAATGAGATCTGGTTCCCTCCTCTGGCATAAAGGCATACATGCATGCAGAACACTGTATATGTAATAAATAAATACCTTTTTTTTTAAAGCCAGGCGGTGGTGAGTCAAGGTCAGCCTGGTCTCCAAAGCGAGTTCCAGGAAAGGCGCAAAACTATACAGAGAAACCCTGTCTTGAAAAATCAAAAAAAAAAAAAAAAGTTAATTTTTTTTTAAAAGAAGCACCCCCATAATACAGGAAACTTGTTACTATTGTTTTACCAATATAATGCCAAAGAATCAGCTGGAGGGAAGAAATTGAGGGTGGATTTGATCTTATTTCACTATATACATGTATGGAATTATCCAAGAATGCATAAAATAGAAAAATACATGGGTAGCCCTCATGCAAAGTGATCTTTGTTTAGAAGTTCAAAAGTTTCTATCAGCCAAAAATATCTAAGCTGCCTTAAGTCAGCAGATGCCCAGTGGAGTCATCTGTTCCTTCTTCTTTACCCTTCTCTCTACTCTTGTGCTTACTGTAGACTTCAACATCTGGAAGCAAAAATCTAGTGGACCAATTATCTTGGGCACATTTCTCATCTTTAAAGAGTTGTAAGTGGAGACAGAAAATAGGAAAGAATATGGCTTTTGTGCATTATTTGAATCCTAGATGGACTTTTAATAAGAAACACATAGCCAGATATCAGGGTGAAAGTGAAAGATCAGGGAAGAAGAACAGCCAGCCACTAGTTCTTACCTCTAGGAAATCCTCAGCCTATAGAGAGTGAATTCCTGTTTCCTCACACCTTAGATACCTTTCTCTGCCCTGTCATATTACTTCTTGAGATTAAAGCTGTGTGTTTCTTAAGGAAAGGCATGAGATCTCAAGTGCTAGAATTAAAGGTGTGTGTCATCACTGCCTGGCTCTGAGTCTAATCTAGTGGCTGGCTCTGTCCTATAATCCTCAGGCAAGTTTATTAGGGTACACAATATATTACCACATTTCTGTTTTACAGTTCTTCTGTCTCTCACATACCTGTGGAGCAAGGGGCTAAGAAATATCCCTTTTAGAGTTCACATATCAGTCACTATAAATACATGAAGCCATTGGGCTCTGTATATAATAATTGGTCATCTGTGACTCAAAGAAGTTATTCAACACAAATGGCAGAAATATAAAACAAACCAATCAAAACACAAAGTGGTTCTGAGATTAATTCAGATGCACAGAGGTCAGCACACATTGCTATGAATAGCTCTCCCTTTACTGGAGAGTATAGTCATATAGGTTAAAAGTAACTTCAAACTAAGGTAAAAAGAAAACAGGCTGAGTCATGAGTCTGGACAGTCTTATGGGATATTTGTAGTTGATATATTGCGCACCCCAATAAACTTATCTAGGGGTCAGAGAACAGAACACCCACTATATTAAACATAGAGGTTAGGCAGTGGTAGCACACACTTTTATTCCTAGCATTCTGGAGGCAGAGATCCATCTGGATCTCTGTGGGTTCAAGGCCATACCGGAAACAGCCAGGCATGGTGACACACATCTTTAATCCCAGGAAGTGATGGCAGGAAGCAGAAAGGTATATAAGGCATGAGAACAAGAAATTAGAGTCTTTCAAGCAGTTCAGCTGAGATCAGTTTGGATGAGGATTCAGAGGCTTTCAGTTTGAGGAAACAGGGTCAGCTGAGAAGTTATTGAGGTGAGCTTAGCTGTGGCTTGTTCTGCTTCTCTGATCTTTCAGAATTTACCCCAATATCTGCCTCCGGGTTTGCTTTTTTGTTTGTTTGTTTGTTTGTTTTTTGTTTTTTCGAGACAAGGTTTCTCTGTGTAGCTTTGTGCCTTTCCTGGAACTCACTTGGTAGCCCAGGCTGGCTTCCAACTCAGAGATCCGCCTGGCTCTGCCTCCCGAGTACTGGGATTACAGGCATGCGTCACCACCACCTGGCCCGGGTTTGTTTTTATTAATACGGCCTTTTAAGATTTGTGTTACAGATATTCTTTTATAAGACTCCAGGGGTGTTTGGAAAACCACTTTGTATTTTTTTATATGCATGAAGAAATACCCCTCCAAGGAAACAGGTTGAAATATAAGAAAAACAAACAGATGTGGCTCCTGCCTGACACACCTGTTAATCCTTTTCTTGGGAAAATGAAGCAGTGTTATATGGATCTTGACAGTCTAAACAGTTAATGTTAAATATTCAAATGAGTTAAAGTCTGATTGAGAAGCTACAAAGACTTTCTAGAGGAAAGATAAAAATGAAGAGAAATGTCAGGAACTCTCTCCAGCAGAATGTTAAGAATACTAGAAAACCTAAACACATATCAAAATAAATGAGTAACCCATGGAGAAAAATTTTATGGAATAGGCAAGGCCAGTCTTTTCTTTTTCTTGCTGAAGATTTTCATTTTACTACACAGTCATTATTGTGGTTTCATTTCTACAAATACAACCTCCACAGAAACAAAAAACATTTGAAACACCAACACTCCAATTAGTGTCTCTGAGTCTACCCTGAGCCTGTTTCCAGAGCTGCTGTCTTTGGCCAGCAAACACTCCCTGGTGAATGGAGTTTGTTTTTGTTTTTTCTTTTTTTTCCCATCTCTTCTTCAAACATTTATTGTTTCTTGTGCACAGAATGTCAGTTTATATGTTTATTTATTTATTTATCTATTATCAGCTTGATACAGTATCAATTCTTATCCTAATAGTGAAATGTTTCATTCAGGTTTGCCCCATAATTGAGTAAAACCAAAACTTATTATAAGCCACAGTCATCCTAGAGTCCCCCTGCTATATAGCCTCCCTGGTTCTATGGGTTGCAGTCTGATTGTTCTTTGCTTTATATCTAGAATCCACTTATGAGTGAGTACATACCATGTTTGTCCTTCTGGGTTTGGGTTACCTCACTCAGGATGATATTTTCTAGTTCCATCCATTTGCCTGCAAATTTCATGCTGTCATTGTTTTTCTCTGCTGAGTAGTACTCCATTGTGTATATGTATCACATTTTCTTAATCCATTCTTCAGTTGATAGGCATCTAGGTTGTTTCCAGGTTCTGGCTACTACAAATAGTGCTGCTATGAACATAGTTGAACATGTATCTTTGTGGTATGACTGAGCATTCCTTGGGTATATGCCCAAGAGTTATATGGCTGGGTAGATCTCTTGAGGTAGATAGATTCCCAATTTTCTGAGAAACTACCATACTGATTTCCACCATACTGGTTGTACAAGTTTGCATTCCCACCATCAGTGGAGGAGTGTTCCCTTTGCTCCACATTCTCTCCAACATTGAATGTCATTAGTGTTTTTGATCATAGGCATTCTGATAGGTGTAAGGTGGTATCTCAGAGTCATTTTGATTTGCATTTCTCTGATGACCAAGGATGTTGAGCATTTCTTTAAATGTCTTTCAGCCATTTGTGATTCTTCTTTTGTACTATTGAATGCATTGTCACAGGAGATCACTTCCTAAATATAACACCAGCAACACAGACACTGAGCACAACAATTAATAAATTGAACCTCTTGAAACTGAGACGCTTTTGTAGGGCAAAAGACAGCCTACAGAATGGGAAAAGACCTTCATCAACCCCACATCTGACAGAGGACTGATCTCCAAAGTATATAAACAACTCAAGAAACTAGACATCACAATACTGAACAATTGAAAAATGAGCTAAAGAGCTAAACAGAGAATTCTCAAAAGAAGAATCACAAGGCCAGTCTTTTGGAGGTTTATCTTTTGTGTAGACTGCTTTAATTCTTTCTCTCAGATAGATACATTCTCCTATATTCATAAGTATATATACTATGGTTTGTATTCAGTTTAATAACCAAGGTTCTTGAGAATATTCTTAGCCATTCTTCAAGTCTTTCCTACAAAAGTAGTGTATCCTTTAAGTTTCTCCTCTCTAGACCATACACTAGACATCCATTTACTTGTTCTTTAAATTGTCCATTGGAGATAATTATCTCTTATCACCTTCTATGATGGAACTTTCTTTTGTAATAAATGACTGCATAAATTGATTCCTATATGTCTGAGATAAAAAATGGTGATTTATGATCCCCTATGTTTGTCATTACATACCAACTGCCTTTAATGTAATTAATATAATTAGTCAGTATAATATAATTAATATAAATAGTCTTAGGATATATATTAGTATATATAGAATGTGGCTTTGCTAAAGTATTACTTGGAGATATTAAATTGTGCTAAGATAAACATAACACAGGATTTACCACTTCAACCATTTGAATGTGTGTAGATTATTACTATTAAATGTATCTTCATCTGTGTTGCACCCTTTATCACATCCATTTCCAGAATATTTCAAATCTTCCAAAACGGAATGTCTTACACCCATTAAGTGACTGCTACTCTTTACCTCTTACTTGCTTGTCCCTGAAAACTATTATTTACTTTCTATTTCTGAATTTTACTTCTCTATGCATCATGTATCTTTGTAAGCAAGTAGTGTTTGTATTTTGGAGTTGGTTTATTTTAGTAAGCACAATATCTCAAAGGTTTAGTCATGTTGAAATGTGAGAATGTTTTATTGTGTTTTAAGACAGATAATAATCTTCCAATATATGGATGTACTTCATATTTCCTTTTGGCATTATATAAACATTTTAATTTCTTTTACATTTTTGTTATTATGAATAATCCTCATGGAAACATGTAGGTGGCTCAGGTTCCCAAACATCTGTTGAGTCTTTATTTTTACTTCTCGTAACATATATGGAGAATTTCGCTGCAAGGTCAGACAGTTATGTGTGTTTTATTTAGAAACTTTCACATAGTTTAACCCAGTGACTACTCCCATTGACACTTCTAAGAATGAGCTGTGTTTAATAGTTAATCTTGGGGATCTTTAAATCATTCTTTAGGGGACTAGTAATGGATTGAAGGGAAGGAGAAGGACTGTAAGACCCTTGCAGCAAAACAACACAACCAAAAGCAAGTTCAAGAAGCATTTGACTGATGGTTTCCAAGGGCTAGAAGCTGATAATGATGGAAATACTGGCTAGTTTTGTGTCAAGTTGACACAAGTTAGTCATTTGGGAAGAGGAAACCTCAATTAAGAAAATTCTCTTATCAGATTGGCCTGTAGGAAAGCATATGGTACATTTTCTTGATGGATGCCCAGTCCACTGTGAGCAGTGCCACCGCTAAGATGGTAGTTCCTGGATGCAAAAAAGCCATGGGAAGCAAGCCAGTAAACATCTCTCCTCCAGGCCTCCCTTAAAGAGTATATCCGAACCATTGGATATTTTGAGTTAAGAATCTCTAGTTCTGGACAGCCGCGGAAGAAGCCATGATTAACAGAGATCGGCATCTTTGAGATACAATCTTCTGGAGTATCCTCAGGGTCAGCACACAGAAGCTGTGATCCAGAGGATCCAAGGCTGGCAGCTCAACTGGATAATGTATAAGATTAAGCCAGGTGGTACTGGTTTTGAAAGCATGAAGGGGTCATCGAGGCTTGGCACCAGGTGGTAGGATCGGAGTCCCAAAGAAAGATGAAGAGAGGCTATTTGTGAAGGTGCAGACCAGTTGCAGAGATCCTGGAATTTTGGAGATGCCTGTTCAAGGGCACAATCAACAAACACAGCAGAAGCTGTGGAGGGTAGCTGTCCCAAACCTAGGAGACAAGCTGCATATGCTATGAATGGCAGATCCAGAAAAGTATAACTGTTCATGATGGCATGGTGACAGGAGCAGGAGGCTGAGAGATCACATCTCAGTTGCATAAAGAAGCACAGAGAACTAACTGGAAGTGGGATGAGGCAGTAAACTCTCAAAATCTTCCTCCAGTCGCGGTCAGCGATTTAGAAGGAGCATGACTAGAAAACCGTCGAGACATCTGGGAAGATGATGTTGCATGAATTCCTAATGGTCTTAATAAAAAACCCGGAGCAGATATTGGGGTAAATGCGGAAAGATCAGAGAAAACAAAGGAACAAGCTACAGCCACTTCTCACCTTGCCAACTCCATGGATCCTCTGACTGAATGCCTCTGAGTCCTCAGCCAAAAGGGCTCTAGGTCCCATCTCCTCATGCCTTCTATGCCTTTTTCAGTCCAGCCATTTCACTTCCTTCCTAGTGCTGGCATTAATGGCATGTGTGTTTCCCAAATACTGGTAGAAAAGGCATGAGATCTCAAGTGCTGGGATTAAATGTGTCTGCAACTGCTGCCTGGCTCTGTTTCTCTCCTAGACTGAATCAATCTCAAGTCATCCAGGGTGGCTTTGAACTCACAGAGATCCAGATGGATATCTGACTCCCAAGTACTAGGATTAGAGGAGTGTACCACCACTGCCTGGCTTCTATGTTTAATCTAGTGTCTGGCTCTGCCCTCAGGCAAACTTTATTTGATACATAATATATCACCACAATGTATGTGGACACATCTCTCCAAATGGGTAAAGGACATGCAAATACACATGCCCCATGTGAATGCTTATCAAAAGTGACTTAAGCAGAGGAAGGACTAAATAACCAACTAGGATGATCCAATCTGTTTGCTGTCCACCTCTTTCTATAGCCCTTCTTTCATTTATCCAGTTGGCCATTGAACAAAGTGGCCATGGTGGCAGTGATGGAGGGGTTATACATGGGTTTGACAACATAGACTTTCACTCACCAAGACTGACCTGAATATGGCTGCTTTTGAGTGCCATATCTGTAATCAGAAAGTGAGTGACCCTTATGTTGATTCTGTTGAGCCACTCCTATAACAGAAAGGGCAGTCCTTTGTCCTTACTGGAATTGATGCTTATTTTGGTTATGACATTTCATTTCCTGCACATAATGCTTCTGCCTAAACTACTATCAATATCATAGTATTCCACACAGCCTAATTTCTGATCAAAGAACTCACAGCCAAAAAGTGCAGCAGTGGGCCCACAGTCGTGGAATCCACTGGTGGTATCATGGTCCATACCATCCTGAAGCAGCCAGTTTCATAGGATGATGGAATAGCCACTTAAGGATATGGTTACAGTGTCCTTTAAAAAGCAACAGTCTGGGCCAGGGGAGATACAGAAGGCTGTATATGCTTTGAATCAACATCCACTATATGGCGCTTTCTCCTATAGCCATGTCTCAAGGTCCAAGAATCAAGGGTTGGCAGTGGGAATGGTACTACTCACTATCACTCCTTGTGATCCACTAGGAAAAGAGTGATTCCTTTTCTCGTTATTCTATTCTCTGATAGCCTAAAGTTTTGATGTTGAGGGGGGTTTGTATTTGTGCCAGGACAGATGTCCTACAATCCTCAGCAATGAAGACATCAGTCACATCTTCACAGAAAGAATGAAGGAAGATCTGCTGTGGTTCTTGCTAAGAGTGGGCAAAATACAGAATGGGTAGTAGAGGAAGGTAATATCAGCTCAGGTTACATGACTAGTTTCAGAAATGAGAATTGCTAAGCATGTTTCTGTCCTACCCTATTATTTTAAGTACATATTGGTGAACATATACATATTTATTAAGTAAATATTTGTGTTTTCTTTCCCTTATTTCTTTACAATGTATTGTAACATCATTTGAGAGCATATCATTGGATAAATACTCTATATAACTTACTAAACACTAAAAGATGAACCATCTCTGAAGGTATATATATATATTATGTATATGTATCCATTTATAGCTGTGTTCAGGTTAGTGATACCAATTTAGGTAGAATTGTGAACCTATTCACTTTTTTTCTGGAAAGAAAGCGTGATATAAAGATGTGTGAGTGGAAGTCAAGTTGACAAATGTGGGCTTGTGATGGATAACCATGGTTATCAATGTGACTGGATCTGCAATTAACTAAAACGCAAGTCACTCAGCACTCTAGTGGGGGGCTATCTTGATCAGATTATTTGAAGTTAGAAGTCCTACCTAAATGTGGGCAGCACCTTCTCCTGGCAGACCAGATAAAGGGGCTTGAAAAAAATGATACATTTGCCTCTTGCATGTTTCCCTTCACTCTCACTGGCAAGTTGATCTATTGTGTGGTTGCATGTTCATCCCCCAATTTTAGGATGAACATGGACTGAAGACCAGAGGTACTCCAGGAATTCAGTGCCAAGGACTGGGATGATGTTCATCCCCGTGAACTATGTAACTTTCATGTTTTCAGCTTTTCCAGTGTGAGATACCTATTGTTGGATTGCCCAGACCTTATTGTGTAAGCTAATCTAATATAATAAAACCCATGATACATACATATACATGTATGTGTACACACACACACACACACACACACACACACACACAGACACTTCTATCAGTTCTATTTCTCCAGAGAACTCTAATATAATGTCTAATCCTTTTGGTACTCAGAACTATATATTATAAAAGACACCCGTATTTCCATGTTTTTTTTTTTTTTTTTTTTTTTTTTTTTTTTTTTTACCGAAAAAGAAATATTAGGACAATGGGAAATACACTTACATACTTCTTTGATTTAGAATGATCTTAACTTGGGTGACTTCTTCAAAAACAAGACCAGCCATGAAGATGTATTTGAAGATGCTTTACTATAAATGCCTCCAAGCTGAAAACATCAGGGGACGAGAACAGCGTGGGTGGGGAGAAAAGCTAAACATGGACACATTCTCAGTAGTATAAACCTGTAAGGGAGTAACTTGAGACTTCTTTTGCTTTTGTTTATGGAGTAGAGTTTTTGTCCTGGTTGGGGTGAGTTTGATTAATTCTCAGAGGTGATTCTATTTAGAGGAGTGGTTCTCAACCTTCCTAAGCTGTGACCCTTTAATACAGTTTCTTATGTTGTGGTGACCCTCAACCATAAAATTATTTTCATTGCTACCTCATAACTGTAAGTTTGTTACTGTTACGAATGACAGTGTAAATATTTGATATGCCATCCCTGTGGGGTTGCAATCCACAGGTTAAGAACCACTGATCTCCAGGAAAGAGTTTGAACTATTTAGCTGCCATGTGTAAGGCAGAATGTGACTTTTCCATTTCTCCTGTGCAGGAGTGTAAATCATGCTCTGGAAGCTTGGGACAGTGCTGCAATAAAACAGTGTAGATATAAGCAGCTGTGATTCAGCATACACTGGGGGTGTGCAGAAAAAAAAATGTACAAAGATGTAATAAGATATAACAAAGTACTATCATAGATGTTAAAAGATATTAGGTACCCTGAGCGTAGGAACAGACCAGCTAGAGCAGATGATGGGTGCTGGGGGAGAATAGTCCCTTACTATGAATAAAGTAAATAAAGAATTTTATATCAAAACTTTATTTATTAAACAAAAAATGCACCATTGGAATAACATTTCTATAAAAAATGAATATGAGACTGTTCTACAGTGATTACAAAACCCCCTTTTCCTCATGTAGTAGTATACAAGTTCATGTGTAGAAACAGTCATCGTTTTTAAACTGTAAGCAAGCTTCCTTTCTCATAGAACAACATTTACACTTAAATATTGCAATCACTACTCTAATTTGGTTAACAATGCTAGAGGCTGACAATTCCAAGAAACTCTTTGTAGGCTCAAAACACCTTTTTATTTTTTAAAAAAGCTGTTTTGTAACAACAAAAAGTTTCTTCTTTTCCACTAAGGCTAGTTAAAGCTGTAGTGTACCCATTTCTACCAAATAAACATATCACTACCACACTAACAAGTTGAGTTGCAAAGCCCTTTGAGAAAATGAATAGCACTGATCTGCAGGATGCTGTCTGCATTATTTTAGGTTTGGTGTTATCTTCTTTGAAGCCCCAGAAAGGGGGAAGGTGGTAATGGTGGAACTTCAGTGAAGGCTTTGCCTGGCCTGGACATTTCCTCATGCTCAGCAGTGGACAGTCCATTTCTATAGCGGCCCCTCTGAGATACAAAACACTGCAGCTTTAACAGCCATGCCTAGATCCCAACCATATCTCCCTTTGTATCATAAATTATCCAAAAAGAAGCCACTTCTAAATAATAAATTAAATATTACTTATAAAAAGTACCCCTCATACCCACCCACCCTTCCCCCAAACAAGCTGACAATTCACAAAGTTCAGAATTGTCAGGTTTACCCTACAATAATAAAAAACACATTTTTTCCTCCTCTCCAACATTCCTTTCTTGCATCTGAAAATACACATCGAACACACAGTGAGATCCCTTGGCCCATGCCTCTGTATTTATGATTTCTTGTACAGTTTTGCTGTTGCTCTCCTATCAACAACGAGAATCACAACAACAAAATCATAAGATGGTAATGCACAAAGCTGTGAGCAAGAGAAAAACGCCCTTCAGAGTGTTGCTGAAAGTCTTCCTGTGAAAAGCTACCCAGTGGCAGAAGGGGTGGGCCAGATTAGAAGTTAGACTCATATGCTAACCTCTTATATAACCTCATTGACAAGAAATAGAGCATTTCTTTTGCAAAACAAATCTTTCTGGAAGCAGTCATTTGATTAACAGGGTAGACTGAGGCATGAGGACATGTACTTTTGGTTGGATGGGGAATCACACAAAATACCTATCTGTGATTTTTCAAAGTATCCAAAGTACTTTAAAAATGGGGACTAAAGTACACAGCTCTTCTGTATAATATTAAAGTGATCTTTGGAAAGTCATTAGATAAATACAAATTATGAGGAGAACATTGCTTTAAGTTTGACTTTGGAAAAGGGAATTTGTATTTGAGCTTGTTGTGGTGGATGCTGCAGATCCTTAGAACCCTGGGCTCTGTAGTCTTCAAATCATGGTAAGTAGGTATACCCAGATGCCCAGACCATGATACTAAATTTTAGCCTTGGGGATAGACTGTGATTACATAAAGAGAACTAACTAAGAAAGGGGGAATATACATGTATTTTTGGTACTACCACTCTTCATCTTTTTTTAAGGTCATATTACTTTTATTTTCTTCAAATCCATCTAAGACTTGGGGTTTTTCCGTTTTCCTTTGTCTCGCTGACTGGAAATGAACATTCCAAAATCTCTAGAACTATGGGGGCTTTGGAAAACAATTTGTGTAAAATGTCAGGCAGCCTTTTAAGTAATCTTTGGTTGGACTCACAGTCCACCTACCATGTCTGAGACACTGTGTTCCAAGACTCTTATTTGAACCAAGTCTGGAGAAGGATCCAGGGGAAAGGAAAGAATCAACATCATCTCACAGCACCAACTCCAGAGGCGGAGGGGGGGTTGGGGAGGGTCTCGAATGACCTGTGCTGCAGAGGATGTTTACTGGGAAAGCCAGTGAATGGCAAGCGTTAGCTTTAAAATGCTGTCTTCATTCTTTTTGTAAAGGCCGCCTTTGCAGAGCATGAAGCACACTCCTTATTTTCAACAGCCTTGAGTTTTGAAGAAACCCACACTATTATAACATCCAGTCTCCAAAAGGAGTTACATCACTAACTTGACTTCCTTATTGCTGGGTTGTTCAACTGAGTATGTATTTAAAAATAGCCTAAATTAAAGCTGTATTGTTTAAATATTCTAGAAGATTATGGGTTTATTATGTGGAGGCAGTTATAGCCAGTTTCCCACTGAATATAAATAACTAAGAAATACTTAAATTTTGACTAGAGTGTTACAAAAAATGGTTCTGTGTACACTTTGAGCTATCTCCACTTTTGTCAGTTTAGACAAATGCAGAAATTTCTGGAGGAATGAAAATAGTTTTCTTCTCAAAATGAAATAGAAAAAAAATAGCAAAGTTCTTCAAGAACATAGTGTATGGAAACCCGAGTCCTCCTGCCAAATTTGATTTTCTTCCTTTTCACAGAGAATTGATTCCTGATGCAGAGATGCTGGTTACATGTTCAGCTTTGCCTTATGGGAGTCAACGAGATTTATAAGTTTAAAAGGTCCTGCATCCTGTGAGCTTGACTCAGAAGGAATCAAACCAAACTGCTTTACACCAGCCACAGAGTCTTTCTTGTTAACAGAGACAAGGGAATTAAAATGTCACCTGGAAACCTGGGCAAGTTTTTTGTACACACGTGTACAAAAGGGATTCGGGAACTAGAGTTCTGAGGAAGCCATGTTGAACTAATTGAACATGAAAATCATGAGGTTAATGATACCAGTCTCTGAGAATGATAATATGACTTATTAGAATCACTAACTGATTAAATAAACTATTATATTAATTTATTGAAATATTCAAGGACATGAGGCAGATATAGCTCCCACTGAAACTGAATAACATACTTCCAATGACTTAAAAATTACATTTCCAGAAATTATTGACTAAGCAGAAAGGCCTAGAATTTTCTGAAAATTCTAGTTGTCTTGACTGTTCAACTAGATTTTACAGGACAACGTTCCATTCTAACTCATTCCCTGAAATCTGAGGGTTGTAGCATACCACACACTGAAACTTCAGTTGACCCTCATGGGTATCAAATGCTTCCAAAAAGTGGTTCCTCTTTGTGGAATCTAGAAAGAGGATCATATTGTAGGATTTTGAGAAAGCTATGTGCACATTTTCCAGTTGATAATCAAGGATTATTTTTTCAAGTATTGAATGCTATGTTAAGAAATGCTTTATTTCAGGTCAGTTGAGAGTTGTCTACCTAAGTGCCCAGACATTGAACCATTCTGTCCCATTAAATAACATCACATAGCTTTTTGAAAGTACTTCCAGAAAAATCTCAGTAAATTGAACAAGCACTCTTGTTGAAGGAAACATTTTGCAAGTGGACCAGACTTTCTAATGAACCATTTGAACAAGCCCTCTCTTTGACATCAGATTTCCTTCCCGACATAAAACTGTAAAAAAATAATCTGAATTATTATTTCTGTTACAGTGCCATTTTGCTCAAAATATTTCATTCAGGGATTCATATATAATTACCCACCTAATAAAAGGAGCTATTAGGTTGTAAAGATCCTATCCTTGCCATGCTCTTTTAAAATTATGAGCTACTCAAGCTTGAAATCAAAGGCAGAGCTGAAAGGAATAATTCAGCTGAAACTCTCATTGGGTTTCAAGTCACCTAACTGATAAATATGCAAACTAGCTCCCTTTTGGCGACTCGGCTGCATAAATAGGGATTAACTCCAAATACAGCTGAAAATTCATAAACTAAAAGGGAATGCACAGAATGTTCTTAATTTCAGCTAGTTTCAAGCTGTTGATAACATGGCAATAGTTGAAAATTCTAGTCCACAGTTTAAGATGCTGCTTCGAAAAATACCTACAGGAGTTATGATGTGTCAGATGTCAAATGGCACTCACTACTCTCTCCTCCTTGACTGTCCTAGGCATGGTATGGAAGGTTGCCTTGCCAACAGAGCCTGTGGTCAACATCCATTAATGTTGCCTTGCACAGCTCAGTGAAGATGCTATAGGTGGGAGTTACATCTCTCAGGAAAAGATGCTCTTGGAAATGCCCTTTCACCAGCCCCACAGAAGGATATTGGGGACACAGGATGTAGGATGCATGGAGCTGGCCATTTTACCTAAGGCTACTTGCCCAGGAGAAGTAGAGGGGTGATGGGTGGAGGATTGTGGAATGTTTCTGGCCTAATGCCTGAAGAAGAAGCCTTAATGAAACTCAGACAGGCCATCACAGTGTGGAGCGGCACAGAAGCCACTCGAGTGGAAAAGTATCATATTACAAGCTTAAGTACACAATCACCATGTGTCTGAGAAGATTGCATATTGTACTCTCCTTCTAGAAAGGTACTGCTGTTGGCAGGATACCACCAGTTGAGGATTTTTAAGTTTCTACACTCTAGACATAAACGTTAATCATGGATGGATTTACAAACACTTGCTAAAATTGGTAAAAAATTTTATACCCACTCACTAATATCTGCCGCTTGTGTGAGATGAATGAGTGAGCTATAAACGAGCATTCACTGCCTTTTGCTTGTTCACTTGTTTACTTTTTCTGCTGCCAGGAAAACATCCAATCCTTTGGTGCTATGGAGTGAGGGAATTACCATGGATGCTTTATAGTTTAAAAGTTGAAAATAAAAATAGTGAGTTTGTTTTTTTTTTTTTTCTGATTTGCTATGGTATGGTACAGGCTGGAATAATGCACTTGTATTTTGTAAGACTGGACCTACACAGAAAAGGAAAGTTATCACTGAAAGAAAATGTAGGCATTAGTGTTGACACCATGGTCACTGTAGTGACAAAGACCCAGAACTATGCTGGCAACTTCAGTCTTGACTTTTCAGTGAATATGCATCTTTGCTTTTGCTCAGGGACCTCATGGCCATCCTTGTCCAATTCCTGATGTCCATGTAGGATGGGATGCTGATTCCTTCTGAACTGCATCAGATGTTCCTTAACTGAGTGGTCCTGACAGTTGACCTGTACACTGGTTAGAGTTTATGGACACAGGTGTGCTGTTTATGGATAATTGGTATGCTGTAAAGTTCCCAGAAAATCTCAGTGCTTCGGCAATATGTGTCAAAAAGCTGAGCCTGTGATGGCATTTAGTTGCTTCATTAGCCCTTCCAAACTTGCCATTTGCTCACTCAAGTCATCCTGTTCATATACCTAAAAAGAGAATGAGAACAGTTAGTACTGTGCCTTGGTAGGCTTCTTCCATGAAGTATCCACTTATTATTTTGCCATTGCCTGGCCACTGATAATTCTTGAACTTGACATAGGGACCTATAGCCAGAACTGTGCTTAGAAGTTTTTTTTTTTTTTTTTTTTTTAACTGGATGAACTTGTGATAGAAAATGAGTGAGCAATAAATGATTAAATACTGCTTTTCTGGACTCTATACCTTTAATAGGGAAAAGGCTTTACAGTTAAAAATACCCTATTTTAAATCATGTTCTATCAATTGTTAGCTTTGTGGTAATGAACAATTTAGTAGACTTCTTTGATATATAGTTTTCCATTTCTACAAAATGATAATGGTGTCTATTTCTTATTCTGAGCATCCTGTGATGTACTTCCTGCATGTTACAGTGTCTGGCATGTGATTCATTTTAAACACATTAGTTTATTTTCATTTTGATAGGTTATCTGTAAACATGTATCCAAATATCAACATCACCAGTTTTTTTTTATTTTTTATAATATAGCATAGCCTGTTAGATTTGTATGGCAACTTGAAGGTTTCCTGGTTGATGAGAAATGTGTAGATCATGACTTTTGCTTGTGAGTAAAAACAAAGTTTATGCACAAAGCCAGAGTGCTTTGCATAGGTGTGAAGGAACTCTTGCAGCATGGTAGGAATGCTGTACAAACTATGAGTCTGACCTGCACAACTCTTAGTGAATGCATTGCCTTTCATTCACTGTGAGAGACTTGTATGAGGTTAATTGCTAGTTCCAGGATTTCTACTTATCCAATATCCTCAGCTACTGACCTTAGAACTTTTGATTTAATAAGGAGAGGGCTTCAATATTTATATACATGCTGTTTTTAGCCAGTCTTTTTATTTGTAAAATGGGACTAGCGAGCTTGCCTCAGTTAATATGTCTAACAGTTAAGGGCTGCCTGCTGGTAAGTAGTCAGTAAATAGCAACTCTCACCCATTTTTTCCTTTCTTAAATGTAATTTTTTAAAATGAAATATTATGAATTATTCTCAACTATCCCTTTCAATTAGTTATATGACTGAAACAATGATTTGAACCATTATTTGTACTCCATGTAGCCAAGAAGCATTACTTATTACCATGGTCAGAGTTCTCCTAATCCTGCTAAGCGAGTGTCCATCATCTCCAGAGACCATCAGAAGAATTTGCATTACAAGATCTTCACAAAACCTTGTCATCCATGGAAGAATGTTCAGACAAATGGGCACATGGTGTTAACCCATGATCTTCTTTTAGTAATATGAACACACTAATGTATAGAGTGTGGCCATATATCATTCAAAGCTGACCAGGGATTGAAAAGTAGCCTGTTGGTTCAACACACTATTTTATATAAAAAGAATAAAGGTGTAGTGTAGTAGGAATCTTAAAGGTACTTATTAATAAAATCAAACCTGAGGCCAGTTATTGGGGTGAATGCTGGAAGATCAGAGACACAGAACAAGCCACAGCTTCCTCACCTCGCCAGTTCCTCAGCTGATCTTGTTTCCTCAGATTGCAAGCTTCTGAGTCCTCATCCAAATGAATCTCAGCTGAACTGTGCTGCTCCAAAGCCTAAAAGCTCAACCAGCCAAATGCTTCTAGTTTCTGGTCTTTACACCTTATATACCTTTCTCTTTCTGCCGTCACTCCCTGGGATTAAAGGCTGGATTTCTGAGATTAAAGGTGTGTGTCTACATGCTGGCTGTATCCTTGAACACTGAGATCTGCCTGGCTCTGCCTCCCAAGTGCTGGGATTAAAGGCGTGCACCACCACCACCCAGTTTCTGCTATTGCTTGCTCTGACCCATTTTCTAGCCACCATTTTTGGCTCTGTATCTAGTGGCTGTTCTCAAACCCCAGATAAATTTGTTAGGGTGCACAATATTTTGGGGAACACAATACCACCACATTGTAGTGAGATGATTACTTGATCAATCATTCACCAATTCTTTCTTTCTTCCTTTCTTCCTTCCTTCCTTTCTTCCTTCCTTCCTCCTTCCTTCCTTCCTTCCTTCCTTCCTTCCTTCCTTCCTTCCTTCCTTCCTTCCTTCCTTTCTTCCTTCCTTCCTTTCTCTCTCCCGATCTCTCTCTTTTTTTCTATTTTTTATTTTTTCTTCCCCCTTCCTTCCCTCACTTGCTCCCTCCCTTTCATCCTTCCTTTCTTTTTATTTTTCTTTCTTTCTTTCTTTCTTTCTTTCTTTCTTTCTTTTTTCTTTTCTTTTTTTTTTTTTTTGAGGTAGAGTCTCACTATGTACTCCAGGATGGTCTGGAACTCTCTGAATAGGCCAGGTTGGCCTCAGTCTACCAGAGCTTTGTCCACCTCTGCCTTTTCAGAGCTTGGGTTAGTGTGACAGCACACAGGTTCTCGGTCAACCATTTTCAAATATGCTCTTTTCATTGTCCGGGTTATTTATCTGAATTTAGCTACTGGATTCTTGAAGTACAGTTAGTCCAAATTCAAATGTATTTCACATATAAAACACATATCTAATTTTGAATGCGTAATGTGAAGACAAAAGTAAAAATACTTTATTGACAGTTGTTTCATATTTATCAAGTATTAGTATAATACTTGGAACATATTGGATTAAACACAAGACAACATTAAATTACACTTTATCATTTTTTTATGCTTTTAATATGGCTCCTAGAAATTTTAAAATTATTCAGAGGGTCACATTACTATTTTATAGGAAGATATTGATCTAAATTTGCTCCATTTCTGCGTTTCTTTTCATTTTTTTCTTATGGCTTTTAATATTATGTCCTTTGCTTTCACTATTTTCAATCAACCTTAAGGATAAAACACGCCATTTGACATCATTCATTTGACATCAGAGTTAGAAATTCTAATTTAAGAAACACTTTGTAAATTTAATATTTTTGACCTAATTTGGCAAATGACCATAAATCATGTGACTAAACATATATTGTAATAGACAGTTGTATTCTGAAGAGAGGGCAGTAGGGGCCTTCATTTGTCATCTTATAGGTATGTAAAGTGCATATAATGTCCTTCTGCCACACATTCAGACAAAAACACACATGACTGATTTCCTTGCTTGTTATTTGGTTATATTGCTTTGTGGTTCAAAGTGTTTAAAATTTTTGATTCATGAAAAATATATTATTAGCTACTCAAATGAAATAATCTTTTCATTTTGACAATCAAATTTCTGATGAAAATAATTTATCCTAGTAAATTGAGAGCTGCCTGACTTATCAGGGATTGATTGTATTCACTCCTTTCATCCTTGGAGATCACTTAAGATTTATCATGGTAACCTTTGCACCCTCGGTGTAAGTCTCAGTTTGTGCATGAAGTAACAGAGACTGGTTGACAGTGGCAAATTTTCTTTTCACAGTCTGTGCTTGAAAACATATTTAGTGAGATAGAAATCTAATCTTTTTTTTTTTTCATGTTTTCCCCTTTCCATTTCCTGGTAGTCAAGGTATCTGATACGTTAATTCTATAAGTTTCTTTGAACTCTTTCCTCTTGAAAACTGTTCAGAAGTTCCACTAACATTCCAAACAGCTGCCTCGAGGCAGTTCTCCTTCCAATCTCTTTCATAGTGCAGTTTTGATAGAAAAGTTATTTGCTTTCCTCTAAAATTTCTGTTTCGCCCTTACCATTGATTTTTTCCTTGAGTTTTCTAATTTATTCATATTTGACTTCTCTCCTTAGAACAGAAAATTTCTGTTCATTAACTAATGAAACTTTCCTTTTTATTTTTTAACTGTGTTTCTTATTAGCTTTCAAACTAGCATATTTCTAAAAGATTTTTTCATATAACCTTCCTTTTGGCTAGCCCTCACCTTTCCTGCTCTACTCCTCAATCTTCCAATCCCCATGACCATGCTCAACACCTAGAGAGCTGCCCCACTTCGTGTGACTTCATTATGCTCTCCTACTTATTTTTCATCTTTAGTTGGAAGATTGGAGGTTTCTATAGAGTGTTTAGGCAGCCTTCCATTTTGTTAAGTCTCTCAGTACTCCTTGGTTTCTATTGTCCAGCTCCCATCATGCTTGAATATTTCTGCTCCTAGTATTCCCCTTTCTCTACCATTTTCTTTTCTAGAGTAACTGCATTCACTTTTTTTTTCACATGTTACTTTTTTTATTGTTATATTTGTGTTTTAATTTTACACATCAGCCATGGGTTCCCCTGTCCTCCCCTCTCCCGCCCCCACCCTCCCCTCCCCCCCCCATCCCCTCCCCTCCATTCCCATGTCCTCCAAGACCAAGACACCCCTGGGGATTCATTTAAACCTGGTGGATTCAGTACAGTTGCAAAAAACACAGGGACAAATAGCCAATCGAATGGAAGCACATGAATTATGAACCAACGGCTGAGGAGCCCCCAGCTAGATCAGGCCCTCTGGAGCCAATTGAATACCTTGATCTGTTTGGGAGGCACCCAGTCTGTGGGACCAGCACATTCACTTTTTTATTTTGGCGTTTTCTTTTCAGTTCTATATTTTTTGCTGTTTTATGGATTTAGAAACAATGATAACTTCAGAAAATTCCTTAGAATATAGCTTTCAGTTAAATATCAGTTCAATGATGAGCACAAAGTTTTGTTTTCAGGATTTTAAGATATTTTATAGTAATCACAGGGTGTGTGTGTGTGTGTGTGTGTGTGTGTGTGTGTGTGTGTGTGTGTATGTGTAGGCTCTTACATGCACAGAGATACACACATGTATGAAAACATACTTATATATGATTATATGAACTCATAGACTAGTGAATCTTTTTGTATCTAAGGTTGCCCTTTATCCATAAACACATCTTTAATTTAAGTGAGTCCCTGGTATATATCATTTTTTTCCATAATGTTTTTCTCATCACATTCAAGTGTAAGCAAGGTAGGACGACAATGGCCTGATGTGATGGTGATTTAGATTACACAGTACAGCATGACTCTAAACTTTGGCTCTTACACTGGCTGGATCCTCTGTTGGCTTGTGACTCTCCTCAGACACTTCGGGTGCTGTTGGCACAGACACAGGAAGCAAAGGGGACCTTGCCTTTCCTGCCAGCCCAAGAGAGGCTGTTTTAACGTGAGTCTTGGGAAGAGTAGGTCCTGGAATAGAAAACACAGGGTGATGAAAGTAATGTATAGACCATCCAAGGAATAATGTCTGTCATATAAACTGAATCCAGTAGGCTGCCCTTGACTTTAGTATGTTCCTCATTCTGTATGTATTGATAGATCCTGACACTCAGAGCAGGCTCATTTTATTTCCCCGATGGAAGACAGATTGTGAGAAGGCCTTGTTGGATGAAGTCATTACTAACTTCAAGTGGATTCCAAATCAGGCAGGGAGTTCCAGACTTCTCATTACAATCCACAGATTATCAGGTGAGCTCATTATCTGCCAGCCTCTGCTTTAGGTTATTAGGAACTGTACAATAACTCCTAAATAAGCTCTAAATTATGTAAGAGATAAGGATGTGTAAGCTTAAAAGAAATGGCTGTTTGGTCTGTAAGGAAATACCAGATATTTTAGTAAAAGAAAGTATTGCATGACTAACCTGAAAGAATTGTATTATTATCTATTGAACAAAAAGGAAATATTTTTCCAGACCAAAATTGTCAACAGAATACATTTTAATATTCATCAAAAACATGCAAGAAATTATTCTGTCGAATGACAGTTTTTAACTAAATAAAGAATTAAGTTTAAAATATACCTTAAAAATCTGCTTAACTTCCAGCAGTATTTATTTCTGCTTCATTGCTATTAACTTGCAATAAATGTTTATACAGATTTATTGAATTGGCTAACACATCTCACAAAACCTAAGAGTCACATCTTCTTAGCACGGAAACCAAGAACTTTAGCACAAAAGCTATAAGGTGTCAGAGAAGCCATAGTCATGAAATTTCACCAACATGGCTGTTAGTCAACATGGGCCCTGTTCAAGGAGGACATCAATAGACATGCTAAGGAGTAAGTAAGGCAATGAGCTCCTGAGACCTTAGCTCCAGATAGACAAAGAGACACTAAGGATTGCTGAGAGTGGAAGAAACAGTCTTCTCCAGGGAAGAGCACACTAATTGGTTATCCAGCACTAAATGGTCAGCCTTGAAAAGGTATACATGTAAGTAACATTCTACACATTGAGAAGGTTGTATTTATATATTTAGGATGCACATTCACAAGCATGAGCACATACATGTGCATGTGTGTACGTATATACTCATATACAATCACACATGCACACACACACACACACACACACACACACACACACACATCAATGGGGGTACATGGCAGAGGTTGGAGGGATGGAGGGGAAAGGAGAAAATGATGTAATTATATTATAATCTCAAAACCAGACAAACTTAAAATAAAAACTTTTCAAAAAAGGTATAAAAGCTTGCCTCTGCTCCATTCTCCCACAAATAATGACACTTTAGTTATTTGTTCTACTGATCTTATTGGAGTACTATAGTCTTTGAAACACACTCCTATTTTAATAAACATACCAGGGTTAGCACATTAACTGGGTTAATGCATCTGTGACCAGAAAAAAAAGGGTCATTTTATTAGAAGCAATGTAAATACTCAAATAAATGATCTGCTAAAAGTCACCATGAAGGATAAATTTGAATATGAATCTATTTTCCTTTGTCATGACCCAACATGCAGTTCCTTTCCAATTTCATTTTATTACTGAACAACAGTATCTAAGTGTGTAACGAGACGCAGAAACCCTGCATATTCTACTGTAGCTGGTTATGTAACCTCTTGATTCTGTGAACTTTACCAAATGCATGTGATGTGCTCAGTACACACCAAAAAGCAGTTCTCTTTAAGGTAGGTATTTACAAAGAAAATGTCAATGTGTATCTTAGAAATAAAAGAGCATTGGCGTAGCTTATCATGAAGGAAATTATAGCAGGGTTGTTTCTTGTTTTGTAAGAGAAAACATATAAAATAAATATTCTCTTAGAGTTTACTAGACTTGTTCATGATCCTTAATATTTGTCTTAGTACATTTTGACAGTTTCATATGTAGAGAAAATGTGATACTTAGGCAGAGCTTACCATTATTACCACAGCAATCTCCTCAGATACATTTATTTTCTCCCTAACATATGGGCAGATGCTTCATGTACTGTACTCTATTTGTCATATTAATATATTACACTACAACACAGGTATGCCTAATGACTAACTTCATTCAATTTCATTTAAAAAATGAAGATCATTATGGTAAGTGATTGTCTCTAGTGATGAGGTGATAATTATTTATTCTTTCAGAATATACTGAATGTTATGCAATGACAAGACACTATGAGCTTTCCACTAGGGTTCTCAAATATTCTTGGATCCAGACAACAGAGAGGATGTCAATTGGAACACACTTCCTTTTCTAAAATACTATGCATAGCATCACAATGTTTGGAACGCTGGAACCTCAGTGGGGCCTGGATCCCATCCAGTGACCTACTTTATTTGTTTTGCTGAAAGAAACCTGAGGTCCTTGGAAACCAAGATCTGAGGGAGAACTAATCTCCACAAAATTTATATAGGCAACAAATTTGAGCAGTCCTCTAGAGATTACTATTGGCAGTATCTGACTGTGCAATTGGTGGCCTTAAATGCTATTTCTTTCCATATGATGAAGAAAAAGAGAAAGATACATGTATAGGAGGAATATGCCAACAGGGGTTTATTAACAGCCAATTAGAGAATGCTGGTGTCAAAACTGTTCTTTACTAAAGAGGAAATGTTGTAAATCAGAGATTTCTATGAGAACTTTTGTGCTGAGAAGCTGATCCTATTCTCCTGAGTGTGCATTAACTCTGTGCTTATGCTCCAGCTCTATTTGCACAGATTTAGCATTTTCTTCTTTGAACCTCAGATACTTGAAGTTGGACGCCAGAAGCCTGAGTCCCCAAAAGCTCACCAAGCTGTACTTTATCCTTTACTTAAGGATTTGAAGCTCACTGAGAAATTGTTTTCTGATTTGATTTTCTAGTGTGTATCCCTAGTATTCTATGGGTCTACAAGTCAGAAGTAATTCTTTACTGTGTATCTTTCACCTTACCAGTTGCCTTCCCCAAGGGCAACATTCTGACCCCAACTTATGCAGCTTTGTAACCACACATACATCTTTATATAAAATAACTAGTCTTGTGGCATGTACCATTTTGAAGTGAAAAAGGAGTACAGCCTTCTGGCATTATCGAGTGGTGCCTGGGGACTCCGCTTAAACTGAAGACATTTCAGAGAGCCATCCTGCTGCCTCTCACTCGCTGATGTATTACTTTACCTTACAGAGAACTCTTCACCTGAGTTCACTCCTCCACATTGAGGTTTCCTAGAGTTCGCTTGCAGAAAGGGCTTTGGCATACTTCTTAAACACTGCCTGGCCTTTTCTACATTGCCCTTGGGTTATTAGCATGAAATAGTCAACAGTGAACCTTCAGAGTACTTCTTGCCAGGTTAAATTCAAAAAGTCTTACTATTTGTTATGGGATGTTGGCCAAGGATCTTGCTTAGTCTCCTGGTTACCCTCTACAAAATAGGTTTCATTACAAAAAATAATATAATGCTAATGTCTGTTTTGCAGATTTAGAAATGCATTTATAGGACAGACAGTTTCATCTAAAAAGCAAAGATCGGAGATCAATCCCACAAGATGCAAGGGCCAGGCACAGCTGTAAAATTCTTTGGTGTGTCATAGTCCAGGTAGACAAATGTGATTCCTGATAATACTACTGATAAGATATTATAATAGCCTGTCCTGCAAATGTAAAAGGCATTTTGAGGGCTCTTGGGATATTGGCAAATTTTCACACTCCATCTTGCCCAAGCAACCATTTTCTATATAACTTGCTAGATAAAAGTGTTATATAGGATTGGGACAGACAGGCACAAGAAGCTTTTGAGCAGGCTAAGATCCTTGTAGGGCAGGCTAAACAACTATGTGCCCCAATACCACAGTGTCCCTTCCTGTTAAAAGTCACGAGGAGTGCAGAAGGCTATAGCTGGGGTCTATGGCAAGAGCAATCTGCTCTAAAGGGTTTTGGTCTCAGTCATGGAAAGGAGCAGAATCCCTTTGCACAGAACTAGAATAGAAACTGGGGTCAGTATATAAAGCATTGCAACAGGTAGAGTCCTCAGCTGTTTCTCCCTCAGGGACTGAAAAAGCAGCTTACCCAGCTTATCCAAAAAGGCCCATATTGAAGACCTGCTGCCCAAACCCCTTTCCAGTTTAGCACAGAATCAAACTCTAGAAAGGTGTCATGCATACTTACAGCCATGATGTGTGCTGTCTAAAAGCCCCATCACTAATGCCATGTAGGCTGTCTTAGGATCAGAGTCCTTTAAAGCTCCTGAGCATCTCCTAGTTATTGAACCAACAGCTAAGTCAGATAAAGTGCTGGAAGGGATATCATCCATCCATGTAGATGCCTGATACAGAGATGGTACAAGTAGGAACACCAAACAAAAATGTAGGCTGTACAAATACGAATGGTCACAGACATCATGTGCCTGGAAAAAGTAGCAGTTAGGAGCAGTGTGGATTGCAATAACTCATTAGACTTGGCTTGTGACAATCTGTATTGACAGTTTGGCTCTGTTTAGAATCCTCAGTTCATAGATGGCCCAGGGGGAAAAGGAGGATTGGCAGATTCTGATTTGGACCCTGTGGGGATAACAAATACAAAATAGATAAATATATAATAGAGCTTCAACTTTAATCAGAACTCCAGTAGTTTTCCATGTGGCAGACCAGAGCCCATTAAGCCTCCCTGGAAATCAGGAAGCAGATGTTCTATTCAAAGTATGGGCCATTTCCCCTCAGCTACCCTTGGAAGTTGCCCACTAAGTCCATATAAAGTCTGGTCATAGAAGAACCAATATAGGTTGGGAAATATCTAAGGCTGTTGGCATTGCTGTTAAATATTGTGATACTTTGTATGTTGACAAAACATGTGAGGACTATTCCCTATCAGGACATCAACAAATGGAAGCCCTTCTAGGATGTGTACATAAATCAATCTACACCATAAAAAAATTATCAGGTAGACTTAATAGGAACTATGCTTGCCAATAAGAGATATAAATGTGGCTGATATAAATTCATCTCTGTGTTAACATTGCCACAGGCCTATTATAAGCATTTCTGTGCAAGAGAGCAACATGGGATGCCACCATTAACGTTTTCACCCAACTCAGTGTTATCTGAGTGTCCATGAAGAATTGATAGTGACAGAGGTAGGATATTCACTAACAATGAGATACAGAATGGGATGAAGATAACTAGGTGTGATGGTATATCCACCCATCTTAAAATTCTACTGGATCTGGGTTAATCAAAAGGAAAAACACAGTGCTAAAAACAACATCTAAAGAGTCTAAATACAAAAGGTACCTTGTATGCATGGGAAAGGAAACTCCCAGAAGTCATAAGACTAGTGAATGAAAATCCCAGTGTCCTGGTCCCACTGCCTGGGGGCCTCCTAAATTGTTCAAGCTAATCAACTGTTTCACTTATCCAGGGCCCTGGTCCAGTTCCATGGGGGCTCCTCAGCTATTAGTTCATAATTCATGTGTTTCCACTAGTTTGGCTATTTGTCCCTGTGCTGGGAACTGTCCTTAATGCATGAGCTGGCTTTTTGGAACCTAGGGCCTATGCTGAGACATTTTGCTCAGCCTTGGTGTAGGGAGGAGGGGACTGGACCTGCCTCAACTGAATCTACCAGGCTGAGCTGAATCCCCAGGGGAGACCTTGCCTTGGAGGAGGTGGGAATGGGGGGCTCAATTGGGGAATAAGGCTGGGTGGGGGTGGTAGGAGGGAGGACAGGGGAATTCGTTGTGATATGTAAAATTAAATTAATTTTAAAATAAAAGACAATACAGAAAATATCAAGCATCCAATCAAAAAAAGAAAGGAAGGAAGGAAGGAAGGAAGGAAGGAAGGAAGGAGGGAAGGAAGGAAGGAAGGAAGAAAATCCCAATGTCAAGGGTGGGCTACCTCTCTTATGAAGTTTTTGGCCAGGGAAGCCCCTGAGGCCTCACAGGTCATAAAGACTACTGCTAATGCTGTTGGTTATATGCCAGATTTAGAAAGAAAGACCCTTTTGCTGAAGATATAACAAGTGAACACTTTGATGGCAGGGCATGGAGAAATAAAGCTGGAATTGAACTGGAAACTCCCATCTTGCTAACTGGCTTTCATAGTGCCAGGGGGTGGAGGGTAGTCAAGCTGCTGGTGGAGCAACTGTCCCCAACATTCCAGCTTGACTATGGGCACTGTGTGCTAAAATACTGATGTGCCAGGCAGGATGCCTGCTTATTGCTCAGCTGTCATGGATAAGACCTACAGTCTTCAGATTGTATTTAAGGCCCACTCCACTAGAGGGAGCTCACAACTGGTATGGTAAGCCAGAACAAAAATATGGCTGGGGAGATCATAGGGCCAAACAGGAAAGAAGCATCTATGGTTTTACTAGATGGATGTCAAACTGCCCTTTAAACATTTGTTTTTATTCCTGTAGATCAACATTGATACCAGCCTCAACTCAACTCAAACAATGGTGAAACTCTTAAGAACAAGTGAATGCCGGGGAATGCAGTGGCATAATTTTTAGTCATAGATGGACATCTTTAGTCATCCTTTCTAATGTTCAGAGATCATTACAGAAGAGGGGGCTGAACGAGTGTAAGGGAAAGGAAGGAGTGGAGTGTCATGTAATATTTTCCTCAGAGATAGAAACATTTCATTCTGCAGGCAAGCTCTTTAACAGAAAGGCAAACAAGTGAGAATACATTCTGCAGTCCCTGAAACTGATGGGACTCACCACCCCCGATCCCAGTAAACAATACAGAATGCAGAGGGTCACCCTCAAAGAAGCCGAGCTGCATAGAATACTCTCATAGGAGCCAAGCTATAAAGATCTTTCTAGAGCAGATTTCTGGAAGAAGCAGAAACTGTCTGGAAGAAGTTTAAACCAACTGATTCACTTGGAAAGGACACCCCAATCTTTTGAGCCTCCTGCAGGCCTTAGTGTGCATCAGATTCCTGACTTTTGTGAGCTGCATCCATGTTTGGGTAGGCTTGGTGATGCAGCTGTCTTTAAGTCATTTCTACTCCTATAAGTAACCCTTACTCCACATTCCTGTAAGTAACCCTAATAAAACTTATTGGTTCACAAGGTCGGACTTTGGTGATATTAGTATTTTAGTCTGTCCTGAGGATTGAGTAGACATGTGTTATGACTCCCTAGGAAAAGTCTTGTCACAAATATTCTAAGTGAATGTTTAGGGAGGATTCATTCATGAGCCAATTTATGTCACATACATATAGGCACATATTGTTTAAAATTGCATGTATTATAGATGGGAACACACAGTAGAAATGAGGTCATGTAACATGTTCTGGCAGTTAGACTGAGGAACCACCACACATGCTACTGACCTTACAAACCAACCTGTTCTTTTTACAAACCCCATAAAAGAAAGAACCAAAGAGTAATCAGACTCCTTGAGCATCCTTACTCTTGTAGTCAACAGTCCGTCTTGACAGTGCGTTTCTAACCTATTTGATTCTTTTGCTTTGAATAAACTGTGCTAGCAAAAAAACCATATAACACCTTATATCACTCTTTCAAGAGGCTAAGAACATGGGAAAACCTGGCCCAAACCCACAGACCACAGTTAACATTTTTGACAGACCAAAGAAGGCTGCGAACTACTCTCTTAAGGCATTGCTGGAAATAGTAGTAAGTAGAGAACAACCCATTTCACCAGCATGCTAAACTCTTGTTTCTCAGTATCAGATGACAGGGCTCTCACTGGCTTTTCTGAAGTTGGCAGATCTCAGCTGCAGCTTACAAGGAAGCGGACAGCTTCACGTTTATTTATTTGTTTATTTATTTATTGTTTGTTTGTTTGTTTATTTATTTAACTGTCTGCCTGTCTATCTATCTATCTATCTATCTATCTATCTATCTATCTATCTATCTACCTATCCATTTATTTATGTTTTAGAGAATAGCACTTACCTTGATTGATAGAAAATTACATGTCCACACGGTTGGGCTTGCCCGGCGGACCGCCTAACTATTTCTGGTTCAGAATAGCTACCTCCGGGTCAGACATCTCGTGGGACCAGGACTCTGTGGCTTTACGTGGTTGCATAAAGCATGCGCACAGCCATGTAATCTACGCGCATGCGTGGAGTACCCGCAGGAGTTCCTGTACACATGCGCGGCCTAACTTTTAAAAAGCTGGTGCCATCTTGCATGAGCCCCCCGCCCCATCTCCTCACCCACGTGTGTTTCACACAGGCCTGTCACCTCTATCCTCTTTAATAAAACTCTTCTGTGGTCTTGTCGTGTTTGGGATGTGTTCCTAGTGCTGCTTAAAAACTAACATTGATAATTAGCATATGCATGAACAATTTCAATGAAGCTTCTATGGATCACTTCAGAGCAACATATCAAAGCAAAACAAATGATAAATATAAAAGAAATCCTTCCATGACTCCGAGCTGCTAATGTAATATAATCTTAACCTTTCATCAGCATCCTCTGAGCTCTGTTCCAAACATAAGGAGTGACTTTCAGAATGTGATTGGGAAAATGTGTCTCACTTTGGGAGAAAGAAATAAACATGTATGTAGGTGACAGCAAGTGAGAGAAAGAACATCCCTGGAGTTGCAGAAATTGGAAAATTCATATGCTTGCATTTAGTTATGGATGGATCAGGGAATTCCCAACCTGAAATAACTAGCTGATGGACAAAATGAAGGAGTTTGAATTCACTGTATTGTTTTCTCCAAGTTAATGGACTATATGTGATATATAAAATGAAGTCCTGATAAATGCTCACACACGCTGAAAAGGATTCACAGCTTCTGCTATACAACACATACCTAGGATCGTTAACTGAAAAGTCAAGGGATTTGGGCTCAAGTTTTAATAAATTTGAGCACATGGTCACTAGATTTTGTTGTTTGAAAACCTGTACTGAAAGAGTACATCATAGTGGGAATGGGTGGCAGGATAGTGCTTATCACATGACAAGCCCAATGCAAAGAGAAGGATAGGGATAGGCAAGGACTCAGGAGCCGCAATATCCTTCCTGGGTATGCTCTCAACTCACGTAACTCCCTTTCAGGCAGTTCTGCCTCTTAAATATACCTACCACCTGTCCCCAGTACTGCTCCAGTCAAACAAGGAATATGCTTAACAGGCTTTTGGGGCATAGGTAGCCATGTTATAAGAGTGACATCAATTAGTCTGATGGTGTAATGCCTTTGACTCATGATTTCCTCGCATCTATTATAGTTAAGTGATTTGCTCTCTAAATTATTACCTATAAAAATGATATGAGAGGCTAATACAGCTTTCCTGCCTGTATTTCATTTTCATTCTCTTCTTAACAGTTTGGTACTTTAACATTTATTTTATTCCTATTTCCTTTGTTTGTGAATACGGGTATTTTGTTTAAATCTACTCTTCCGCTTTCAACTCTTCTCCAGTCCCCTCTTCAAACCCAAGCCTTGTCAATTTAACTTTCTATTTAATGTCTTGCCTCTTTTTGTGATTTTGGAAGAGTCAGTGAGGCATGGTGACTTGTACCTCTATATCCCAGCACTTTTGAGGCCAAGACAGAAAGCCTACTGCCCACCGAGGCCATCTAGACTACCAAGCATTGGGTTCTGACTCAGTAAACAAAAATAAAAAAATAAATAAAACAAAATTAGAAAACCTTGATTAACACTTTGATAAAAATGTATCCAAAAAAGATTTTTCCTTAATTTAGAATATTTAATTACTAAGTGGTAACAATTTTCCCTTAAATCAGTGCTTTATATAAAAAATATCTTTTTTAAAAGACTCATTAATGAAAGCTTGTAACAGCACTTTAGCTTGCTTTTGCTTGTTATATTTCAAACTATAGTTGTTTAAGTAAAATAATGCAGTATTAAATTTCTATGGGTCTAAATGATCCATGGTTAATTGAGATGTTTCAATTTGCACATGCTTTGGTTGAAGCCACTGCACAATTTTCTGTGCCTGGGGTACACGTGGGAGAATCACTTCAGGAGACCCTCAGTGCAACACTGGAAGCTACTATGTTAAATAAATGCTTTTACATGGTTATACAACTAATTAAGTGAGCATCACTTAGATTTTAATGTTGTTTCCTCAGCAGGACCCACTAAGCAGGGAAACACAAATGATGTTGGAGCTTTGCGATGGGCCTGCAGTGTGCATCAGGGGAAGATGAATAACCTCAGCAGGCATTTACTGTTCTAAGCTTTATTTCCACAGTGCCATTATTAAACATTTCATTTGCTCATTAGGTACATAATATATGACTGCCAGGTGCGGCCTCCTGCTAGCATCTCCTTGCACAAGTTACTCCCAACTACAGTACTTTCTGTGTTGAGAAACACCAGACCAGGCTGCAGCAGGAAGGAATGCATTTTGTAGACTCACCTGGGGCCGATCAGAGGCTGAGGTGCATCCTGGGTCTGATCTTCGATTTAAACTTTCATGTTCTTGCCTACCTTCTCCTAGAGCCAACTCTCATTCCTTTATTTTTATGAATGAAACTGAAAGACAGTTGACTCACCTTTGTCTCTCACCTATTCTATAGTAGCAACTGAAATGGCCTCCCACGGTCTAGTTTTGATATGAAAAGTATTCTGACACATTCTTAATTTTAAGTAATCAGTCTGCTTATGTCATCTGGGGATGATGAAAGGTTTGTAGAGTCACCTGCACTTCTCATATGGGACGAGTTTTGGTGCTACGGGAGAAATGTAAACTGTGTGTGGGAAACTCTATGTTCTCATTCTTCATATCTTATGTCCACAGAATATTAAAAATAAAGTGAGTTAGCTCTATTTACTTGTATACAACAGTCATAAGAGTTCCTTACAAGTGGCCTAGTTTCAAACATGCATGTTTTTGCGTTGATCTTAAGGCATTCTAATTCACAACATACAGGAGCAGATTTCATTTTAAGAGTAATGAGCATTGATGTGACACCTTTAGTAAGAACAGGCTTGTTCTCCTCCTAAGTTCCCATTTCTCTTCAGTGAGGTGAAAAGTAGAATGCCTGCCTGCTGGGGACATGGTGACAAAAGGTCTTTCCTCTCTACCCATATATACTCTCCTAAGTAACAGGGGCCACACTGAGTCACAGATAAGATAGCTATCACATGGTAAGACTGATATAATAAATGTCACTGTTCAAGTTCTTAAATCTGCGTGTGATTGACAAAGAAAACTCCAAATGCACAGACTGCATTTAGTAAGCAACTAGGAAAGGCCTGACTCCAGTAAAGCAAGACAGTAGTCACATGGTTAAGGAGAGGAAAGAGGCTTTCTAGTTGTTCCTATCTAGTTGCTTGAGAGGGCCATAGCCTGATGGGATCTGGATTTTGATTTGGTCCCCAGTACCTTATCTCTATTGTGTCTGTGTGCTAGAACCCTAGATACTGCCATCTTTTCTTAGAGGTACACAAACTATGATACCCCATGCTTCCTTCAAATAGACTTCCACAGCACACTTTATTATGTTGTCTTGGAGACAAGAAAACCAAAGTTCAAAGAAGACAAGAGCATGCTTAAGTCCTCTCAGCTAGTGTCAGAGTTCATGGATTTATACCATTAAGATGTATATTCTTTCATTGATAAAAAATAATCTAAAATATCACAAAGATATGCAGCCAAGATTCAGAGTAAACAAACCAGGCAATCTTTGGTCTATGAAAGAGAGGGTAAGAATGCAGCATCAGAAAAGACATCAACATGCTGTTAGCAATTCACAGGGGCAGCGTCAGAAGAAAGAACATCATCTAGTATCCAGTACCAAACTGTTTTTATTACTGTAGCTCTGTAGCTTGAGGTCAGGGATTGTGATGCCTCCAAAGGTTGTTCTATTGTACAGCATTCTTTTGGCCATCCTGGGTTTTTTGTTTTTCCATATGAAGTTGAGTATTGTTCTTTCCAGGTCTGTAAAGAATTGTGTTGGAATTTTGATGGGGATTGCATTCAATCTGTAGATTGCTTTTGGTAAGATTGCTATTTTTACTATGTTAATCCTGCCTATCCATGAGCATGGGAGATCTTTCCATTTTCTAACATCTTCTTCAATTTCTTTTTTCAGAGACTTAAAGTTCTTGTCATATAGGTCCTTCACTTGCTTAGGTAGTTACCCCAGGGTATTTTATATCATTTGTGGCTATTGTAAAGGATGACATATCTCTGATTTCCTTCTCAGCCTGTTTGTCAATTGTATATAGGAGGACTACTGATTTTTTTGAGTTAATCTTGTGTCCTGCTACTTTGCCGAAGGTGTTTATAAGCTATATGAGGATCCCCCAAATGGATCAGGCCCTCTGGATAAGTGAGACAGTCGATTAGCTTGAACTGTTTGGGAGGCCCCCAGGCAGTGGGACCAGGACCTGTCCTTAGTGCATGAGCCTGCTGTTTGGAAACTGGGGCCTATGCAGGGACATTGTGCTCAGCCTGGGTGAAGGGAGGAGGGGACTGGACCTGCCTCAACTGAATCTACCAGGCTGAGCGGAATCCCCAGGGGAGTCCTTGGCCTGGAGGAGATGGGCATGGGGGGGTGGGCGGGGGTGGGCAGGAGGAGGGAGGGTAGGGGAATCTGTGGCTGATATGTAAAATTAAATTATAAAATTTAAAAAAGAAGAAAGAACAGCAATAAATACTAAGGATTTCTGTTCTCCTCTGTCTTCTGTCCCTGGGAACGTGACCCAAGACCCAGCACATAATAGAATGGTGCTCTACCACTGACATCCAGCAAACTCCCCCTTTTCTTTCTTTATTCTTGCTAAATTTGTTCCCTTCTAATAGAGGAAACAATACATACATAACATTACACATCAGAGAAATAAAAAATTCTAAAAGCTAAGTAAAATACAGTATTTGTGTGCTTGTCTTAGTTTGAAAAATGTATATGAAAAAATGTCTCCACATACTTTCCTTTAATTGTATCATTTTTTCTCTTTCATGAGCTTCTCCTCATTCCTAAAACCTTGTCTGTGGAATAAAACCTCTTGTACACTGTGAGTATGTATTACGTTCATTGGTTAATAAAACGTTGACAGGCCAGTAGCCAGGCAGAAGGTATAGGCAGGGCAGTCAGACACAGGGGACTCTTGGAGGAGGAAGGGCAGAGTCAGAGGAGTCACCAGCCAGAAGGAGAAGGAGAAAGAGATGAACATGCTATGCTAATAAAGGTACCACCAAGTGGCTGAGCATAAATAAGGAATATGGGTTAACTTAAAATCTAAGAGCAGTTAGCAATAAGCCTGAGCTCTTGGCCAAACATTTAGAAGTACCAAGCCTCTGAGTAGTTACTTGAGAACTGGCGGGCAGGAGAAAAATGTCTGACTACACACCCACATGATTTCCTACTCCCTTTCTACACACTAAAAATGCAAAAACCAAGAGCCTAATATTCTTCCCCATGACAGAAAAATTACCCAATAATGTAACCAATGACAAATCAATCATGGCTTTCTAACTGCCTTGACTTGTTGGAGTTTTAATGGTAATTGATGGAAAAGTAATATTAGCAACAGAGAGGTGTTTTGTTGACATTTCATCTGCCTATTTAAGGGATGCTATGCTTCCTAAAGCAGCTCTCACATATGGTGGTAATGTTTTATTTTCTAGCTCCCTTTCCCTCTGGCTGAACAGCGAACTCATAATCCAATAAGTAATTTAATTATTCTCCTGTGGTTACAGTAAGCATCTAATAAAACATCTAGTAGTCTTAATGAAAACATACACTTTCATGGTTAGTCTATGGTTTAACTTCCCACCTTTGCATATTGGAATCTAAGTACCAAATTTACTAGGCAAATCAGAGGCCATTTAATAGTAACTGAAAAAAACAAAACAAAACAAGACAAAATAAAACAGGGGTTTCCAAAATAGCAGAGGAAAGGAAGTGGCCAATTTAACTGGAAACATCAGTCTAAGTATGGTCCCAGGTGACTTTGAAGTGTAGGGATCCTATATATGAAAAGTGTTTATTTTGCATTTTGTAATGGATAAGAGAAAAGCTTATGAGAATTTTAAAGATTTGAAAGGAGCTAGGCTCATTAAACAGCCCTTGCATTAAGTTTACACTGGGAAATAATGACTAAGAAGAGGTGGGGAGGAAGCTCTCAAGGACAGATCCCAGTGTAATGCGGCTGCATACTTGGGATTTGCCAAGTATCTAACTCACTGGGAGCAGGGTCACCCCTGGGCTTTGATGGAAGACTTCCCGGCAATAAAATAGAGGTGGACAAAGGCAAAAAGAAACTGATGAGGCTACAGAATTTTCATACCAGCACCTATCCTTGCTTCTTCATTGAGAGGTTTCATAGAATACATCTCAAAGAAATCAGCAAAGATCTTGAGAAATGGATTTACCTGAGCAGTTCCCTGATACTTTTCTGAGGTTTCCAGTTCAAGGTCACAAGTATCACTGAATTAAAATAACTATAGAAACTCACAGTCTTACAGTGGTGTTTTTGAGGGCACATGATCAGTAGTCGGGTATGAAGATGATCACGTCACAGTCTGTCCATTATTTTCTTTAAGGGGTCTGCTGTGACTCCCTGGGGGTGTACCCTGTTCAACAATGTCACCTCAAGATTTACTTCAGTGAGTTGAAGAAATGTTCTGAATCATGTGGTATGATAGGGACATTTCTTTCTTCTGCTCAACTAAATTATTTGATTTTTTTTTCTAATGTTTAACCTATTTGCAACAAGAAGCAAAAACTTTATTTAATAATTTATAGCCATTCTGATTATTTATTTTGTGCTTCTGTTAGGAAAATTGTTAATTTTATTCTTAATGAAACATCTTTCTTTAATAATCTAATTTTTATCCATATTCTAGTGAAACTTCAGAGGAGATATCATATCCTCAATTCATAAATAGCACTGTAATGGTATCAATATTATTTAATAAAGTATTTTAAAATCCAGAACCACATAGACATCCATATTTCAGCTTTCTACAACTTTATTAATTGGATACTGCATATAAATGTAATTGCAATACTAACATCCATAATAGTACACACTATATTTAAACATTTCATATGCAGTTTAAGATAATAAATTTAACTTTCAAAATTCACATTATTGTGTGTACACTGAAACTACTTTCATTTCTAAAGGAAAACAGATGACCATAAGGCCTGGGTTTTGTTGTAAACTCCTGACTTACAAAATCTTGATTCCTCAATATTGAGAAAGAATTGATTTTAATTTGTTCTGTTGTTTAATGGAAGTCAGCAAAGAACACATGTGCATGCAGAGACAAGCACATACTTACTAATGGGTATGTATCACAACTATGTTTAGAATGTCACTCCAATATCATACCGTGGTATTACCACCTTAACTCAGTTGCAACTAATTTTTATATGTGCATTTCTTTGATTGACTGAAGCACAGCATACATATTATTTTCAGAGGAGACTAAAATTCTCATCTCATTGAGCCTCTATTCATCAATAATGTTTAGTTATATATTTTAAAAATATTCTCAGTATAAAAGTAAAAAATTACAATACTTTGAACCCCAATGATCATTGTACAAAATAGCTGGTATAAGCTTTGCTTTTATCAAGATTGAATAACTATTACCTTTGGGATGGATGGTCTACACTTTCATGTTATAACTCTCCAGCCACTTGGCTTTTGCTCTTCCTAGACTATTGGAGTATATGTGTATATATGAGTACACACACACACACACACACACCCACACACACACACACACACACACACACACACACACACACACATATATATATATATATATATATATATATATATATATATACACATATGTCAAAATATCCTTATAAATGTACAGTATAGTAAGTACCATCCCTTTAAATTTCTTCATAGAACATGATTGTATGATCTTTCCTTAGTTCTCGGAATCACAGCATTTTTGAAGTCAGATTACTTCATACAACAACATATCTTTAGTTTAATTTCTTTTATTTTTTTGAGGTTATAATATAATCACATCCTCTCCATTTTCTCTTTCTTCCCTCCAAACTTTCATGTATACCCCTTCTTACTCTATTTAAAATTTATGGCTTTTTAAAAAATTAATAGTTATTATAGGAACATATATGTTTATATACATATATATTCCTAAATGTAACCTGCTTGGTCTATATAATGTTATTTATATGTGTGTTTTCAGGGCTGACCATTTGGATTGGGCAACCAATTGGTGTTCTCCTCCCTGAAGAAGACTGTTTCCTTCATTCTCAGCATCCCTTAGTTGCCTGTAGTTCTTTGTGTAGGGTTGAAACATCATGGACTTCCCCGGGTTCACATTTATTATTGTCCTTGTTCAGTTCGTACTTATGCAATAATGTTTCTGAAACTTTATGGGTGTAGCTTCTAAAATTACTAGGAAACACAGTCTTACATAAAACTCTCTGATTCTCTAGCTATTATAATATTTCCACCTTCCACCATGTTCCACAAGTTTTAGGTTCAGGAGTTGTTTTGTAGATGTATCAATTGGGATTGGGATCCACAGCTCTACATTTTGATTGGTTTTCTATAATGGTCTCTGTCTATTGAGTTTTGTGAAGTTGTTAAGGATTTTACTTCCCTCCTAAAACTGATGAATTAAGTCAGTGTACATTCCAGGGGCAATAGCATCATATATGCTTGCAAAACTGTTCAAAGGGTGAAGTGAATTTGCAACTTTAAATGCTAAGAAGTAGTGAAGTTTACATATTATAAAATGTCTAGGGGTGGGAGATGGCTCAGTTCTTAAAACACTTGCCATACAAACAAGAGGACTGAAATTCATATGTCATATATAGATATAGATGTCCAGAATCTATATCTATGTTGGATGGACAAAGTGACTTGTCTGTATTTCCAGGTGGATCAGGTGATCACAAGCAAGCTGGCTAGAGAGACTAGCCATATTGGTGAGCTCTGATTTCCACCTAACGACCCTACCTCAAAATAAAAAGGGTTTAAGACATGATTGAGGAATATTTGTGACTACAACATTGGACCTTCACAGGTGCACTCACACATATATACATGTAATATCACCTGCATATGTATCCACACATATTTAAATGTGTACATGCAATGCATACTAACCTCATATGCTTATATATAAAAAGAAAAAATGATACTTTAATGGCTAGTATTAAAGTTATAAGGACATTGGTGTTCATTGTATATTTTTATGAGCATTTCATATATTTTCAAATTTGCTTTATGTTTCATTAGCATATATTAATTATACATAGTGAAGCATTATGACATTTTCATACATGTACATAAATGCACTTTGTTTTCTTGTCTCCAGTCAGTTACCTTCCTAACTAGCTTGTCTTCTACACTTTTATATTTTTTGCCTGTGTGTGTATGTGTGTGACCCAATTATCAGAACATGCTTCCTCCTCCCTTAGCAATCATTAACTTCCAAGAACTCCTCAGAGTTGGGTAGAGCCCATGAAGTCCCTTCCTAATTAATGAGAGGATATGGAAAGGCCTAAATCACTGATGTGATTTCAAGAGTGCAATAGCTATGTTAGTCTTAGAAGACCACATTCTACAGTACTCCATCTTATCCTCTAGCTCTTACATTCTTTCCGCACCTTCTTCTGTGCTTGAAGGGAATGATATAGAGATCTCATTAATAATGGTCATTTGTTCCCACAACTTTGATCAGTGACAAATTTTTGCAGTTACCTATGGCAACTGCAAAATAAAATTTCATCTGATCAAAGCTGACAATGACACTAACTTCTGTAGTAATTTGGAAGGTAATTTGGTAGACACGTCATGTCTGTTTAACAAAACAACTGTAATAGGACCCATAGGTGCTATGAAAAGCACCTATGGTTTCCCCAGCCATGGAGATATCAATAACAAAATCTACAGTACCAGATATGAATTTCTGGTATAGGAATGAACATCCAATTCAATTATAATGTGATTGGTTATCATTATACTTTTACTGGCTACTATTGCAACAGTGCACGTGGTGCCTATCAGATCAATTGTGAATGTTCAGAGTCCAAGGGTGACTGTTGACTACTTGTCTTCTCCAGCAGCTTGCATAACACTTTCTGATACTATGAGGACTGGCCATTAGGAAAGATGCTTCCAGCTTAGTTCCTGATGAATGCTGCATAACTTCTGGTCAGAGCATGTAGTACTTTGGCAACAGAGTCCTAGCATCTAGTAAAGAGAAGTGGCAATTTTCTGAATTGTTTTGAGAGCCTCAGATGCTTTCCAAAGAAAAGCTCATAGGAAGGTATTTCACCTAAGATGCTGGTATTTTCCTGTAATCAAGTATGGCTTCAAGGAATAGCTTTATCTACCTGCATTCAAACTCATTTTTAAATGTTTAATTTTGAATTAGCTTACCATTTATCAGATTCCCCTGTGACTCTTCATCAACTTTAGTTTGGGTAGATGTTTTTATAATTAAGTTTGTAAGAAATCTCCAAATGACAGTATCTTTGCTTGAAGGAACTACTATATTTATAACAGTTGTTTTCTTGAAACACTTCTCTGTCTTGGTTTCTGGAAAATTATAGTTTTATCTCAAGGACTTATTTTTGTTCTACCACAAAAATGGAGATTTGTACTAAATCTCTTTTGAAACTTTGCTTTTTCCTACAGATTCTTTTCCTTGGAGTTGGCATCTTATTTAGTTACTTTATGCTGAAATTCTCACTTTCTGAAGATGGTTCACTGTGTTACCACTTCAGTCGTGACTGCCCCATGCCTGCTACATCTCGTCCTATACACAGACCATTTCCTTCTGGATGCTCATATAACCTCTTCACCCTCAAATTTCTTTCTTCTCACAGGGCAACCTTTCCCAGTACTTCCTTCTTTCTATGTGTTTAAAAGATCCCTGAAGACATAGGGTTAAAAGAGCGGTCACTTGGGAGTCATCCTCCTCATTTATTGACTTACTCAACTGCTTCTGCTTCTGAAAAGCAGCTCTTTCAAATGTCTCTTATTCTCTCTCTGCCCTTCAAATGCATGGCATATTTTCTATATCATTCTTGGTTTACTATTTGACCTTCCTTAATAACAGCTCAGTTGTTATATATTATACTCTGCATTTTCCAGCATATAAACTTACTATTACCCTGGGACTCACATTCTGAAGTTAGATGATTTTACCCATAAACTTTGAAATGCCATTGCTGGACCTTCCTGATACAGTTTTGTGACTCTACAGCATTCTGAGGCTAGGGATTCACACTGACATCATGCAGAATGAGATTAGGGTTTGCCACTGCTGTTTGGTGACTGTGACCTCAGAGGTGACAGTTTATGCTCTCAGAGCTCTAGGTGCCCATCAGGCAGAATGGCCTGGCTTACTTTACAGTTGCTCTGCAATATAAAGGCGTGGATGGCAAGTGTCAAGGGGCAAGCTTCCTGGTATGTATAGCTAATAGAGAATTAATTATGAATAAGCATTCATAGCTTACAAAATGATTTCTATTTTGTCCTGAGCTATCAGAGATGTAATTTACTCAGATGGGAATCTCTAAAGAGTCTGGCTAATTGAGATTTTATTCTTTCTTGTTTGGATTGCAAGTAATTGTCAAAGAAAAAATTTCGACCCATCATTTTAGTAGCAGTCAAAGAAAAGACCTGTTAAAATCTCCACATAGGGAGTTACTAATAAGGACAGTATGTCTCTATATGATGCTTAGTAAACTCTTCACTATTCAGCATATCTTCCCACTTAGAATTCTCAAATATTTCATCTTTATACAGAATAGAAGCCAATTCTGGGTTTAGAAATGAATTAATCTATCTTTAGATTTGTTTTTACATCTACATAGTTTAACATTCAAATAAGAAAACACAATCTGTACATGTTGGAAAAGAAAACCACAAATAGAAGTTTCTAAAAGTAAAGCCCAATGAATATGTGAACAATTTGTCATCAAACAAAAACTGAGCAAAATTTAAGGAAGTTTGGTTGTTGACTTTGTACTAAGAAAGCAGAAGCTAGAATATTGTGGATTATCAGACACATTACAAACAAAACGTTAGACTATTTGGGGAACTATATATACACATTTATACATTTACATATATGTAATAAATCTTGAATATATATTCATGACATGTGAGTTTGCTACCTACTATTTCTTGACCTTCTATTTCTATATATTATAACACAATGATGCAGAAAACAGACTTTTGCTTAAGATATTCTTGGGTTCAGACCCCTGTTCTGACAGTTACATACTGTGTGACATTGAATATACTTCTTAAATCTTTTTTGAGCCAGTGTTTCCTCATGAATGCACTGGGAGAAGTATTTTTCATTTATGCTTCTCTGGTGAGTGAATAAGAACACAAACTTACAGCTATGTGTTCCATAATGGCAATTATCAGTAAGAAAGTCTGCAGATCCCATTGACATTGTTGGAGTCCATGAACATTTTTATATTAGTATCTTGTGGGACTTAGTACATTTTACACATTGTTATATTATTAAACAATATTGAGACTATGTGTTTCTACAGTCTTAAATGTCAGTTTTATAAGATGTTCCATAGGGAATAAAATGTTTCTTTAGGATGATACTACAGACAAAATAAATGAAGCATTAAAATCTGAGCTTTGAGGCAAGGAAGGATTGGAGCTGATATTCACTGTTTGCCACTTGCAGGTGGAGGAGGAAGGATTGGTAGGGATACTGTCTGAGCAGTGGTCATGATCTCTGACTGACATGAGTCAGATTCCCTGAAATGAATCCTATCTATAATCATATGAGTCCCAGCACTCACAGCTGCTCCTTTATACATAATTCCTAGATATTAAAGTCATGAAGAGAGTTCACAAAAATTCCCTTTTTAGCATTTTCAAGCTACAGTTCCCATGGCTTACTACTGCTTCTCTCTGGTCTGGAGTTTTTACGTACACATGCTTCCTTATTTTCAGCTGCTTTGAGTGCAGAACCCACTGCTTTATGAACTCAGGATCTCGAAGCAGGTAAAGGGTGTTCCTAATGTGACATCTGGATGGCAGAGGAGGAATGGGGAAGAGAGCAAGAAGAAAAGAAGGAAGAAAAAATTTTCTATCTTAAGCAGTCATTAGAGGAACAGTATTAAAAAAAAAAGATCTTTCTCTTGACCTCTTTTTATCAGGAGCCTTCTTGAACACATATTTACTTTTTAGATGTATTCTCTATTCAATAATTAATTATGATAATATCTTAAGGGAAATTATGTAATTTAACTTCCTTATTACTCACATAAACATTATTTTTAATTACCTCCTGTTTGCTGTGATTTTTTATTATCATTCTTTATAGGTTTACTTACTCTCATTATCATCAGAAAAAAAAAATCTAAGTTAATTTACAGATTATATATGATATTCACCAGGTATGATACTGAATAAACTGGAAATTTTTATTGAACCTTGAGTCACTGTGCATGTAAATCAGTTGGTCTTGTGTGAGGTGCTCTTCACTGTACCATGGGAACATGGAAAATCTAGGAGACCTTATGGTCACCTCCAAAATGACAAGGAACTTCCCAGATTCCCAGAGTAGTTCATCTTCCTGTAGAAAGGTTTAAATCTTAATGATCAGTTTTCAGTTAGACACTTTCAGAACTAGAACTTCTTAAGCATATTTATGTATATTAAACAAACTAATGCTTTCATGAGGCACTGGATTTTTTTTATGTTTCTATGGAATATGAAAGCTTTAATTTTGCATAATATCTTTCGAGCAGAGGGAAAAGTGCTCAGCTCTTGACCCTAGGCTATGGAAAGGTATCGTAGTTGTAAGAGTATTTGAACAAGCCTTAAAAGCAAACTTAAATAAACATAAATAGTTACAAAACCACAGCAAAGAAAAACAGACCCTTGCTGTGGATATTGCTCTGTATGCTGTGAATGTGTTGCTCTGATTTGATTGATAAATAAAAAGCTGATTGGCCAGTAGCCAGGCAGGAAGTATAGTATAGGCAGGATAAGCAGAGAGGAGAATTCTGGGGATAGGAAGGCTGAGTCAGGAGTCACCAGCCAGACACAGAGAAAGCAAGATGTGAAGGCAGAACTGGAAAAGGTACCAAGCCTTGTGGCTAGATATAAATAAGAATTATGGGTTAATTTAAGTGTAAGATTTAGCTAGCAAGAAGCCTGAGCCATTAGGCCAAACACTTTTAATATAAGCATCTGTGTGTTTATTTGGGTCTGAGCAGCTGTGGGCCTGGGCGGGACTGAAGAAAACTCAAGCTACAGACCCTGGTGATGATATTATACAACTGAGATTAAATAGGGTAGTGATGAACAAGAAAGGGTAAGTGATCCCTAAACTGTTGCATGTAATGAACAATGTGATATTCTAAGAAAACTATTAAGTAGAAATTTATATATCTATGAACCTGTGGGTGCAAACACATGTGTGTGCATAGATACACACACAGGAGAGAAAGAGAGAAAGAGAGAGAGAGAGAGAGAGAGAGAGAGAGAGAGACAGAGAGACAGAGAGACAGAGAGACAGAGAGGAGAGAGGGAGAGAGGAGAGAGAGAAATAAGGATAGAACAAAAGTAAATTTAATTTCAAGTGAGTTGCTAAGCATACTAATTCTTCCACAAACCTCAGGTTAAAAGCATATGGTCTGTTCTAAAATAAAGCTGCTTCAAAGTGTAGACTACAGAGGGGCAGCTGTCACATCACCTAGAATCCCTTTAGAACCTCAAAATGTTGGATTCTTCTCCAGAGCCACTAAATTGGAACCTGTATTTGAAGATTTGCCAGTGATTCTCCAACACATGAAATTTGAGATTCATTGCTACAGAAAAATATCTATAATGAATAGAATTAAAATTGTGTGTCAAATCATGAATCTTCTAATATCATAGTAACAGATTATGTTTTTGAAAATTAGAAGACAAATGTCTAGTTAATATTTTATACATGTTCAATGTAAAACAACCTTTTTGTTCTATTTCTCAATTGTTGACTTCTGTTCCTCCCTTCTTTAACCTCTCTGCCTTACTATTTTTACTGCAGAGGAAGAGCTAAGATAAAAGTTTGATCTGGGATTGAGAGATTCTAGTAACATTAAATACATTAGATTGGTTCCCTATAGGACCATTTTAGGGAGATGCAATGCTTACAAAGCCAGGAAGGCAGACATGTACCCATCAGATTTGCCACAGTGCAGGAGATAAGGCCTTATTGGAACCTATTCTGTTGCAATAGAAGCTAATTTCCTAGCTGTTGGATGGAGTTATGGTTTGACACTAAGTCCTGCTCCAATGGATGAGACCTTGCATCACTGTAAAGCCAAGCAACCATGTGCAGAAGACTGTATTCCATTCACTATTTTGTGTTCCATTTGGTGATCCATGTCATTTATGACTATTATATCCTGAAAATATATGTGAAAGATATGGCATTTCACAAATTACATCATGTTTGACTAGGTAGCAAGTTATTAAAATACTATTTTATGCCTCCCTTTCATGTGACTCTCTTTCTGTAGGTGTTGAAAATGTAAAGGAGGCCAGTGTTGAAAGTGATAGAGCCTCCATGTAATACTAGATCAGAAGTTCCTAAATTAAATACTATCATTTTGTAAACATAATTCATGTTTATATATTTTAGTTCCCTAAAGATGTGCAATAATGCCTTTCCAGGTTAGATTTTATTTTATATAGTGGGGAACTGAAGCACAAAGGAGTTCAATGACACATTCAAAGACCTAGGCAGTCAGTGGTGGCACTAGACCTCAGTGCAGGGCTTTGGTTTGTTTTGTTTTTGCCAGTGAGTGCTTTTATTTAAACTTTGCTCATTAAGGATAAGAGACTTGAGAGAATAGATCAACTCCCCTCATTCTTCAGGTGGCCACACTGTCCTGCTGTGTTTACTACACCAAAGAAGGTGTTGGCTTAGTCTTGTTTCCATAGCACAGCTTGTGTCTGCTGTGAAACCAACTCTAGAGCACAGCAGAAGATAAAACCAACACAAAGTATAATTTTAAGTGCAACAATGAGGGGAACTCAGGGTTAAGCCTGAAACCCTTGATTTCAAAGCATACTTGGTTAGCACATTATTGTGCTTTGAAAAATGCTTGCCTTATTAGGAAGTTATGACTTGCTGATTGTATAAATATAAAGGTGCATACAACTTCTGAAGTAAATGAATCAGAGGTGTGAAAGAAAGATATTTAAGACAGCAATTTGAAAAAGACATTGAAAAGGGTAGTCATTCCAATCTCATTATTTCTGTAATCTGGCATGTACAATCATGTTGTAATATGCCTCTCATTTGAAATCAGTGGTTTGCTTATCATGATGGTTCACACACACACACACACACACACACACACACACACACACACACACACACAAATGTTAGAATCCTCTTTACTACAAAAGATAAAGGCATTGTCCTCCGAAAGCCTTGGCATTCCATTGAATGAGATTCTGGTAACAAGAACATCAGTCCTTCTGGATGTGTAAGTTGAAAGTCAATGTACACAAATTCACAAGATGTCTACAATGTAATACATTGTCTACACGGTCCTGCCAGCTAGAAAAATGCTATAAATTATCATTGGATCTGTCACTATTTTTTACTATACTCTAGGCCTTATCTTTACAGTTTACTTGGAGTTAAGTTCAATTTATCTCAACACAGAGCCATTTTATTTATTTTCGTAGTTAGTTTTTTCACAACATGTATTCAACAGCCCATTAATAGGAGGCTAATGTGAAAACATTTCTCAAAGTTTCCCATACTTTCAAAGAAAGTTCTGGAATCTAATATGAATTAATGAAATTTAAAAAAAAAAAACTTTCAACTCCTTATATAACTGTGATTGCAGACAGTGATGCTTAGAATTCTTTTAAAGGATTTATGATTGATTTTAAGTTTCTCTCTCTCTGTCTCTCCCTGTCTCTCTGTCTCTCTGTCTCTCTCTGTCTCTGTCTCTGTCTCTGTCTCTCTCTCTCTCTCTCTCTCTCTCTCTGTGTGTGTGTGTGTGTGTGTGTGTGTGTGTGTGTGTTATATCTGTGTGAGTGAATACCACATTTACAAGTGCCAATAGAGGTAAGAAGTGGACGCTGGATTCCTTGGGATTGGAGTTTGTGTAATTGTGAGCAGCAAGTGCTCTGAACTGATGAGCTAGCTTCTCAATCTCTAACTTTTGGAAACTTAATCAAATTAAAACCTTTCCCATACTTTTACTCTTTCCCAAAACAAAGGAAAAGGAATCCAAGGAGAATGATAAATTTTATTTCTGTAGAACCTAAGCCTGTAGAATTTCATACGTTCTATTCTTAAAGACTATTATCTGATCTCACATAAGAGTAAAGTATGAGTCAGAGGAGAAATGTGAATACTTCAGCAGGCACCACAGAGTTCACCAGTTGCCATGCCTTGGCACATTCTCATGTTTCAACACGGTGGACTCTGCTCCCCTGCATTGCACTACACAGGGACCATGATACATCTATTTATTTTCATGAAACTAAACTAGTGACCAGAAGTTTTAGGCTATGTGGCTTCAAATTGTTGTTTCCAATCTGTATGAAGATTTGAGGTGCTTGTAGCATAGGACATAACTTATAGTTTGGATGATTTTTCATTTTATGACCAAACAGTCACAAATTTGGAAATTGCTTCATTTTTTTGTTATTTATTATATTTGTGTTTTAATTTTACACATCAGCTATGGGTTCCCATGTCCTCCCCGCTCCCATCCCCGCCCCCACCTTTCCCCCAGCCCCTCCCCTCCATTCCCATCTTCTCCAGGGCCAAGACTCCCCTGGAGATTCATTTAAACCTCCTGGATTCAGTACAGGCAGGTCCAGTCCCCTCCTTCCAGGCTGTGAGCAAAGTGTCCCTGTGTAAGCCCAAGGTTCCAAACAGCCAGCTCATGCACTAAGGACAGGTCCCGGTCCCACAGCCTGGATGCCTCCCAACAGTTCAAGCTATTCAATTGTCTCACTTATCCAGAGGGCCTGATCCAGCTGGGTGCTCCACAGCCTTTGGTTCATAATTCACGTGCTTCCATTTGTTTGGCTATTTGTCCCTGTGCTTTTCCAATCTTGGTCTCAACAATTCACGCTCTTACAGTCCCTCCTCTTTCTCGACAATTGGACTCCTGGAGCTCCACCTGGGGCCTGGCCAAGGATCTCTGTATCCACTTCCATTAGTTATTGGATGAGAGTTCCAGCATGACTGTTAGGGTGTTTGGCCATCTGATCACCAGACTAAGTCAGATCAGGCTTTCTCTCAACCATTGCTAGCAGTCTACAGTGGATGTATCATTGTGGATTTCTGGGGACCTCTCCAGCACTCTGCCTATTCCTGTTCTCATGTGGTCTTCATTTATCATGGTCTGTTATTCTTTGTTCTCCCTTTCTGTTCTTGATCCAGCTGGGATCTCCTGCTCCCTTAAGCTTTCTTTTTATGTGCCTTTATCATTAAAAAAAAAATCTAATCATTCTATTAACTCTCAGATTGCTTTATCTTAATAATTGGATTGAAATTGATGAACTATATTCAAATTCTGGGCATCCTTAATATTTTAGTCTAACAAACTAAACAGGCAATTGAATATTCATTGCATGTAAGGGTTTGGATGAAGATCCCAAGAATAATGACGGAGTATTCTGGAAAGGTTACAGGGTGTTCCACTCCACTGGTGGTTGATTATAGTGGCTTCTTGGTTAAATGTGAATTTATTAGTGATGACCTTTATGAATTACAAATGATTATAATATTTAAAGTTTATCCATTTTCCGTATACTGATTTTTAAAAAAAAATATTTTGATTTTCAAGGTATTTTATAAAGAATAATGCAATGTTTTCATCAGAACTTAAGTATGTGACCTACCAAGTTCATTAGATCTGCAGAAGGATCATTTACCTTGAAGATAATGGCTGCACTTTCTTTATTTCCACCATTCTCTGTCACCAAAGAAGCTATGAAGTCTTCAATGAAATCCAAGGACGACCCTCCTAACTAACACATGTTAAGTTATCTTCCTCATGAAATCAACCACGTTTTGAACACGGACCTCTTTAATTGTCTCTTATTATTTAGATCGCATTTTGATATTTTAACTTTGTACTTTAATCATAGAATGTGGACCATTTACTTCAGGTTTACATGTAATATTATTGATAAAAATATTTCCCTTCTTTTTTAATTGAGAAAATTTGATCAAAGGGACTCAAAGTTTGACTCAGTTACCCTGTCCTTTTCCTTGCCAAATAATTTTTGTAATCCTGCACAGCTTTGCTCATCATGCACTGCTGTGTCGGTCTGCTGTCCTACTTTCTCACCCATAGTATGTATAATGTCCCCATGTCTTAACTTCACTTTCCATTCTTCTCTTCCTTCTGGAAATCTCAATTTTTCTTGTTGGACTTTAAAGCTCTGGCCATCAGCAGTGCTGACAGCAACAGATGCGAGGGGCTGGCTTCCTGCCTTACTGCAAAGGATGACTGGCATTTGGAACGGGTGAAGTTCTGACAGATGGCTGTGGTTTCAGAGTTATTTGGGAAGTTAGTATTGTATTAGTGTTATAACTTCCTTCTTCTATCTAATACCAACATGGGTGCTAAAAAGTTACTCCAGAGCTGGCAAGAGGGGTTGCTGTGGGAGCTCTGTGCAAGGCTGGTGACCTGAGTTTTAATCCCTGGATCCCACAGCAAAGTGGAGGAGGTCTCCATTTTATCACCAGTATATGAGGTATCAGTCATTTGGCTTGCCATTAAATCTCCTCTGGAACTGATATTCCTGCGTTTAAGACAGTTAACAGACCTCTTTCCTATTTACATGTCAGAAGACCATTTTATAGGAAATTAGTGGTTTTCCATAATAAACATCAGGTAGGTTACAGGATAAAAAAATATTAGCTATGGCTAAGCAAAGTTGTCTCATTACATTTTACTAAAATATAATTTGGGATGATTAGATTATAACAGATCAAATCTCATCTGTAAAACTCAATCTATTACAAATGAGAACAGGAAGATCTTATGATGCTTTGAAAAGAACAGATGAGATTTAACATGAAAGGAGATGTATTTAATAGGAGGTGGTGTATTTCTCCTCCCTACAGTTGGTGCTGGTGTTGGCTCCAATAACACCAAGTCAACACATCCCCATCAGTTGTAGGAGTTATTTATTTTCTGTGACTGACCCTAACAGCAATGGCTTTATGATATCTGTTAAAGGACATTTGATCTCCCACAACCTCTGCCTGTAACTGATTCTAGCAGAATGGAACACACAGGTGACATCTTTAATTAACATTCTCAGTGGTAGTCTGAGAGTAGGGTGTTGGAATCAATTGTAGTAATTTATAGAAAGCTCTTTGATGGCTACCTTGTTTGATAGCATATTTACTGAAATGAGGCCTGACAAAAAGATGGTGTTACAAAGGGAATGCATGACTTCCCAAGCAGTCATAAAATATAAATTACATGCCTTTTCTGTCTACTGTCATCCATACATACTTACACCTTGTTCTCAGTCCACAGACAAATTGAAACACATGCCACAATGTGCAAGGGGAAAATCAAACTCAATTTTGCTATACAATGAAGTGATTTCTGGTTTTGTCATGTCCACTGATGTATTGATCACTCAAAGATTGAAAATATCAGGATGCACTGGACCTTAATATAGATATATAGGTGAAAGAGTTATAGGATTCTTTTTGTTTTACAAAGATGCAAGAGCAGCTTAGGAGGCTCATGTTATAATGGTGCAACATTGTAAACATCAGTATTTGAGAAGTGACATGCTCTTTGCCTGTAGAAGATAGTTCGACAGGACAAATGGGCTCCTGTTCCAAACTCATTTAAAGTACTGCTGGTCCATTTACTGCTAAGAAGAACTTCAGGAGGGAAACCACACAAGAGTACATAAAACACACCACACACACACACACACACACACACACACACGCGATACGCACACAGGCACACACACACACACACACACACACACACACACACACACACACACGACATCCTATCTTGGCTTTCTTTATAATTTATGTCTAGTTTATAATGCAATAAGCCTAACACTACATCAAAGATTCTCTATCTAACCTGAGAGGGGACTAAGTCAAATCGCTAATATATCCACATCTATGATTTTGAAGGTACAGTGGCTGCTCTGTAGAATTTGTAAAGCCAGTGCAGTTATTCACCCCCATGATATGAAACTCCGGTGCAGAATCATTTTATCACAAGATGAAGACGAAATTTCGCAAAACACCATAAAGACTCTGGAGTCTACTAAGCTAAATCACTAACTCAACGGGTGGCAGGGGGAGGGGGAAATGAAGGAATGAATCTATGCTTGCAGGTAGGTAAAATTCCAGTCATTCTGACAACAGAATGCCTCTCTAATTACCACCTACCCCAGCAATACTGCAAAACGCTCTGGGATTCCAGGGAGATTGTTACTCCATGATATGGATTGCCTTATTCTTCATATGTAAAGCTGTTGCAAGCACAGCTCTGCACATCTCAGTGGGAGGCAAATTGAGGCTGGGACCCTTAACACTGCTCATGAAAAACCACAGGCAGAAATCCTATTGAGGGGAAGAGCTCCTTCACTGATGCTAATCACAAAGCTTTCAAAGCAGAGGAACTTCTCATTTAGCATAATCTTTAAAAATTAGAGCAATGCCTCCCATTACCATATTCTAAAGTAATTATGTGCAGTAAGTAAAGACAAATTCATTACTAATTACACAGTCTTTTATTGTGAAATCCACAGCAAAATTATTTGAGGTATTTTCTTTTCCAAGCTGACAACAGCATGACTTTACTTCATCAATCAGTTTGACTAAAGTAATGATTTTCTTGGAATTAAAATTTGTTGAAAGCGCTAAGTATTTCATCTTTTGGGCTAAGAAGCATGTAGTTAATGTCACTACTAATACATTTGTCAGTCTGCTAATTTTCTTTTTCTATTAGAATAAGTAAACAGCAACCCTTTTAAAAAGCATACTATCTACCATGTGTCAGGAGCAATGTAGGGAGACTTATTTGAAAACCATGAGGTGAGGCATTATGAAATGCACAGGAATCACAGGCAGACAATGAAGGAGAAATATAAAAGGGAATGGCATTTAATAATTCCAAAGTGATGGGAGAGTACATCTCACAAAAGCATAAAGAGAGGATAGTGTTTAGAGGCAAATTATGAAAAAAAAATCAAACCAAGAACTCAAGTCAGAAGAGCCAGAAAATATGAAAGAAAAGACAGTTTCTGACAAAGAGTTAAAACAGAATGGGAGCAATGGTCAAACATTAGAAGGCTCCTAGAGGACAATAGAGATCTAATGAAGCCTCCCTTATATGGCTTCCACCAGTCAGCAACCCCGCAGACATGTTCGTTATTGGATGGAATACGGTCAGGGACAGTACAAGCAACTGATTCCTAAGGACACACTGCAATCACTTATGCTCCATTGTGTCAGAATCTACTACTTCAGTTAGCCTTGGTAATATTTTAATGAGGAGAAAATAATGCCTGATAAGAAATGTCAGCTCTCTCCTCTATCTGTCTCACCCAAAACAAACATTCTTGTTGATAATTTTGATATCCCAGTGCTCCAGGTTGCAGCAGGATCTCTACATTCCATGACCTGAATCAAATGTCACTTCTACATAGAGTTTTTTCTTTCAATTAAAATAAATAGCATTCAAAAATTATTTTTGGCATTTTTGCTCTTTAAAAAAATCCATTACTTAGAAAAAAACCTTTTCTTCTGCCATAGTTTAGATTTGAATGGTGGTGCTTGGTGCTCTTTGGTAGTGACAGAACTCTAAGAGGTGGTGTCCAGTGGGGGTCCTTAGGTTATTGGGGGCATACACTCAAAGGGAACTAGAAGACCCTAGTCTCTTCCTTCTCCCCCTCTTTGGCTTCCTAGGAATGAGATGAGTTGTTTATTCTGCCTCATGTTCCTACCATGATATGTTACCTTATCCCAGGCTTAATAAACCACAAACTGGAACCTTCAAATCAAGGGCCCACATAAACCTTTTCTGTTATGTTGAGTGATGGAAAGATAGCATTCACAACTGGTACAAGCCAAGAAAACGATAAAACATGCTATTGCAGTTTAGTTTTATGCTGTTGTACAATTGGTCATAGTTGGTATATAATATTGAACTACTTTGTTTTCCTTATTAAAATGTGGATGAAGATGACATATAGAGATACAGTACCAAACACATAACTATTTAGGATACTTCATCTTTTCTTTTCATAATTTTGGAATATTTGATAGAATTCTTCTTATATATGTTTTTGTCATTAAATAGTTGGATATAAACTGAGAGGCACAGACATCCTCAAATTTTAGAATCTATGTTTTCTGGTGTTAAAAGGAGTAGGTGAAGATGTATTACTTACCAGACATAAAGACTGAAATAAGTTGCCTAAACTATCTGTCTGTTCCCTGGTTGCTTTTTAATGATCAGTATCAAACATGACCACAGTGGGCAGGCAATCCACAATGAAATACATGATATCTGGGCCTTCTCAAGGTCCCCTCTGCACTTAAGTAGAGCTATCATTGATGATAACAGTGCCTTGATAAGTGGCATGGCTACTTACCTGACTGAGACAAAAGTGGTGTGTAAGGGACTTTTGGTTCTATTGCACTCATTGGTGGAGGTAGCAAAGGGTTGGCAAAGCTGCGGAGTGGATGAGTTGGTCGGACACAGGCTGTGGGGATAGTTCTGCTGGGTGCTTCCTCGCTGCTGGGATGTTCAGGCTGAGCTGGGGGCAGCATGGGCTGTTGTTGGGTGGTTGGTCCTTCACTCACAGCTGTAGTGGAGATAAATCCAGGTGTTATTCAAGATCAAGTTTATTTCCCCCACATTTCCAAGTGTCAGGAAGAAAAGCTGGTATCTGCTAATCTCTTCTCCCTATTATGGACATTCTTATTCTTCAGCTTTTTTGTAGGTTTGCAAAACAACCAGCTCATCACTTTTCAATGGCAGGAACAGGTACAATAGAATTGGGTGTGTCTTACAGATACAGTGATACAATATATTCACACTAACTATAGTGCATGAACTGTCTGAACCTTGTAATCATAAGTGATGGAGCAAGGGAAAAAAAGAGTTATTTCTCCTTTTCTAAGCAGTAATGTCAGTGAAATTCAACATACCAAACTTGGTTATAGCTGCATTAGTATCTACCAGCCAATATGCCACTTTCCCGCTATTTAAACATGCCTTGTCAATTGTCAAACAAATGATAGTTACAGGGTGCTCAGAGGCATTGCGGAAAAAATGATACAATAGTAGCCACTATCATTATCTCCCATAACAAAACAGAAGCACATTGAGCTAAAAGTTATATGAGACACGACTCCACTAGAGGAAGTTGCCTAAATACAGAATTATGATTTTTCCCTCTTTGGTAGCAAACCTTGTAATTTTCAGGCAGATTACTGTAGTTGAAGAGGTCTCACATAGTCATTTGTGACGACAGCCTTGGGGTATCTGGACAGCTTTGTATATTTGATTGCACCTTTTCCCCTGGGGAACACAGCTGAGTGAAACTAAAATATTTCAAGGCTTTTTCAGTTGCTAAAGACAGGGTGACTCAGCTTTATATGTTCATTCATATTCAAAACCAGACGGTCTAAGCTAAACTACAGATGAAAAGAGCTGCCTAGTAGGTGCAAGTGCTGTTGACTGTATGAAAGTATTTTTAGTTATTTATTTCTTAGGAAAATTGTTTTAGGTAAAATGGGAAAAATAATCATTGGTGCGATAATATCACTTTGGAAGGATAATTTCAAAACACAGAATTATTTCAAGATAATAAGTTGAGGAGATAATTTTGAGATGACCCTGAGAAGCTCACTATGGGCAAAAGGCAGAGGAGTTGGAAAAGAAGTTGGTGATGCTGAAGGAGTAGACATGAAAGAGAAAAAGATTAAGGTATCTTATGAAAGATGTGCAGTAGTGACGGATCTTGCAGATGTTTTTCTATTCATCCTTTTTGGTTCAGATGGGGTCAAAGTTCCCTTGGATGAGAGAGCACCCTTTGGAGGTGGAGACAGAGGATGCACAGTTGGCTAAGGAAATGATAGCAGGGAGAGCTCAAAATCAGACAGGGATTTTGTTAGTCTTCAAACAAGGAACCATAAATAAGACAGCTAACTATGAATATTCCACGTGGGTCTCACAAGAAACTAAAATGCTTGCATGATCACATGGGGAGAGGAATGTCTTTGTATTTGATCAGATTCTGCTCCAGGATGGTTGAATGTTTAATTTTATAGAATTAGGAAATATTAGGTTTTAACTTTGGACTTCCACTTACTCTGAAGAAGAATGTGACCAAAGGCTGATTTTCAAAACACAGATTGAATAATTTATTTCTACACCTGGGCACTTTTGTTCTTTAGCTTCAGCATAGTGGCTGAATTGTACCCTCACACCTGGTCCTTTGAAGAAGGTAGATTCCCTTGTTTGCATGCATGTCCTTCACACCACAGGTCCCAAAGGAATTCATTAACTGCTAGATTGCAAGAAATGACTACCACACTCCAGGCTCTTTCAAAATTGTCTTCAGGGATGATTTGCAAGATGGAGAAAGTTATTCAATCCAAGCAGTTTATGACTTCATAGCGATGGGAATTCTTGGGAATATTGCCTTTCATTTGACTGACAGTCTCTGGTCCTGTGTGAACTGTGAGTCTCACAAATGGGGTTCCTGAGGTTGATTCTCTCTGATCCCTTTTTATTTACACTGACTGATTCTTAGTAATGGGGCCATACTGTAATACCAATTAATGAGTATAGGGAAAGAGATTTCACATTCTTTTCTTAGGAATTTGCTTTAGGTAATTCTCTCCATGGAAGATGTACTACAACTAATCCTTATCTTGTTCCTAGAAGTCCCGCAGCATTGAAGAAATGACAGAATGTTTTAAATGTCTACTTTACTTTTATTTCTCTTTCATTCCTTCAGTCTTTTTTTTTTTCTCTTGTATTTTGGGCATGAAAAGTTCATGATACAATATTATTATAATCTTGAGCTTAATAAAATTTATAGACATCTTTCTTTAATGCCTTGAAATTCAATCTCTCATTATGACAAAACCTTTGTATGACATGTGCACATATGGATTGTAATTATTTAACTCAAGTATTGAGTGTAAGGTCTAAAATAAACATGGGACAAATGGCTAACTGAGGTGCCTACTAACATATCAAAGTACATGCTGGCCTCCAGGCTCAGCCAGTCCCTGCGGTTTCCCCCTACTTTCTCTCTCTCATCCCACCCTCTACCCTAAGCTTCCCTAGTTTATGGGCTTCCCTTCCCACAGTTCTCAATAACCCTGGCACTTTATGGATGCACTCTTCTGTTGGTTCTCCTCCCTTACTCTCTCCCTGCCCCTGTTCTCATGACTCCACCCATTCTGCTGGCCATGCAGCAGTCTTCTCTCTGCTTCGGACTCTTGTAGATGGTTCTGGCTGTACTCTCCCTCATAGCTACAATAAAAACCTTCCTTTCAACCATACCATGGAGCAGTCGAGTCCTCACTTTATTTGTAGAGGACATTCTGGGCCACATTCTTCTCATGCCATTTCTTTTCACTTGCTATAATGAAAACTAAAATTCTCTTTATTCCAAGTTCTGTATCTCTAGCCTTCCGGCTGTCTGGAAAGATTCCCACTGGGATCACATGATGTGACCCTAACTAAGTGGACCATACCCTTTGTCTTGTACATCTTTAATAACACATAAGACCACAATGTCAAACCTGAGGTATGAGTAAGAAGCTCTATGCTTGGAAATTAATAGAATGCAATCCGTAAGAGACAAATTTTGTTTTGTTTAAAACCAATCCAGTGCAAGAGGGTTTTATAGGTAATTCATAATTCTTGTATTTTAATGGAATGCTTTCAGAGTTGGCTGACATTTAAAGCAGCAAAAATCCTCAAATAAACAGCATAGCAATCGCTCTAACAGAGAAATGCTGCATCTTCAATGTGCCTGTTTGGCCAGTTCAGACACCAGCTCCAGGACACCTATGTGAAATAAATTGGCTCAGTGACATGGCATTTATCTGTACGAAGAGCTCTGAAAGCAAAGACAAGCTCCTTTCACCCACAGAATACAGCCTCCCTGCAATTCAAAGTGGAGTGAGGAGCAAATGGATGTCGGCAAGGCACTCATTTTCAAATGATGAAATAGTCAGAATTCATTGTACAAATAGCATACAATTACACAGTGGAGTCAGATCTCAAGGTACTTTATAATAATTAATGTCAACATACAAAATACTTGCTACAGAATAACTGGCAGAAATACTGCAAAAAATGGAAATGAGGATTTTTCTTCTATTTGAAAATTGCTGTGGTTGATAGAAATACAACCCACCAACAGCATGAAGCAGACCTTGAGACACGAACATCTCCTCTAGGTTGTTCATTAATCTTAGAAGAACAACATTATGAACTATCCCTCAGTAACCTGGTTCCTCATAGCCTGGGCTTTTCAAAGGACAGACACCCCCATAATAATAAATGAATTCTTCCATTGTGCTCCTGATTTTATCTGGGACTAATTCCATTTGGCAATTTCCAGTTTGTGGGAGAAATGGATCAGAAAGAACAGCATGGGTAAATCTGAGAAGCACTATGGTAATGATAGAATGGGACCCTCTTAAACTCCTCTTCCATGACTTGTTTAATGGATGAGAAAAGTGAGACATTGCTTTGCTATAGTTTGCAGAAATGAAGTTCCAAGACTACATGTTTGGAAGATTGTCAAAGAACAACAGTTCTGATCGCCTGGGGCAGCAACTTTTTTGTGGGTTATGAGAAGAGTGGAGCTGTAGTTACACAGGTGGGGTTATTTCTCCATTGTTCAGGAAACGTGTGGAATGCAAATGTTTCTAGTGTACATCCCTTTCCTCACAGTTGCAGAGAATTCCAATTTTGTTTATGACGTCAGGCTTTGCTGCATGGCTTTAGCATTTCCTGGCCTTAAGAATCCCCAGGTCTTTGAGATAATGTTGGAGAAGATCAGTCTTTACCCTTGGCCACATTACTTTTGTTTCTTTCCCTATGCCTTTCTCTGGTTCTAAAGGACACTAATAAGACATCTCTACTCAGAGCCATGGCGTGCTTTCTGCTTGAGAGAGAACAGGGGTGTTTAGTGTTCTCCATGGAATGTAGAAACCAATACCAAAGAGCTGAATGCTAACTACCATTGGCAGTGATCTGGAGACTATTTGGTTTCCTAGAAAAGAGAACATTTTTTTCATTCCTTTTCTCTTCCAGGCAATTGCTTGAAGCATATTAGATGCTATTTCTTTTGGATTGCATATATTTTGTTGAAAACTACTTGCTGAATGAATGAACATATATACATTTTAAGCAATCTAGAAATCATGGCCAGGGATAGAATGTTGCCCTGTATTTGGGATGAAGTTAAAAAATTATACAGTATTTTGCAAAGAAAGCATTGTTTATATAATGATATACAATTGTTTTGTTAAATACCTTCTATTATAATGTAGGATTACTTTCAAATGAATCATTTTGCTCAAAGACTATCAAAGCAAAAATCTACTGAAGAGTGTAAATGTTTTGATTGATTAACTAACTTTTAATGTACTTCATTATTTGGAGTTTATAGAAAAATTGATGGAAGATACAGAAAATTTTCATATAGCCCCTGTATTCATGCTTCCTCATTACCAAATAGATTCTGCAAGAGCAAGTTTCTTTTAATCATATACAAAAATAAAATATAACCAACTGAACAAACAAAAAAATTCTTAATACCAGCATATTTCCTTTCCCTTGGAATTTAACTTTTGAATAATTTCTCCCAGGATCCAATTAGAGACAATTCCACATGCTACACTGACTCAGAAGGAAAAAAAAAAAAGAGAAAGAAGGGGGCAGAGGAGATGAATACATTTATAGACCATGCTCACAAAAACTGGAAAGGAAATGAAGGCAACAGTTACTAAAAAAGGAGTGATTTCTAATAAGAAAAGCATTGAGCCATGCTATGTCAGCCCTGCCAGAAGGACCAGAGCAAAGTCACCCTACAGATTCCTCTTCAGTGTCCCTTTAAAGTCCTAAGATCAGAGAGAATGTAAAGGGTGTGGTAGAATCAACAAATGAAGGGAGTTCTGTTCAGGAGCAAAGAAGGGATTTGTGGAAGTGTTTTGAGTAGACTCCCATGTGTAGTTGTTTGAGATCCAGAAATTTCTAGGTGTTGGACTTCCCACATGCTTCTCATTTCCCTTCCTTTCTAGTGATTTTGGAGTTTCTTTTCTCCCCTGAGATTTAGCACACAACTCTATTCTGTCGATGTGATGTGCAGTGAGAAAAGGGGAATGAATCTAATTCTCGGCTGGCAGATTTTTGATGCCTTTTAATTCTAACCTTGCTACATTTGGGCGATTTATGATTTCTTAGAGCTGCCCCGGTTGAGTTGGGAAAAAATATAGCTTACCTCACAAATATATTTTATTGCTGTGCTATCATATCTGTTACTAAACGTCCTCTTGCACATGAGCTGCTGCATTGCCCGTTCTTAACTAAGAGATGAAAGCCATAAAATCAGCTTAAAGATGCTGTGCTCAAAGAGGAGGGGGACCAAATGGCACAGAAGAAATCACCAGGGTCTACATGAAAGCTGTAGTCTCCCTTCACTCTTGTCCCCTTTCTAATAAATGGCCTTTTATTCTAGCACTTACTCTTCCCCCCAATAGATAAAAGTTGAAAAAGTAGTACTTTAGCAATTAAAGAATGCTAAGGACTCATCAAGTACTTGTTCACTGGGACTCAGTAGAGACATTTCAATTTAAAGAACAGATACTAGATAAAACATCAAATATACTGGAAAACACCATTTGCTTTATGACCTCCTGGTTAGCAGGGTATTGTTTTAAAACATCAACTGTACCATTGTGTAATGGAACCATATATACTTTATTGCCCACCACATACATTATTCTGTGGAGTCTGCTGTGGAAAGAGCATGTTGCTAGGATCCAATGGGTAAGAGTCCAAGGAAAATTCTTGTAGTAGGGTCACTCGTAATCAATCTTTCCAAAGAATAAGAATAACAAAACGATACCCAGAGGAGATATTGTTATTGTTAATTATTTTTTCACAATAAAGCAGAAAGAAAATGCATTACACTGACTTCTTCCTGCTCCAAAACCTCGATCCACAGACAGTGTTGGGAATGGTACCGGCCGGAGAGTGAACTGAGGATGGGGGTATCCACAGGTGGGAGATGGGAGGATTCCAGGATACTGGGCACTTTCAAGGGTCGGCACAGGGATGGCACTGACGACAGCTGCAAAAGAATAAACATTACTTATTTAAAAAGCCCTATGTATCCACCTAGCCCACATCAAAGGAAATGGATACATTTTCAAAATTTCAAGTCATCAAGTCAATGTATATTCTCCATGGCCTCACTGACAGCCTCTTAATTCTTCTTATAAACTTCCTTCTTGCCTAAGAAAAAAAGTTTACTTTAAGAAAACCCTATTGTGGTACCTCTTCCAGTTTGAAACTTCATGTTTCTGAGAAAATAATAAAGTTACAATAAAGGTGACTCATTACTCCAGTCTTTGTATTCCTTTTTTCCCCCTTGCCTTTCTTTTAAGGAGAAACATGGAACAAGAAGTATTAGGCTATTAAAAGGGAATATATGATATATAGTGGGTTTAGGAGGTGTTGGGCACTGTGATTTAATTCTGTAAATGAATGTACTGCTGTCAAGATGCAAATTGCAAAGATAAACCCAAGTACACTATCAGTATCCATAACCAGAGGGTTTATCTTTAAATAAAATCCTTCTAACCCTCAAAGTGGTCCAGATGTGTGCACACTATTTAAAGGTAACCTAATGTTACCTGTGAATACCAACAGTATGATGATACAGGCTGAAACCCACAGAAAAACACTTGTTCAATATTTTTGATATTTAGACAGTTTTGTTCAATTTCATTATTCAAAGGTTATTAATCTATATTATTTTATGAGATGTTTATTACAATTTTAGTCAACCTTAATTTTATGTTATTTGATATTCATCTTATAAAATGATGAGTATTCTTTGTCTCTTATTACCAAGACATGGACTTTAAGTCAGCTATTGGAATGTTGGTTTGGGTAGTATATTCTAGTCTATAATATCAAAGTTATCTTTCTTTTATAAGTAATTACTTATATTCTAATGCCATCTCGGGGTTCAGTGTGCATATGTTTGCACATTTCACAAAGGAAAACCGTTTTAAAAAATTACAATCTTCACTTTATTAATAGCATCACTATCTTAGAAATAATTTTTAGTAAACTACCATACCACTAAACAGAAAAAGTGTTCAGATATATTTGTAATTGCTTTCTTATTCTTGGTACAGTTTCACACTGGTGTGTCTTCTAGAAGGTGCAAGCTTAAATAAGTTGTATTTAAAACAATTTTTTATAGACAGGAAGTTTTTACAAATGAAGTCAGATTTCATGTAGATGCTAGTGAAAGACTACTGAAAAAGGCCCTGAGTGCATTTCACACAGAGCATTTGTCATGTATTTTGGAGGAGTTCAAATTTCAGTGACTGAAAAACATTAATTATATCTAAGACTATCCCTCCACATATATGCAGTTATGTGTAGGTTAATCCTAGATCAGTGTTAAGGAAAACATCGGGATATAGTTTGCACAGTAAATGTTGTTCAAATATGTATCTGTATACACACACACACACACACACACACACACACACACACACGGGTACACATGAAACTGGTGTATAAAATAACCCCATTTATGTCATTAGTAATGACATTCCAACAAAACCTTAACTTTCCTCATAGCAGCACAGAAACCCTAACTGAAATGATGATTCCACCCAGAAGGGGTACGAAAACAAACAAACAAAATGTAACAGTTAAAATCTAAAGTAAGGGGAATAGCAAGTATAAAATACAATCTTAATTTATAGCTCTTTTATGCTGCAAAAGGGAATGATCAATAAAAGACCCTCAACTACAAAAGTTAGTGATGTTTGCATATTACTCTCTGGGAACAGAGAATTGTAGTTGCTAGTTTAAGGATACAGCTGAATGATATGAATCCTTGCTAAAGAGACAGCCTCCCCATGCATTTCCTAGAAGGATGATAGTGAACAGCAAATCAATGGCAATTTTACACAGAAATGTAAATTGTACCAAAATACTTAAAATGATAAATTTAGAATATAGATGGGAGTGCATATTTTTTCTAAATTACCTTAGAAAATGCTTGAGAGAGAATTTGAGAATAATAAATGACAAAATGTCCCAATAAAGTTATCCTACACATAGTAAGTTTTGATTATACCAAACAAACAGGCAGACAGATCTGGAAAAAGGCAATCTTTTAAAGTGACAAAAACTTTTAACAAAGGACAAAATTAAAGCCAGATGGAAGTTCAAGGACTACATGTACATTAAAAAAAGAAAATGATAATTCTGCTATCTTTGTGTCTGTCAATGCACAGTAACAGCATAAGCCTAATTTTTCTTTGAGTAATAAAAAGAAGTTTCTCAAGTATTTGTGTTTTTTATATTTGAACTCATTGGAGAATTTTGAGGTCATTGGTTGTATTATTTCATGTCCTGGAATGAACAGTTACTATAGTAATATTTCTAAAAATAACACCAGTAAAAACATAATGAAATCTTTTGTGAAAAACAGACATAAAGTAGTATAAAATCTGTTTTTTTATGCAGCTGAAAAATCTTAGTGTATCAAATAGTTAATTTAGTTCTTTTTAAAATCTATTTTATTGATCAAACAACCACTGGCCAGGCATTAAGGTTGATAGGTGGCAGACAGTTAACTTACACTGACATTTTTCACTCACATTACTGTCAGAATGAACATTTCCTTAGATACAGACAATCCTCATTCCATCAACTGTGCCTATCTTTTCACCAATATTATTAAACTATTATAACACGAGCAAAGATTTTATGAGCCAATATTCAACATTGCGGTTTGGAAAAAGTGATTCATAAGGATCTTCTGGAATAAGGGCAAATAGATGTGGACAAAGAAATAAAAAATCAACAAGTCATTGAATCTTCATAGGGGAACTGAGACAACCAAAGAGAATGAAATTATGTTCATGGCTGAACAAAATGTGCTTTTCATTTAGACTACTGACTATGGTACAAAGGTATTACAAAGGTAGCATTTTTGACAGATAATACATTTTTGTGTGTTTTTGTATGTCAAAAAATGCTTATTGTCTTATTTCCTGGTGTAGACTAAGACATTCAGTCATTGACAGCTTTGGTTTTAAGGTCTTTTGATCTCTGATTCATTTTTTTTATTTAAAAAATTAAGCTTTATTGTATTCTGTATGTGTGTGCATATGTGCATATCTTTGATGACTGCTAGTGCTCTTAAGGCCACAGAGTCCAATTCCCCTTCAGATGTAGTTACAGTTTTTTGTGAGTCATACAATGTATGTGTTGGGAACTGAACTTGGGTCCTTCAAAAGAGCAGTAAAAGCTTTAACTACTTATCTGTCTCACCAACCTCTATGGTTTATTCTCGAAGGGAACAGAAGTTGTTGACGTTCACCTGTAAGACAACTGGTACAAAAATAATCATCCTAGTGTGGACTTGGAGGTCCACATATGTAATGTTGGAAAGGAAGGTGAGATTGAAGAACCCTAAGTTCAAAGCCAGTCTGGACTGTAGCATGAGATCAAAACCATCCTAGGCAACTTAGCGAAATCTTGTTTCAAAAATATGAAGAGAGGACTTGAATATATCCTTCCATAGCAGTGTGCTTGTCTACTATGCAAAAATCCCTGGGTTAAATCCTCAGTGGGTTTGGGGTATATGTGTGTGGAGATGATCATATGAACCTAAAATAAGTTTAATAAAATGTTATTTACCTCTGTTTCTCTTATTATTTTACAATGAGACATCAGTTTTCAGAGACAGGAGCATTTACGCACTTGCACACACATATGATTGCATACACTCACACACATACCCTCACAACATGAGTTTTTTCAGCATTTACTACATTGCTGTGTTTATCTACAGCAGCTCAAAGAGCAATACTATCTTTCAGTTTCAATAAATCTCTGCTCTGTGACCAAATATGACTAGAAGTCTCTTCCGACACGGCTTGCTGGCAATTGAATTTATATCTGACACTGATGCACAGAGAGTTTTCAAGTAGAAATTCCCTCGCCAAATACATAGCTCCATGAACAGGCACTGTGGCATTTGGAAACATTTACAGCCATCTTTAAAATGTTATCACTAAGTACAACCTACAGGAACTCTAATGTGAACACTCAAATTTAATGCTATAAGTTTTGAGGACTAAATCCTCTCTAGATACTTCTCAACATGAGACATGGCGGTATTGAGAGATTTGTTCAAGGAGGAGAGGGGAGAAACATAACAGTAAAAATAATGTGTTTGAGTGAAAGCACTTCAATATAACGATTTCTCATGCTGCCTCTTTCTCTGGTAATGTTTCTGCAATGACCTAGATATAATTTGGAACATTGGAGCATTTAGTGTGAATTACCATTGCTAATAAATATTCGTACCTATTTTAGATGTTCAGATATTCATTGATAAGAAAGTTTCACAGATGTATTAACTACTAATGTATATTACATGTATATGTATTAATATAGATTGATGTATATTATGTAGGTGTCTGTTTTAATTCGTATTTGACCCCGAAGGGCTTATTACTCTGTAAGATTTTGAGAGCAGAAGAAAAAGTTGTTATCCCAATGGAGGAGAAACTTCAGAACTATAATGATGAAGAAAAATCTGGATTCTTATTTTGAGTTTTCATTTCTGAGCTAAGGGAAGACCCTGTTTTTATCTATCTGTGGCTGGCTCACTCCTGTGCACTTTAGACACACTTCCCAAAATAACATGTGCTACAGAGCTGCTGGTTACTGTCTGCCACAGCATGTTTTGAGATGTATCACTATTCAAATGTAATCTAAGACATCCGACTACCTCCCACAACCTTTATGTTTTTTCTATTAGGTATTTCAACTGAGCTCTTTTTTGATGATGTCTAACAGTTGTCAATATATGAATATACAATCAGATGAGGATTATTGTCTATAAAACACAAATAACCACAAAAACCACAACTAACTAACTAACTAACTAACTAAATATATAAATAAATAAATAAATAAATAAATAAATAAATAAATAATAAAAGGCTTTGAAATTAGTTTTAAAAATCCTGGAAGCTGGGTTATTTATCCTCCTATAGACGCCTTCACAGTCTATTCATGTAGAACCAGGCCTTTAGTGATATGGTAGCTAGGCCCCATAGGACTCCACTTTGGAAGATGTTATTTTTTTCTTTCTTGTAGCTGTATTTCACTTTCAATAGTTTCTTCAACTTGATGTTAGTGAATTCTGCAGCCAAGTGATGATGACAATGAGAAGCAGAGTCTTGGAAAATGTTCTTGCAAACTAAGATACAGGAAAATGTTCTTGCAAACTAAGATACAGTAAGTAGTCCCTAAGCTATCTGAAAAGATTACTCTAGGACCCCCCCCTTTTTTGTCTCTTTTTCTTAGGCCCCCATACTATATTTCTGAGCTAACTTTTTATATTAAAGATTGCTATGTAATGTATTTCTTTTCTCAAATACTTACATGAAAAGAGAAAAATATTAAAAAATTATGAGGATTTTGTTCAATAATCTGTCTTATACTAAAACAGAGTTCCATTACTGATGTGGTCTTACAGACTATCTGTTGTTCACATCTTAGATGTTCTTATTAATAAAAAAATCCCAGAGCCAGATATTGAGGTGAAAGCTGAAAGATTAGAGAATCTACCACCTATTACCTCACCAACTTCATGTCCTCTGACTGAAATCTTCTGAGTCCTCACCCAAAAGGGTCTCAGCTGAACTGCTTTAATTTCTGTTTCTTCACATTTTATATGCTTTTCTCCACCCTGATGTCACTTCCTGGGATTAAAAGTGTGTGCCACCACTGCCTGGCCTCTATGTCTAATCTAGTGGCTGGCTCTGTTCTCTGATCCTCTGGTAAGTTTTATTGAGGTATACAATATATCAACACAAGTATCTGCTTCAAATTCCTAAATCCTAGACTATTCTACTCCTAAAGTTTGGAGAGGAAAGTGAGTTGGAAATGGCCACACATATAGTCAAACCCCACTGGGAATACAGTTCTAGAGATGTAAAGTAAAGCACTTCCACCAGCCAAAGGAAGCTGCTTACCTCTTCTCCCCTTCTTGAGACCAGTCTGCATCAAAGATTACTGGTGTTAGGGTTCAGAAAGCCTGCTCCAACCTTAACTCTAAAGCTTAATCCAACCAATTTCCATAGTCTCACAGCACTCACGCTCACCAGTATTTCACTGATGCCCCATTTTCTCCTGCCATCTCTATAATAACAATCTGATTGCTAGAATAGCTGGCACATGATGCTTCTTAATACTGCAAACAAAATTACTTCCATGGCAGTAAAAATGACATTTGGTATGTCACAGGGGTGAAAGTTCACAGTCTTGCCATGCTTTAAGTGGCCTCTCAGCTTCCTGTACCAGCAGCCTGCTGCCAAGCCTTGCTTGCCATTACCTACCCTCTCTCTAGAACCATAAGCTAAAAGATCAACTCTTCCATTGGTCACTTTTGGTAATGCTGTTTTATATTAGCAAATTATAACTAATAAGTATGATAAAAATGTGAAGGAAAAATAAAAATAATCTTAGAAAAATAAGATTTCCTAAGTAGAACAGCAACTGTTTTGATATATGTCTAGAAAATGGATAATGCTATAGGTTTGGTTTATCTAAAGTTTGGTAACATAGTTTAGACCTGAATAAATCTAAGCAAATGCAAAGAAGTCATCAGTAAATTCATGTACTGTACTGAAAGTATTCACAGCTCTGCCAAGTTCTGAATTAGAAATTTTAACATTATAAGGTTATCTAATATCTTTGTCAATCACAATAGATGGAAATAGAATATTTTATTTATCAGATGCTTATGAATTATTCTGAAATTGACTATGGTCACATATTGAAGTAATTTTCTTTTGTTGGATATAATTTCACCAATGTAGAAGTTACAAGCAATAAGTAATAATTCAATGTGACAGTATTTAAAAGAATATATATCCTATTTTGTCATTATTTCTGATGGCAGTTTGAGCTACATATGGAAAAATTGGGACACGCAAGCATAGTGATCCATGACTTTCTAAAGTTAAATGCCTAGTAATCCAGAGCAAGAAAGAGAACATTAGCCCAAGCCTTTTCATCATCCCTTACAGTCACTCATAAACTCCCTTCAACACTGACTGCCCTTGGGAGGTTTAAGACCATACACAACTTTATTTGTTTTTACACTTTACATAAGATGAACCATACAGATCTATTAGGTTTCTCTTTTACAACATTATGTCTTTGAAATGCTCCATATAGTCTTATCACTTAGTTTATTTATTTTATGGTTGCATGTTATTGTGTGATCTGAATATACTGTAGTACATCCATTCACAGTAACAGAGATGTATTACAACTGGAAATGGTCATTGGTAAGCATATTATGTACTTATATAAAAGTAGAATGTATCCAGGAATGGAATAATTGGGCCAGAATATCCTAATAAAACCTTAAAGTATTTAGTAGACTGAATCTAGATATAGGAAATATTAGAAAATTTAAATAATAATGGCAAAATCAGTTGTTGGTCATTGTGGTGGGTCCTATTAATGTAGACTAAAATACTACAAATAAGACAAGATTTATATTTGGCAGAGAGAAACTGAAAACTAGGTGATAGCATGAAGCAAACACCAATAGAAAAAATGAGCATCATATTGGCACCAGCCTTTATTCCCATGATTATAAACTTGCTATAATACTTTCAAAAACTATTTAAAACAAAGAAAGAAAAATTCCAAAGGAGGTGGATAATGCCAAGTATGAAAGGCATCTTTATCTATGAAGAAGCAGTGCACACTAGAGATTCAGAGTGTGGGTACCCCTGTTCAGGGGAGAGGCCTTTAAGCACTCCAAGGCTGTTTCCTCTGTGTGAAGCCAGGACATTCTTAGTCCATTTCAATACTGTTAGAATTGAATGAAATCATAATTAGCAAGGTTTTAGCATGTCAAGGACAATCAAAAGTTATCAATATTTATTAATTTCATTTTATTTCTCTTCCCTTTAAAACCTATTTCTTTGCTGGGTGGTGGTGGCACACGCCTGTAATCTCAACACTCGGGAGGCAGAGGCAGGTGGATCTCTGTGAGTTCGAGGCCAGCCTGGTCTACAAAGCGAGTTCCAGGACAGGCTCCAAAACTACAGAGAAACCCTGTCTTGGAACCCCCCCCCAAAAAAAAACCCAAAACAACAACAACAACAACAAAAATTTCTTCATAGTAAGAAACAATTACAACTACCTTTAGTACACTGGAACATTTGTCAGATGTTCTCTCTATTCCCAATAAAAAAATGAGCCCTCAAACACACTATTGGAGGCCCACGATCTAAAGACTAGTGGCAGTGAATCCCCCAGGGGACTGGACTAGGCCCTATGGATATGGAAGACGGTTGTTTGGCTCGACCTATTTGGGGAACACCCAGGCAGGGGGATTGGGATCTATCCCTGGTGCATGGGCAGGCTTCTGGGAATTCCATGCCTGTGGTATGGTGCCTTGCGCAGCCTTGGTGCAGTGGGAAGGGGCTTGAACCAGCTTAGGCTCAGTGTGCCTGGCTCTGCTGACTCCCCATGGGAGACCTTGATTTGGGGGATGTGGGGATTTAGCAAGGCTTGGGAGGGAGGGCTGTGAGATGGGAGGAGAGAGGAGATGGGATCTGTGGGTGGTATGTAGAGTGAGTAGAAAATTTCTTAATAAAGAAAAAAATGAGCCCTCAAACACAAATCTAATGCAAATACAAAGGGGACATCTTTTAAATTCATGTATATCATTCATTTATTTGACAAATATTTAGTGAGCACCCATTTTTGCAAGGTGCTAAGCTATACAATACGTGGATATAAAGGTGAATTAGCTACATCGCCTCCCTATCATGAAATAATTCTCAAACTGTTAAAGAAGAGAAAATTTTGACTTGCCTATCTAAGCATGTATGGAAGTACTCTATGTACTAAATACCACAAAGTTTTCTAAACACTGTTATTCCAATATGAAAGTGTGGGCCATCATTTCTAGATGAAGTAATTTGAAAGGCATTTATCACATCATATTTGCTGTGGTGTTTGAAAGCTTTGTCGGGTGTAGTGCTCTATCAAGTTATTCTCAATGTACAGAGGAAAACAATGCATTTATGGGGATGCAATCAGTCTTCTATTACAGGAATTCTGTCACCCATCCACTAGCCAACTGAGAGGAGTGCTTTGGTCCAAGAGGTAGGGTTTTCATTGGGGATAGACTTAACCAAGGAAGAGGCAGGCCTTTTTGGGAGAAAAATCAAGCCATGCTGGTTTAATGGGTGGCTTGTGACTCAGTTCAGATTCCCCATTTGTTCTTTAATATTTGTGCGTAGATTTTGTTTGTTAATAAATGGTAAAGAAATCACTTATCAGTCTTCCTTAGCAAGGGCTGAACATCTAGCAGTGAGAAACCAGCTTTGATATAATACATTGATGAGTTTGTAATATTGTTTTTAGTTGTTTTGCTTGTTTGCTAGTTTGATGAAAAAAATAATGAGATACGAGAATTTGTTGGATAGAGCACTGACATATGGGTCTAATGGTCTCCAAAACATTCTGAAGCACAGCTATGTTTTTAGAAGTAACAGGTTCGGATGGATGTTCCCTACTAGCAAAACAGTAATTAGATTCTCAGAAACAAGGCAGCTAAATACAGTATTGCTCTATGTAGTGCAAGGTGTGTAAGAAAGAAGACAAGAGCTTTGTGGAGTAGTGCAGCTAGGAGAATGTAACAACTAGAACTCTGACATCAGAATTCTGTCCTAATTCTGACTCTAATTACTAGCTGTGTGAGCTAGCTACTTAATCTCTCTGATCCTTAGGTCTCTCAACAGTTCATTGGGCATAACAATAATACCCAGGGGCCAATCTTTCATATTCATTGTAAAGACAATAAATATGATATTATATATATTAAATAATTATTATATATAATTAAATTATATATATAAAGAAATTGTATTAGAACATAAGGGAGGGTATCGATAGAAACAGACACACACAGTAAAATGAGAAAGAGAGAGAGAGAGAGAGAGAGAGAGAGAGAGAATTCATTCAAAGAGAACAACACATGTTTTTAGTATGTACCTTCACCTAGTTCCTAAGATGGTATATGCTGCTGCCCAAGTCACAGAAAGAAGGGTTACATACTGTAGTGGATTCACAAGTAGTTACATGTGAAAAGGCGATGTTAGAGATCAGCACAGAAGTTTGGCCTCATGGAGCTTTGTGTAACATTATAGTATTTTTTGACATGCATCCAGGAGCAAGTTGAGGTATCAGGGCTGTTGGAACACTGTGGCTAATCAACTAACCACAAGATGAACAGCTAAAGTGGATAGACACATTTTAAGCATATTGCAATTGTCTGTATAATAGATATATTTAAAGCTTATTAAAATAGTCTACATAATAGATACATTTTAAACATATTGCAATAGTCTATATAAAGTGATAGAAGGAGCTTAAAGTCAAGGAAATATAGGTGGGAAGAAAAGGTTAAGTTGGACATATAAAATGAACTGAGAAACTACATATAGGGTGTGCTGAAATACTGGACTTGGAATGTGAGAAAGTCAGAATAAAGAAACAAATTGGCTAGAGCAACCTCTTGGTGGTGAAGAACTTCTGCTTCACAAACATGAAGACCAGAGTTTGGAACATGGCCCACAAATAATTGTCCTGGTGTCCAACAAATACCTGTAACTCTGTATTTGAGACATCTGGTACTACTTTTTGGCCTCTGTGTGTGCACACACAGAGGTAGGTACACACAGAAGTATATATGTGTGTGTGTGTGTGTGTGTGTGTGTGTGTGTGTGTGTGTGTAGTATATATATGTATATATATTTAAATATCTAAAATGAAGTAGAAGCATGGAACTACTATCCGGTGAGAATAAATGATGGAAAGTGATGTCATTTCTGGAAACCAGAAAAAAGTACTGTTCCACAAACAGTTCTACAGATGAGAGAAAGGAGATTATGGAAAACTGAAACCACAGATTTGATCACAGCAAAGGTACCTAGATATCTGAGGAAGCTGAGCGAACAGTTGATAAGAAAGCTCATGTGGATTCTGGGAAGAAATGACGGTGGAGATAAAATTTAGGATCATCAGCATTTCCATCACTTATGTCTATAGACATAAGTGGTTACTGTATTAGATAGAGGCATTTGTCCTAAGCAGGAGCCCTAGCTCTCTCTGAGTGTTAAAGTCAGGAAGAAGAGGAAGAATGATGTGAAGGAACAGTCAATGGGAAGGAGGAGGGAAACTAGATGGTTTAATACATTCAAAGGAGAAAACATCTTTCTGTCTCTGTGTTTATGTTTCTCTCTCTCTCTCTGTATGCGTGTCTTCTCTCTGTCTCTGTGTGTGTGTGTCCTCTCTCTCTCTCTCTCTCTCTCTCTCTCTCTCTCTCTCTCTCTCTTGTGTTGATCTCTGTCTCTCTGTCTTTTTCTGCCCCGCCCCCGGCCCCGGCATACAGGAATTTAAGCTAAATTCAGCTGGGAGTTGACTATTTGATGAGACAGCATAGATATATTGACACCTTTGGCTACTGTGGTGGTTTAAATGAGAAATATCCTCCAAGACTCAGGCATTTGAACACTGGGTCCCCAGTTGGTGATGCTGTTTTGGGGAGTTTAGGGGGTCTGGCCTTGATGGAGGAAGCATGTCACTAAGGGCAGGCTTTGAGGCTTCACATCTGTAGGATGAATCTTAAAAGGTCTTATTAATAAAAACAAACCCAGAGCCAGGTATTGAAGTGAACACTAAAAGATCAGAGAACCAGAACAAGACACAGATAACCTCACCTTGTCAACTTCACAGCCAATCCTGTCTCCTCAGACTGAAAACCTCTGAGTCCTCATCTGAATGGGTCTCAGCTGAACTGCTGCTAAAAGCCTAAAAGCTTAAAAGCCTCTAGTTTCTGGTCCTCGTGCCGTATATACATTTCTGCTTCCTACCATCACTTCCTTGGATTAAAGGCATGTGTCACAATGCCTGGTTGTTTCCATTGTGGCTTTGAACTCACAGAGATACAAATGGAACTCTGTCTCTGGAATGCTAGGATTGAAGGTGTGTGCTACCACTGCCTAACCTCTATGTTTAACATAGTGGATGTTCTTTACTCTGACTCCCAGGTAAGTTTCTTGGGCTGCACAATATATCAACCACATACATCTTCTTTCTAGTCCCAGTTTGCTGTCTGCTTTGTGTGTGTCAATGGAGATGGGATCTCTCAGCTTTCTACTCAGGCCACCTGCTGCCATGCCTATCTGGCCATTTTGGACTCTTCTCCTGTAATGATAAGCCCAAATAAACTCTTCACTCTATAAATTGCTCCTTTCCATGGTATTTGATCACAATAAAAGAAAAGTAACAATACAGCTACTATGGTTTTAGTAAAGAAGAAGTATGAAAACTGAATTAAAGCAAACACCAGAAAAAAATATAAATATACTTTATATTTTCTGTGCAAATAAGTACTGAGGTTTTGGTTGGTGGGAAAAAATATCCCAAGTGATTGTTTTAAAATATGGTTAGGACAGAATGTAAATGGTTACATGCCTACTGCAATGAACAATAAGGAAGAAAATTGACTTGGGACTGTGGGAAAGAGGTAAGCCCAGGAATGATTCACACATGTGGGATGGGTTAGCAACATGATCCTCATTAAGTAACATAAGCACACCAGCTGGATTTGTTTTAACAAGAAGAGTACCATTTTCTCACCACTTATCTTTCTGGGGTGATATAAGAACAAAAATGGTGGTGCTGATAACTATTGCTACTATTCTCAGGTATTGTTGTTGGTGATTAAAACCAAATCTCTATGGCTGTTAGGCAAACACTCTGAACGGTACCCCTAACTAAGGAAATATTTTAAGATGTATGAGAAGATATTGGACTCTGAAAAATCAGACTGTGGGACATTCATCTTATTGAATAAAATAAAATAACAACAACTTATGAAATGCAGAAGCATTTCCAGATGAATGCTAACCTCAAACTTGTGTTCAAACACACCCAGAAGGCAACTGAGCATGGTTCTCCAGACACATTCAACTGACAGGGACTGGGGTAAAAATTAGTGGGGTTATTCATTTAACTATGGTTTTTGTTTATTTTCAGTTGATTTTTGTTTGTTTGTTTGCTTCTTTTCAAGTGAATAATGGTGGGAAGGAGGAGCAATGCAGATAAGGTAGAAAATGAAAGAGAACCGTGAGGGCACATGGGAGATGGGGTACAGAGGGATTATGGAAGAGTTAATGAATTGGCAGTCTCATATGCATGGAGGAACTGTTGGCAAGGGACAATAAAATAAGTGAGCAAAAAAGTATTGCTAAGGAGTGAGAAGGAAGGATGATGGAAACTGACACCATGCATTGGTTTAGTGTGACATGGAACTGATGAATTGAGGTGGGAAGGAGCCAATATCATTTCAGGTACCATAAAGAACTAACAGTTCAGGGCATCAGATGGATTATCTTCATGAATAGTGTAATTACCAAGATTGATCATGGAGGTAATTGGAAAGGAAGTGATCCCTAGACGTTAATTTCTTCAGTGAAAGTAAGAAGGAGACAGAAGCCTCCAACATGGAGGGCTACTAAGTAAATGTCTGAGATGACATTTGATTTAATAGGACTATGTTATATAAGCATGAAAACTGGACCATCTAAAGTAGAAAAAATTAAGCCAGGATGATGATGATAGAATCAGATCCATAATACCAATGGACATTTCAGGTTTTTAAAACAGAAATTTATATTATTGTAACTAATTTCTTGAATTGTAGCGATCTGTTTGCTAACACCAGTGATATAATTACACAGCAGTGACCATGACTGATAAGTATAAATGATATGGCTTGCATCATTCTTTAGTTATTCTTACTCACCTGTAAAAATCACAAAAAGGTAATTATTTCTGATGATTTGCTATTTACAGAAACAAGGCAAATGGAAACCATGTTCCTTTATCCTTTTTTTTTTTTTAACCATTTGTAATCAAATACTGACCAGGATTGTTGGACTGGGCCTCCATGGGAATCATGAGCTTTGCCCTGGTGGCCCTGCGCGCTGCCAGGGACCTCTCCAGAGTGGACATGGAGCTCCCTGCTTCCTCGCTATCTTGACCTAAAAAGAAAAAAGAAAAAAATGACTATAAGAGCAATAGCAATAATCTCCAAAGAAATATATCTTCCTCTAAGTAAAAAAATTTCCATGTGTAATCTATTTGATTTTATACTTAAAAGATTCTACTTCACCATAAAATCTCTTAGATTTGATAAACATTTTCATCAAACTAGCATGATGTATCAGCAATATAAAAATAAGAAGAACAAAGCTGGGGATATCACCACACATGACCTCAAAGTATATCTCAGAGGCTCAGTTGCGAGAATTATGTAGTAAGTGGTACTGGCAGAAAAATAAATATGTAGACTAGAATGCTGGACCCAGAAATAAATTCACTCAGTTATAGCCACATAACTCTCAACAAAATTGCCAAGCACATGTATTGAGGGAATATATGTACGTACAAAAATTATTAATTCTGGGAAATACTTAAAAAGAAAGTATCTTCCCTCTGTGAATATATGACATCTAAAAATTAAAAAAAAAGAAAAGCAATATGAGGCTGAAAATATCTAAAGGTAAAACATTACCAAATTTAGCAACATACATACATACATTTATATAATTAATTTTAAATTCACAATTAGTTCATAGTCAAATCAGCAAAATCTATGCCAGATAGGTTGCTGCTACACTCCAGAAACCTGGAAACAATGACAACATTTTTCAAAGGAGCAAGAAGAAAGCAATCTAAGCCATGTACTGTGGTACGACACTTTGAGTGACAGTGGGTTTCCCATCAGGAATCAGGGAGGCCAAAATAATGTTCCAGTTTTCAGATGCTAAAAGATGTAAGTGACAAAACTTTCAAGTCTCAAATGAGCTGGTGATGCAGAAATTATCCATAGAGCACCACCAGTAAAATGTGCTCCAAGAGTAATTGTTAAGTCAGGTTATTTTCTGATAAAATACAATTAATGGGATTTCTCTCTAGCACTTTAATTCTGGTGGAATGGCAGCTCATTTTCTATAAATCAAAATAAATAATAAAAGGAATCTTGAAAGATTAGAAGCAAAATAAACAACAAGAACAATACAAAAAAATAAATAATTATTTCTTCCTGTTTATTATTTAAAGTAGTATTTAATAAGTGACAACAAAAACTAGAACAGTATCTATTATGTGTATTCTCAGAAATAAATAAAATAAAAATAAATAAAATAAAAGGTGATTTATTGAGCTATGTAAATATTTCATAGTTTTCAGACAAACCATGCAATGTTAGTGGGTGCCTCTGGTCTTCTATTCCTGATTCTGTAGCTACATTTTAATTCTAGGAATTGAACTGTTTAGAATTACATTTGCTTATTGAGAATTTTACTAAAATGTTTTCCATTATAATTTTTGAAGCATGGATTTTTTTTTTCTGTATTTTGTATGGTGTTAGCCTTCCTCCACTGTAATAAATACCCCAGACAATCCACTTACAAAGAGAAAAAAATTATTTATATCTGATAGCTTTGGAGTTTGAGTCCATAATTAATTTCCCTGTTGCTTTTAGACTGCGGAGAGGCAGAACATCATTTCTGAAGCAGCTGGTTGAGGAAAACTGCTTACCTCAGACATGGAAGCCAAAGGAAGAGCGGAAGGGCCTAGAATACAGCTTTCCCTGAGACATTTCCCTAATGAATGAAGATTCTGTCTTCTAGGCCACACCTCCGAACTTCCCACCACTTTCCAAGAGCAACATCTACTGAGGACAGAGCATGCACCAGGGCCTTGAAGCAGCAGAAATCCGTGCCAGACGAAGTAACAACATCTGAGGTCTTTCTAAGGGGAGTACTTGATATTATTCCCCATTGGTCCAAACAGACTTGGGAAATTTATATAAAAACTTCAGTTAACATGTTGAAAATGAAAAACAAACAAATTCTAAAAGATGTTTTTCAGTAAGCTGAGTGTCTTTTTCTAAAGTTGAATATCCAAATGTGACAATGTTGAGATGTACTTTCCTATGCATGAGATATGAAAATTAAGGACTAACCCTCGGGATTTCCAGGAGAGAGTTGTATTGGGTCTCACGTTTAGAAAGCAAATTCTATGTGTAAACATGGTGGTCAATAGATTCTAATCCTTGTCTTTCTCTTTTGTAAAGTTTTATGTCGAGGGAAGTTTGAAACCCATTATGTGGCAAAGAGAGTCATCATTGCATTGAGACATATTAGTTACTATAAATTACACTTCTAGGACACTCTACCTGTGTGGGTGGGGAAAAAGAGGTTATGTTTAAAGCGGTTAAATATAAGGGTTACAAAGGATGGAAGAAATTAGGAAAGGCAAAGGGAACCGTTTATTTGATGAAAAATATCTTATATGAATTCAGTTAATATTTAATTCACTTCTCTTTCTGTGGCTGAAATACAAATATTGAACATGATTTTTTAGTTTACTCAGAATTTCATGCACAGAGAAGTTAACACTTTCTATAAAACTACTAAATAAATTCATTGAAATTTGGTAATTAAAGCATGGGTTTGAAGGTTGGAGGATTTTTAGTCTTAGATGACTAGTACCAACTATATCAACCATGTTAATAACTATTTAACCTGCAGTACTGTGTACGCCACAATCCCAACTATGTAACCTACAGTACTGGCCATATGAACTACAGCAGCTTTTCTCAACCTTGGGTCATGACACCTTTGGTGGTCACATATCAGATATCCTGCATATCAGTTCTGGAGTAGCAAGGAAATAATTTTATGGTTGTGGGTCACTGTAACATGAGGAACTGTACTAAAGGATCATAGTTTTATGAAGGTTGGGAACCACTGAACTATATCAGTGACTATGTAACCATAGTACTGTCTATGTGACCTAAAGTGCTGACTATGTAAACTATAGTACTAACCATGTGAACTACAATACAGACTATGTAACCTACAGTACTGACCATGTAAACTACAGCAGTGACTATATAACCTACTGACTCTGTAAACTATAGTACTGACCATAAAAATTACAGTACTATGTAACTTACAGTACTGACTGTGAAACCATGGAGATGACTATGTCACCTATACTACAAACTATAGTGCTGACCATGAAAACTATAGTACTGACCATTGAACCTTTGGACTAGCCATGAAAACTATAGTATTGACCATTGAACCTATAGAACCGGCCATGAAAACTGTAGTACTGACCATTGAACCCATAGTACTGGCCATTGAACATATAGGACTGACCATTGAACATATAGGACTGACCATTGAACATATAGGACTGGCCATTGGACATATAGGACTGGCCATGATAAAACCTACAGTACTGACCATGCACCCTATACTACTGGCAACATAACCCAAAGCACTGACAATATAACCTACGGTACTTACTGTGTAAACAACAGTACTGACTACATGACCTACTGTACTATATAACCTACTATATCAACTATAAAACCCAAAGCTTGTGGCTTAAGTTGCTTCATTTATTTGATGAGGAGAATAACACTTATCTCAAAGCATATTGTAGGGATTCTGTAAAGTAATGTATGAAAATGACAGGCATGGCACTTGACAGAGTAATCTTTCCTTGCACATCCTTTGCCTCCTCAGAAACTTTATCATGAATGCAGGACCTGGTGGCACAACCTTTTCTCCCAGCACTTAGGAGGTAGGAGAAATAGGTCCCTTGCCTGCATTGGGGCTTTGAGGGAAGCTTGGCATACTTGAGACCCAGTGCCAAAAAAAATAAATAAATAAACATAAAAATAAAAAGCATTAAAAAGGGAAAAGCAAAGAAAGAAATGTGAAGTTGCTTTCCCTATAAGCAATGCTGTCCTCATGTTGAGGACAAATAGACACAAGTGTCCTCTCATTCCAAAGCAAACAGTCACCACTGGGGTCAAGCCTCCCTTAGTACTTATTGAGAGACATAAAGCTAGTCTAACAGCTTCAAAGGTCAGTATAGAAAGAACAATGGGGGTAGGGTAGATGGCATCCTGGAAGTCCTTGAAAAGTCTTCTGAAGACAGTGTCAATCCCCTCACTGGGAGGCAAAGACATTCTCCTGTCTCTGGTGCCCAGTCCAGAATTAAGCTGCAAGATGCAACCTCTAAAAAGAATCGAAGTTCCTGAATGAAATGTGTTTTCCTTTCCTTCTGCAGATGGAGGGACGCCTTCTGTAGCAGTGGCCTTGCTGACCTATCATGTGTCTGTCAAAACAGTGGGAGAGGTAACAGATGAGACAGTGACCCCGGAAGTGTAAGTTCTTTTATGGCTGGTCTTGACAAGGATGCAGGAGCTTCTTGGAGATTGAGTGGGGATGCAGAATGTTACTCAGGCTTGATCCCTCTTGCTGAAACTGCTGGTTTCACACAGCAAAGGAGCCATGAGTTTGCATGGAGAGCTCTGAGCTGATTTCTAATTGTATAAACTTAGGGAATGGAGGAATTCCACAAGTGTGTGTGTGAAGAACTCATACTTGTGCAACGGGAAAGATGCAGCATAGGGGTGTTATTTAGGAGCCCCCAGAGACAAAAGCAGTGAAGAATTCTAGGGTCCTTTTGACTCTATTTTTCTTCTTTATGGCATCTCTTTTCTCTCATGTGCCCCAAAGAATGGAAAGGGAGGGCTCTGTGGGTTGGTTCTTAACTGTCACTCAAAGGTCCATGTATTAGAGACTTGGTTGCTTAGCTGGTGGGACTAATGGGATATGTGAGAATATTTAGAAGGAAGTTAGATGGTTGGGAACATTAGAGGGGTGTTTTTGTTTGTTTTTTACTCCTTTGGAGGACCCACTATCCAGCTCCCAAGTGAACACACATGGAAGCTTATTATTATTTATGAATGCCTGGCCTTACTTTGGCTTGTTTCTTGTCAGCTTTCCTTAACTTATCCCAACTTCCTTTTGCCTCTGGGCTTTTCCTTTTCTATTCCTGCATAGCTTTGTTTGTTTCTTACTCAGTGGCTTTCTGGGTGGCTTAGTGCTGAGTCCTGGAGTTGTCCTCCTCATTTTCTGACTCCTAGCTCTTTTTGTTTTCCAGATTTCTTCTTCTCTCTATCTATATTCTCCGTTTCTGCTGTCCCCGCCTATCCCTTTTCCTGCCTTGCTATTGGCCAGTTCTTTATTAGACCACCAGGTATTTTACACAGGCACAGTAACTCAGCATCATAGAGTTGAACAAATGTAACATAAGCAAAAGTAACACACCTTAAAATAATATTCTACAAAGAGGTTCTTAGGAAGACACTCTCTTCTTTTGTTGGTTTGTCTTATCTTTGGGTCTGGAATCCTATGCCATGTAATTTCCACCATGATTGATTGATACTGTTATCATGGGCTGAAAGCAACAGGGCCAGGCTAACAGGGACTGAAACTCCTGAAACTGTAAGCCATGATGCAAACTGTAAACCTTCCCTCTTTATAGCTAAATTGTTCAGGTATTTTCTATATGTTAATGGAAACCTGACTAACAAACAGGGAAATGCATGAAGGTGATTCTAAAATAGACCATGAGCCTTCTGCCCCATTTAGCATTTCAATCTGCTTGAAGGTCCTAGAAGATTGAAAGAACAGATTATAAACTCACTCTTCATATCCAAAAGTCTAGCTAACAATAAGGACAGAGAACTTTGACATTCTAGATCATAGTTATCAATAGGCTAGGTTGCCTTTGAATCTGCTCAAGATGACCTTGAAAGACTAGGAGAGGAATATTTAAAACATGCTTGAAAAAGCAGTGACTAAAAATCCTTGTTTTAGAAATCTTGAAATACAAAGCCCAGGAAACCATTTGCACATTCTCTTGACTAAGATATTTCATTTAGTTTTAAAACAGAGGCTCCCCATTTAGAAAGGAGATCTGGGGCTTTTATAGTGCTCATCCTCTGTGCTATTGTCCTTCCAGTAAACATTCAGATAATACGATGACCTACAGAAAATAGCATATTTTAGAACCAGTTTATTGAATTATTAGTGACCCCTGGATATCATTTATTATGCTCTAGTCTACTGAACAATTGGCATTTCTTCATTTAGCTCTATATACTAACAGCTTTCAAATGACTTTGTCCAGTGAGGGATCATATAATAATGTGACTGGAGGTGACAGTTGATCTCTATGGTAATGAATGCCAAAATAATGGTATTTTTCATTCTTCAGGTGCTCCTAATGTTATTTTTTTTTCAAACAATGAGTCAATAGCAAATCTAGAATCATCTTTTAATAACCCACAGAGATTGAGAAGTGGAAAATGTATGGCTAGCCTCAAACTTTATTGCCTTAACAACACTTGTGTGAGAATATCATTACCTGAATGCGAGGCGCTTTTGCTTCCCATCTGGGTTTCTGACTGGCTGTGGCTAACTGGTGTGAGGTCTTGGCAACTCTGGATAGGGGAGTCTCTTCCTGCAGGGTCTGTTCCTGAAGGCTTCTCAATATTTTTCATTTCCATTTCTTCATGATGTATCCAAAGGTCAGGAGGTCGGAGGTCCTTTTGACTGCCCTTCCTCTTGCTCACACTGTGGGTGGCCCGTTTCCTGTGCAACAAAGTGAGAGAGCAGGTGTGAGTGCGTCTATCCAAAGGTGCCTCCTCTCTCTTCTTTGTCAGTTCAGCTTGGAAGCAGAGAAAAGAAACAAAAGGACTCCCAGGAGGAATCAGATGAAACCCCAAAATTGGCAGGCTTGTCTTGGCTGTCTTTTCTCTTCTCCCCCTGAGCCTCAGCGTATTTCTAGGAGATACTGAGCTGAATCCCTAGGGTCCTAGCCGCCTGCCAGAAGCCATTCTCCAGCTTCAGCAGCTGGAGATTCATGTACAAGGTGACAATGGGTTAGAGGAAGCCATATGCCAATCTTTGGAGGTAGGCATAAGGTACCTGACTGCAACATCTGCTTCAGAGATAAATGAAGGAGTAGTTTTGAAAGGGCAGATAGAAATAAAAAGGCCAGAGTTTGTGCCAACAGCTGAGATTGGAGCTTAGAAGAAAGTCTATGCCTCGGCTTTATAATTTAATGTGCAACTGGGATGCTTGCTATTTGAAAATAAAAGGCTGCATGAGGACATTCCTAGGTGAATAAAACACTTTCCCTTGGAGTCATGTCTGCATGCAAACATGGAGAGAGTTGTCTTTTGAAATTAGAAGAGAAAGAAAGATCCTTTTTCTGGAAACATGTTTCAAATCTCCCTTATTTACTTCAGTAAATTACTACCCAATTTTTTTTTTTCAGTGATATTCACATCTTGAGGTTACCAATACTCAAATGCTCTCTGTGTACTAGGTAAAGTAGCACAGTGCTTATACACTAACCATTTGCATCAGCAGCTATCCACACACCATGGCTCATAGGCCAGATCTGCCCTAACCTGTCTTTCAATAAAGTTTTATTGAGATATGGGGGCATTTGTATGCCTGTGCACCACAGTGATAGAACTGAGGAGCTGTGTTGCAAAGTGTATGCTGAAAATCTTACACTAGGCTTATTGTTAATTCCAGAACTATGTTTTCTAATTTTATAAATGTTAATCTATACTTGAAACTTTAATCTTTAAAAAAAATAATATAAGACAGAATGCAAATAGCTAAAAATCTGCTTTGAACAGAAGCCCTTAAAAGACCTTAAAGAATATATAATTTCTACTTTTTTCGTTTACAAAGTGACTGCTTTATTAAGGAAGTAGCTTCCAATATTTATTGAGTGTCAAAGACAAGGTAATCCTGTGTGTGTGTGTGTGTGTGTGTGTGTGTGTGTGTGTGTGTGTGTGTGTTCAGAAGTCAACCTTTAGTTTCATTCATCCAGAACAGTCTATCTTATTTTTGAATCAGGGTCCTGGGAATCACCAACTGGGCTAGGTTAGCTTGCCAACAAGCCCCAGGTATCTGTTCATCTCCACACTACCAGAGCTTGAACTACAATGCCTGAATTTTATAAAGATATTAGGGATCCAACTCAGTCCTCATGTCCACCCAGCACAAGCACTTTACTGAATGAGGCATTTCCCCCAAGCACCAAACCAGCTAATCTTAATGAAAAAACTATAACCTATGCAAAACCATTGGGAATGACTTTGCCTTTCCAATTACCAACTTAGAAGCTTTACAAATATTTCCCAATTAATATTCTGCAGTATAATTTATTGAAATTTCCCAGCATTCTTTTCTGTCTTTCTGAAGTATACTGATGAGAACAGGAGACAAAGAACTCCAGACCTACTAGCTGCTTTGTGGTTTAGTAGAGAATAGTATGTCCTTACTGCTCTCCTACCCTCTCAACAATTTTGTGGTTGATATCATGACAGCATCCCTACATTGTCCCTGACAATGGTTGAACCTAAGTCTTAGGCAGTTTTCTGGTATCTAAGACATTAATCACTGGCCTTCATTATATGAATCCATGTTCCTACACTCACTTGTCCTCCTCAACATATCTACAACACTCACAGACCTATATGTGTTCTAGCCCTAGTGACGGAACAGATGATTTTCTCCTTGTTAAACAGATCACTGTGTTGTCTCTCTTTCTTTCAGACTTCAGCATCCCATGATTGTCTTTAGAGAAGCACAGTTCCCACATATAAAATGACACCATGTGCTTCCTCAGGATAACTCAATATTTAAATAGTCTATGGAAAAAAATACTGATCAAAACTTTTAGTGGGGTCAGAGAGATGGCTCAGTTGTTCAAAGCACTTGCTGATCTTCCATAGGACCCAGGTTTGATTTCCAATACCCTAGTCAGGGCAGCACACAATGATCTATAACTCCAGTTTCAGGGCAACTGATATGCTCTCTTGCCTCCCTTGATGCACATGTACACAGAGAGGGGGGAGGAGGAAGGGAGGGGGAGAAGGGAGAATGAGAGTGATATATTAAAATTAAAACTTAAAAACTTTTCTTATTTTTGTGGGCATCAAGGTGAGATGGGTCAAGCCTGTAATCCCAGCATTTAGTAGGCTGAAGCATAAAAACAGGTTTAGTCTCAGGGCTACACAGTGAGTGGTAGGTCAGGATCCTCTACAATTGAGACCCTTTCTCAGAAAAACAAACAGACATACACCACACACACACACACACACACACACACACACACACACACACACACACACACACACACTTTTTCTTTCTGTATGACACCAATAATAAACCCAGAATTCTTGTTGCCTCATGCTTAAACGTATGCCTTGTTCAGTCATCCATTTATCCCCATTACTCTAAGGCAGGCATCATCCTGGGGTCACATAATTTTAAAAAGTCCCAACTCTGGGGAAAGGCAGCAGCTTTCTGTTGGTTGTAAATCATAAACTTAACTAGGAAGAGGAAATCATGATTCCTGATCAATGCAGACAGCTTTGCCGATGTTTTCTTATTTGTTTTTTGTTTTTGTTTTTAGATAAACATCTTCTCTAGGCTGCTCTAAGCTGATCAGTGAGGTGCTGGGGGAGATCCTGCAGGTCTCTAAACAGGTTCATTTGCTGTTCTTGTGTGTTTGATCAGTTACCATTAACCTCTCCTCTTCCAACAATGTCTGCTTTTCAAGAGAGGAGCTTTCTGCTCAATAACATTCCTCTCCAGCCCTTCCATGTGCACTGTAGCAGGTGTGCAATAAACCTAGCAGGTGCTCATAACTAAACCTTCTGAAATTTGTCTTCAAACTCTACAAAGGGCAGCTGTCATCCTGACCTTCTGCCCATCTGCTGTGTCCCTAGCTTAATGGCTGACACTGTGGCAGAACTCAGCTCTCTGGTTTCTGCAGGAGAACCTTCATATGTATGCAGATGGCCCTTGTGATGACTTTTCAAAGTGTGGCCCAGAAGCAGAGCTGGAGGAGGCACTACCTGTAACCTTGTCAGGACTACTGAACCAGAGGCCATATCTGTGTTTTAATAGGCAAATCTAACCCTAAAATACTGCCAGGTGATTTATTTAGTTTGTTTGCTTATATTTTAAATAGGATGCTCCTATGAAGTAAAGAGATACCACACATTGAACCCTTGCTCACAATTCAAAACTATCATTTCCCATAGTTATAGGACCTTCTTTCAAAAAACACCTTTAAAATGGGAGCTGTGTCTTCCGACTACAGTTACTCTCAAAGACGAAGTGCACAATTCACCTGGGCCCACTGCTTTGGCTCAGTAGTGCCCAGGAAAGCATTTCTATCATTATGGAGTCCTGGGCTTTGTTTGGTTATTTTCTGTCCTCGATACTTTTGGAATCCTGTTTACTTAAACATGCTTATTCTTCATTGACCCCTTCATTTTTTTCTTCTACAGGGAGCCCTCCTAACTACTATGTCAGTGAAATCTTAGACTAGTGAGCTCATTTCCTTCTTTTTATGCCTCTCACATTGGTACTGAGTGTCAGGTGCTGTACTGAGCTGCCATGCTATTTCTCTGGCACAGTACAATTCCTCCAGCAATGCAGGGCAAACTTCCCTTTGTACTTCTTCAGCATTATCCAGTGTTTTACAATAATAAGTCACTCAAGTATTTAACGAGAATTTGTGGTTAAGGAACATATGTCAAGAAGCATGGTAAATACTACAAATACAAAGATGGGCAAGATATTAGAAGTATGATAAATGAATGAAAAGTATAGTGACTTTGGAGTAGGATGATTGTACCTGAAAAAGCAGAGGGTTGAAATCACTGGAGGACTTGCCTCCTACAGAAATATCCTGAATCTGATATGAAATCAGTGGGTAATTTTAGAGATATTTTTTAGTTCAAGAGTTAATATCTATCACATTCATTATAGGAAGCCAAACCACACTAATGTCATGTATGCAATGATAACAGAAACATACAAAAAAGAACTCTCCATTCTTGTTATTTTAAAGCTCCTTCATGCTTCCTTAACATTCACTCCGCTCCTTATTTTGCACATAACCTATTATTCGAAGTAAACCTTCTTCATTTTTGATGATCGTGTTCAGGGCTATGAGTGGTTTAGAAGCAACAGAGATTGAGCATTTGTTTTATGTATGACTGCATCCAATCAAGTTCTAATGTATTGCTGTCCTCTCCTAAATGCTTTGACTAGTTATAATAAATCATTCAGGCCCTACTATGTGCTAACATTCATTTTGTTTAAGTTTTACCCAGAGCCAGACAAATAAGCAGTCATATATTAATTCCTTAGTCAAAGGCATGCTCAAAGCCCAGCGGATGATGCAGCAGGAAGCTTGCCCACCTGTGTAGTGAGAACATCAGGAAGGAAGGGCTGTTGTATGAGTGAAGACACAGCTTAGGCTGTGCAGGAAAAGGAGGATGGAAGATAACAAGAGTCCCCTTCTTTCTCCACCCACTGTGGTGATTATTTTTCCTTGACCAGTAGCTGTTAACCCTGTATTAGAAACTCAGAGGATGTCAATGCTTGACTGTATCTGTGTTTTTAAGGCCAAGTTAATTGATTGTCAAATCCTAAGAAGTTACCAGTGAAACTTCTTGTGAGGCGAAGATGAAAAAAAAAAAAACAATTAAAATATTAAGGAGATGAAAAATCAGACAGTTTCCTACAGATGTTAAAAGGCAGTTGATATTTGATACTTAGTTGATCTTCAGTATTGAAAACAATAATTGTTGTCAAGATTCGAATATATGCTATTCTTTAAAACTTGCTACATACATTGAATTTCATACAAGGCTCAGCCAACAACTATTTATATATGGGGAAGGAGTTTTATTTCCATATTTTAATTTAATGTAGTAAAACAAGATTGTTATCTTCTCTAATAACTGCCCTATGAATGTAATAACCACGTGTTCTGAATTTCCAGGATAGGCTCAACATTAACTTTTTAATCTTTATTAAGTACATACAGCTTCTAACTCAAAAGTATGTGATTTCTATGTTTACAAGGGAAATAATTCTTTACTTTCAATAAAATACAGTTCTTCTATATTACAATGTTTTATTGTAATCTTGCTAACTGAAAATATATGTGGTGATTCTCCTCCAAGTACAAAAACTTTAATTACCAAAACTAGGCAAAACGTATCTATTTTTCATTAATCTAAAGCTACGTGTTGCTGTGTGATTTTGTAATTTACAAGTATTCCATTTGGGATTGCTGTGTTTTAGGCTGGACTGGATTATGGAAACATTTGTATTGGTTCTAAGGCTGAAGACACTGATGCTCAAGGATAAAGGACCTGCCAACATATGACACACCTAAATAAAAGGTATCATCTGCACTACCAGCAGGAGAATTTAGATGGAAACATTGTTCTAATATTTTATATGATAAAGCTGAAGTGCTGTGGAATGTCTTTTGTACACTGTGAATATGTGTTGTTCTGATTGGGTCATAACAAATAAAGCCATTTGGTCTATGGCGAGTCAGCTTATAGCTAGGCAGGAAATTGAAGAGAGAGACAGGAAGAAGAAAGGCAGAGGGAGAGGAGACTCCAGCCTGTCACCCAAGGAACAAGAACATGCCAGCAGACTGGAAAGCCACAGAATAGGTGGCAAAACATAAACTAATAGAAATGTGTTAATTTAAGTTATAAGAACTAGCTAGCAAGAGGCCTGCTATGTGCTACGCAATTGGTAATTAATATAAGCCTCTGGTAACTATTTTATAAGCTGTTGTGGGACTGCAGGCTGGGTGGGACAGGAGAAACCTGACTACACTGAAGTCTTACCCACTAACCTGTAAATCAAGTAGATAGGTGGATTATTGTTAAACATATGATACTTGTGAAATGAAATGTGATGAAATAAATATGCCTGTATTAATTCAAATAAGAAATTCTTGATGGTTGATAAAAATAATTTCAATTTCCTTGGATGTAATAATTTGCATTCCCCTGTAAAACATGAAGAAGACTCCATTCTTCGTCTGACTTGGTCACAGAGACAGCTAAGAGGCCCTGGGTGTGTTTCCTATCCACAGCCATAATTGCAATTTACTCCCAATTTCTGAGAGCTCAGTAAAGATGTTGATTTCTCTTTTAGATTGGAATTGATTTTGATTTCATCTGTATTAATTACTTCTAATGTTTCTTTGGTGGAGATGGTATGGGGGAAGGTCCTCACTAAAATAAAAGATAATAATAAAACCCAGAAATAATTGCAAGGAAAAAATTCCCTTATCCTTTCTCTTAACATACATCTTAAAATATAATTATATTACTACAGCTCTGTAGTAGAGCTTGAGATCAGGGATGGTGATACCTCTGGAAGTTGTTTTATTGTACAGGATATTTTTAGTTGTTCTGGAGTTTTGTTTTTCCATATGAAGTTGAGTTTTGTTCTTTCAAGGTCTGTAAAGAATTGTGTTGCACTTTTGATTTGTAAATTGCTTTTGGTAGGATTACCATTTTCATTATGTTAATCATACTGATGAATGAGCATAGACAATCTTTCCATGTTCTGATTATCTTCTCCAAATTCTTTCTTCAAAGACTTAGAAGTTCTTGTCATACAGGTCTTTCAATTGCTGGCTTAGAGTTACCCAAAGATACTTACATCGTTTGTGGCTATTGTGAAGAGTGTTGTTTCCCTGATTTCTTTCTCAATCCTTTTATTATTCATATATACAAAGGCTACTGGTTTTGTTTTGTTTTGTTTTTGAGTTAATGTTGTATCCAAACACTTTGCTAAAGGTCTTGGAGAGATCAGGGATATAAGAAACATACCTAAATATAATAAAAGCAATATACAGCAAGCTGACAGCCAACATTAATTTAAATGGAGAGAAACTCAAAGCAAAAACCAAAAACAAGACAAGGCTGTCAACTCTCTACATACCTTGTCATATAGTACTTAAAGTTCTAGCTACATCAGTAAGCCAACAAAAGCAGATCAATGGGATACAAATTGGAAAGGAAGAACTCAAACTCTTTTACTACTTGCACATGACATGATAGTATACATAAGCAACCATAAAAATTCTACCAAGGAAGTTCTACAGCTGATAAACATGTTTATTGGATATGTAGCCTGAACAGGCTGGTCATCTCCTGGGTCAGATTAGTGACTGCTCCAATTGTCATCAGAGAGCCTTCATCCAGTAACTGCTGGGAAAAGATGCAGAGACCCACAGCCAAACAGTAGGCTGAGATCAGGGAATCCTGCTGAGGAGAGGAAAGAGGGATTGTAGGCCAGTGGGGTTAAGAACACTAAAAGAAAACTCACAGAAATAACTAACCTGGCTCATAAGAACCCACAGAGTCTGAACTAACAACCAGGGAACTTGTATGGGATTGACCTAAGACCTTGACATATATGTGACAGTTGTGTAGCTTGGTCTAGTTGTGATACTCATAACAGTGGAAACAGGGCCTGTCCCTAATGCTTTGACTGGTTCTTGGGAAACTGTTCCTCATGCTAGATTGCCTTACCCAGCCTTAATAAAAGGGGAGTTGCTTAATCTTATCACAACTTGATATACCATGTTTCATTGATACCCATGGTTGGCCTGACATTTTCTGAACAGAAACAGAGAAGGAATGGATTGATGGGAGGGGATGGAAGAGAAGGGAGGAAGGAAACACAAGGCAAGAAGGGAGGGGAAACTACAGTTGGAATGTATTGAGAGACCTTGTCTGTCAGACAATGGAAACCAAAGTTTGATTTCTTTGGGTCATTCACGGGATTGTGTCTTTGTCTCCTCATTCTCTGTTTTCATTTACTAGCCATTTTTGGGTGCACTCTCTATCTTTGCCCAATAAAAATTTCAAACTCTCAGTATTCCAAAAGCCTTCCTGTAGATTTCAAGGTGATATAAGGTGCTCTTAGTAGACTGACAAGTTTTAGTTTGACTCCCTTAGATACCAGATATTTTCCCTGTAGAGAGACAATATATACCCAGGAACGTAGTTCACAAGTCAGTATGACCACAAACAATGAGGGAAACAAGCAAAACCGAAACTCCAAACCCACTAAGGATAGTGTCATTAAATTCAATATTCGTCATGAGTGGGACATTTTTTGTTTGTTTTTTTGAGACAGGGTTTCTCTGTGTAGTTTTGGTGCCTGTCCTGGATCTTGCTCTGTGGATCAGGCTGGCCTCGAACTCACTGAAATCCATCTGACTCTGCCTCTTGAGTGCTGGGATTAAACGCAAGTGCCACCACTCCCTGCTCCAATGTTTTTTAACAGTTGCTGAATATTTAACACCTGTTCCCTCTCTCCTACATATGAATTCTCTGCTCTGCCTCAGACACCTGACACCTTGATGATACACCATGCCAAGTCTGAACAACCCTTCAGAACACCAGACCAGGAGAATTTTCACGGTTTGACTGCCATGATTTGCCCATGGTTTGTTGCAATGGAAACACATATTGAGGCTGGTCCCCAAGGTAACCAGTTTGACTGGTGTGGAGACCACAAAAAAGATGAATGTGTTTATTACACACATATTTTGTGGTCTTGTTTTCTCTGTCATGGAAGTGGACTCATGAAGCTTTCAAAGTAGGAATGCTCTTGTCTTCTGCCTTGTCACATAACCTCTCTTCCACACTTGTGACCTGTTCTGCTTTGTCACCTTACATATTGCCACATTAGGTGACCCTCACCATAAGCTAATCCACACAGTGCTATGCTCTTGGACTGCCAGAATATTGAATCCAAAATAAACCTATATTCTTTATTATAGCTTCAGATACTTTATTATAATGCCAGTCTAAGACATTCGCTAAACTAATTAGTTATTATTCCTGACCTTTATTAAGTGTTCTGAACTCTGAGAGATCTGGCCTTCTCTCAGTGTTCACATCTGAGACTGACTTTGTTAAGCTCATTTTCCATTAGCTCTCTTCTTTCAGGCGGTGGACTGGCTGACCAGTAATTACCAGTTCCAAACAGTATACCCCAAGACTGCAGCTGGATATAAATTAAATTCCCAGGCTGTCTCTGGGTTTCTCTAGTGCTTTCCTCAGGGTGCACTCCTCACCTGTTCCATTTCCACACAGAGTGCTGGGGGATAGAATAGAGACCATCAACAGAGCTATAGTGTGTATGAGAGAATGAGGGAAAGGCCAGGCATGAGAAGGGGGAAATGGAGTTGCCAGAGAACCTTTCTTGACGATGAATGGAGAGGACAGCGGTCAACCCAGCCACTTCCAGCCTAGCCTCAGGCACAAACCTGAGGCAAGAACAAAGCAAAAGGAACTGAAGCCAACGAGAGAGTGAGTGCAGCTGAAAATACATATCAGACTGAATGTGATAAAACCTGGAAAGTCAAATGGCCAGAGGACTGTAGTGGCTTCTGGAATCTGCAAACGCAAGCAAACGTCTTGGTCCTGAGGCATTGCTGGAAGGGATGGGTTTTGTTCAAATCATATGTTCACTCTAAACTTCGTGTGTGATGCAACCTTCTGTACACAGTAAAATTAAGAACTGTAAAATACGAAAATATTTTAAAGCCATTAATGGTATTATTTCCTGACATTTAGACATAGACAGGAAATGGGAACCTTTTCCAATTACTGGACTCTTCTTTCTTTTCTAATGCCTAAGGGCTAAGCATTCTGTACATTTGAAATGACATTGAGTTTGATATGCTATATTTAGTTATCTATTCAACAAGCATTGATTACCTGCCTCCAGGACTCCCTGTCAAATGTGATAAATAAGCACTGTGGAGGAACAATATCTCCAACTGTCTAGAAGCAATTACAGAGAGGGCTAGAGCAGATGCATGGTGGAGTCCCTCTCTGAGGGCTATTTACAGAAGAATCAGCCCCTGAGAAGTAAAAGGAAACAGAAATGCAAGACTGTCTCTGGGAGTTGTGCTGTTGAGATCTGCAAGTCTAGTTGTACCTTAATTCTAGGGTTACAATGGACAAAAGTGGGTTTAGTTAGGATCAAACAATAAGGGGCACATCATGGTAAATTATGAAAGAAGCGAGAGAGAGAGAGAGAGAGAGAGAGAGAGAGAGAGAGAGAGAGAGAGAGAGAGAGATTAGGAATATAGTCAAAGAAGGAAGAGACTCTCTTTCTGTTGGAATAGGTTGCTACTCACTTCCTCTGCTGGGCTGAAGAGCGCCGGGTGCAAATCACAGCTACAACCACCACTACCAACACTGTGAGGATGCCAACGGTGACCACGGTGATCACAAGCAGGTTGCTGCTCTTCTGAGGGGTGGCGCTGCCATGTGGGGGATGCATTTGTCCAATGGGTGGTTCTGGGGAAAAGCAAGTATACAGGATTCAGGTTCAGGGAGAGGTAGTCACCACTGTTCATCATGTAAGAAAGGTGAAGTGTTCTTACTGTTATGGCCTGGTAAAGAGTGAAAACAAAATGATCCAAGTGACATTAAATATGCAAACTTGGACAGGAAAACTCATTTTAAATAGTCCAAAGTAGATACAATGTAAATATCAATTAACTAAAAAATGGTAATACATCAATTTAATAGAATACTACCCAATCATTTAAAAAAATGAAGTTCTGACTTATGCTACAACATGAGTTGTAGTTGATAATGTGATTGAATTTTGAGGAAAAATATTTTTTTGGTTTGGTATCCTATATATGTTAATTAAAAAGAAAATTTAAAAAACCCAACAATTCTGAGTATTTATTTATTTAATTTTGGTTTTTTGAGACAAGGTTTCTTTGTGTAGCTTTGGAGCCTTTCCTGGATCTTGCTCTGCAAATTAGGCTGGCCTTGAACTCACAGAGATCTGCCTGCTTCTGCCTCTGGGGTGCTGGGATTAAGGTGTGCACTGCCTCTGCCCAGCCAATTCTGAGTATTTATAAATTAATTAATAATTTTATCTTTTTATTAATAAAAAGCAATCGAAGTACTGAAACATGTCAAATTTAACATTGTTTCAAAATTGTGGTAAATATGATCTATAGATCTTTTGGTCAAATTTGCTAAACTGATTTTTCAAATCCCAGGCAGTACTACTAGCAAAGGTAATTGGTGATTCTTGGTGAGTATAGCAAGATGGAATTGAAGCAATTTTCTTGGTGGTTGTCATTCAAACAAAAATAAAGCACAAATTATGTTTTGAGAAGTTGAAGCATGTTCAGCATTAAGAAAGAATGTAGAGTATAATATAAAAATTAAATGTATCATAAAATTGAAGTAGTATCATATTGCAAATATTTAGCTTTAATTCTACGTGACATACAAAAATATTTAGGAAGCTTCTTCAGCATCTACAATTTCATTAAGGCTTTCAACAATGAGAGGATTCATGAACTACAGCACTATTTTTCGTTGTTTGCTTGTTGTTTTTTTTTTAGTTGAAATCCAAAAGTGAATTTTTGAAAGGGTGCCATGAAAGGAAAAGAACATAAATAATTAGCAGAGTCTAAATTTATTTTCAACTGCCCGAGTATCCTGACAATAAGCTATTATTCTATTACTATGCTTTGAAGGATGAACCCAGCTAATGTTGTGAGAGCCAGAATGTCCCCATAATTCTGTCAGTCTAAGGAAGATGTATGCAATTTCATTATGTGAGAGGTTTCAGAACAAAACAACTTAACACATTTTTGTCAATGCAGACTTCTTTTAAGGGTGAGATACAGGTACAGACTTGGCTTTCTGGGACCTCACTTGCATATTTAATTGGGAAAAACCACCCCGTTCTAAAACCTTGAAACATTACTAGGCCTTTGATTGGGAATCTCAGTTCACAAAGGCCTTTGCTGAATTGTTTATAATAGCCAGGACTTCTGTCAGAGCACATATTCACCATAATTCTTCTGCAAAATAAGTACAGGAAAGAGATGAAGGTTTTCTTTCGCCATCCACATGTCTATGGGTTTCCAGTTCACTTCCATCAGTCAGTGTAATAATTTGTGTCTCCAGCAGTGAGTCTAGATATATTGCAGGTACGTCATCAGTCTCATTCACTCAGCATACTCTTTCTCAAACATCATGAAGTGATGGAGAAAACTGAGGAGGGATAATGCCAACAGTTTCTGTGAACTAGCTGGAAGTCACTGAATGTCATTATCTGTTTTGCCTCCACGGATTTATCCTGCGAGGTATTGTTCATTAGGTCAAATTTAATTATGATTTTACCCTCACTAGGAATCTTATTCAGTTAAAAAGTGCATGTAATGGCATGCATTTCTCCAAATCACTGTCCTATTCTTCATCCGAGGACTAAATCCTTTAAATAGGAAAATTCTATTGATTGACATATTCATGTTGGTAGTTTGTGGCTTTGACAAGTTCAAGCACTTACACAAAACTTTTAAGTTTGATCCACACTGGGATTGCAACATTTAAGAAGTGAAAACCCAAGCATTTGAGTGTAATTTTGAATAATTTCTCATTGCTTATACATATAGGTTAAGAAGCATATATATACTGAAACTGAAATCTCTTGTAAAGAATTTACTTATGTTGGATGCTTAGGCAAATGTGAACAAATTGCAATTTTAGTTGCTAAATCTAACACTATTCAAGACTGCATCCTTTAAGATATATAGCTTCTGAGAGAAGACAATTTTGCCTGTGGTTTACACTTACTCTACCATTAACATTTACATCCAATATTACTGCTTAGCAATACTAAAAGCTATGAGGGGATAATTACTCCTTCTCCATTATCCATATGGTTTCCTTCTTTAATTTTCTGGAATTCTGTACTTCAAAAAGTACTATCCTGTTGTCATACTCATAACTGGGAATGGATTCCTATTCAAATGACTTCATAAAATTGATATTTCTCAAAATAGGTGTGTTAGGATGATTTTAAAGTGTATTATTTAAGAGTATGTATGAATGCATGTATGCATATAAATGTACTGTATGTATATGTGTGTATGTAGGGGAGCATGCATGTGTAGGTCAGAAGACCAACAATGAACATTATTTCTCTCTTTTCATTATGTGGTATAGGGATCTTCAGGATTGGCAGCTAGCACCCTTATACACTCAGGCATCTTGCTAGCTCTGTAGAATGGCTCTAAGGGGAAATGCTGATTTCTTAAAAGGACTCTAGAACTAGAACCTCTCTTTCATATATATATATAAATTCTTAGGGATTTATATACATACATTTCCTCACACAATTAAAGCAACCTTTAAAAAATAGGTCAACCTTCGTGAACTTTTTTCACCATCTCACCTTGGTAGTTTAATCTTTTGTTATTTTCACCTGGATAGTTCTTCACGTTGGGTTTTTGTTCCTGAAGGAATACAGTTTTAAACCTATGTCTACACTTTACTACTAGAACTCTACACTCAGTGGAGTCTTAGCAGCATTTCTTCAGTTACAAAAGAAATGTGTAGGGTGCGGTGTAAAAATATCTGTGTGCCACATGCACACAGTACCCAAGGAGGTCAGGAGATGATGTCGAATCCCCTGGAACTGGAGCTGTAAACAGTTGTTTTTGTGGTTATTTGTCACATAGGTGATTGGAATTAAATTATGATCTCTGCAGGAGTCACAGGTGTTCTTAACCACTGGGCCATTTCTCTAGCCCATTAATAGCACTTCTGGACTGACATTTTAAAATAGGAAGTGTGCCTGGTATAACGTTAAGGTTTAAGACAAACTTTGAATGGGAGTAACTTAATGAAACTGGCAACATTTGGTGGGCAAAATTATTAATATCCAAGTCTACTTACTGTACAAGAGAAGCCCCTTGTCTGTTTTCAGTTCTAACACATGCCTTTCACATTAATGCTGTGCACTCTGGCCTTGGGTTGACCAGAGACTGCCTGAGCTACACATTGACTTCTTAAGGATTACAGAAATGAGGGGGAGAACATGTGAGAAAAAACATGAAGATCTGGGCCTCCTGGAGGAAGCTTCCTGAATTTAATCTTACTTAGACCTAGCCGGAATATGTGTTCAGGACATCCTCTGAGGTCTGAATATCTTGACCCACCAAGCTAATGAATGTGTTGAAATCTAAGCTCTAGCTTAGTGAGATTCCATGGTGAGGCCTCTGGGTGTGGTAATGTGATGGAGGTGGACCCTTCATGAACTTAATCTGTGTCCTCATTAGAGAAGCCAAGAGAACCCAGTTATCATTTCCACCAAGGGAGGACACAGAATACACCATACGTGAGGTAAAGAAGAAGGTCTTCCCATATGCATAACCTACTGTAACCTTGGTCTTGAACTGTCTTTCCAGCCTTTGGAAGAACTGTGAACAACAAGTTCATGTTGTTTACAAATTATCCAATGTAAAGCATTTTGTGGTAATAACATGAATGAATAGAAAATATAAGTGAAACTAAATTTATTTGTCTATTAATAAAGGGCATTAATAGTAGAGGAAGTTATAGGCAGAGATTGAAAAGTTATTAGGGGACTCTATCATTTGCTGTGGGACAGTGGACTAAGAACCTTGCTGTATAAATACACAGCACGTGCACGCGCGCATGCACACACACACACACACACACACACACACACACACACATTGTGTGCAAACCAGTATACTAATACCTCTTGGAAAATTATGCATTTGATTATACTAGCATACAATAGAAAGTAATCACTTAATTTTCCTATTTATTCTAATTTCATAACCAGAAAACAAATTAAATAACAATTTTGTCTTCCCGTCTGGATCTTTTATTAGGAAACCACCCAGATGGAAATGTATCTATTCATGAATCAAATCTCTCATGCAGCTCTCCTAAAGCGGTTAAATAATGCTGTTAGTTATAAAACAAAACACTGTACGGCAGTGAAGGAGAATGAGCGAGAACTACTTTCAGTACATGGATAAATCTTAACGAATTTAAAGATAATGACAAATTATAGCAGGATGCATAGAGGATTTAGGGTAATTGTTATTTTCATAAAATTACAAATATGTGAAATAATATATTATTTCTTTACATAGTCCTGTGTAGGAAGCATCAAACTGAAAAGTACATCAAAAAACTGAAAACAGACGGAAAGGTTGTGGTAATGCAGACACATCCCGGAGATCTCAAATATATGATCAACAGAAGCATCTTAGAGGTTGTTATATTTTGATACATAGTAATACAGATATTATTATATTTTGAATATGTTAATTGCCTTTCATAAGCCAAACCAACATGTTTTCCAATGATAAGCATGATTCACTAGTCCCTTGATTAGAGTTAATTTATCCTTTCAGATTCTGTTTCAGCAAAACTGTGACCAGCTTGTGGAGTGTGGCTTTCAGTCTGCTCTATGTTCATTACCTGGTGTTTCTTCTATGTAGTCCCCTAAAAGCCACGGTTATATGGAAAAATTTCACTGGAGGGAGCAAGAAAACTGCCTAAACTTGAGAATACAAAGAACAGCTAATAATAAAATATTATTATGGGATTTAAAGAGTAAATATACCTTTTGAGCTAAAAGTCCCAGTAACTTATCAAACATAGTTGCCTTCAAGCTAATTAGAGACAGGTGAGAAAATACTCTGTTACACTGGGCTGTAGGCAAGTCTGTGGGTCATTTTCTTGATTAATGATTGATGTGGTAGGGTGCAGCCTACTGTGCGTGATGCCACTCATTGGCAAATGGTCCTGGGCTGTATAAGAAAGTAAGCAAAGTAATGTACAAGGAGTAATACACTAGGCAGTGTCTTCCATGGCCTCTGCTTCAGTTCCTATCCACAGGTTCCTACCTTGAGCTCCTACCCTGATTTTCCTTACATGGACTAAAAACTTAATCTGAAATAACCCTTTTTCTCCCTACATTGTTTTGGTCAATGTTTTCTCACCATATTAGAAAGCAAACTAGGAAAGATCTGTATCATTTATGGATTGCTCAGTACTGGAACTTGTCTAATTATTTTTCATGCACCTGCCACCTCTAATTGTCATCATTTCCTGGTAGTATGTGTGAAGTTTGCTAATAACATCATTTTTCTATCACCACAGTAAAACCCTAAGTCCACAGTCCTTGCCCTTGTCAATAGAAAATTTATTTTGCATACTGAAGAATTAACTGTGTAATTAGTGTATCCAATCCAATAGAACTCAATTTATATACTTACCATTGAGAGTGCTTCTATCAATCAAGTTAGTATCAACCGGCCAATAACCTCCATCTCCATGACGACCTGTGTGTATCAGCACATTAGAATGTTAGTGGACATATCTCAGGGAACTACAAACAAAACAAAATGAAATAGCAAAGAAAAATTCTAAGTCTACATACAATGAATGATCCAAATTATTTGGGCCAATTCAATACATGTTATTTTTGCAATGGGTAAGAAAAATCTGTCATTCTTATACTAATGAAATTCAGTTCTCTGGGATGAAACCTCCTTGTTTTCTTTCTTTTTTTCCCCTCTCAATATTTTTAATATAGTACCAAGAAACAAATACAAAAGGCCCAAGAGTGCCATACTAACTTGCTTTCTCCTGAAGACTTCAGGATAAAGATGACTTGGATCCTGGCTCCTAGGTCTAGCCAGCGTTTGTTATCTTCTACCTATCACATATTTGTAGCCAGTTCCCATTGCTGTCTTACCGAGCCAAGACTGGTTTCATTTTAAATGTGGCTTGGAATACTTCCTACTACGTGCCAAGTAAGTTGCCTGAGAATAAATACTAGATAGAGAACAAAGAATATGATCAAGAGCCCCCACCTACCTAGTCTACATATTAGTTGCTAACACACAGAAAAAGAAGGCTCCTTCACTATAGTAATGGGAGCTCTGCCTCCCATAGGTGTGAAACAGATGCGAACATTGTGTTTAAAATAATAGAGTCACAAATTAATAAAAATAAAAACTTATATGATAATGAAAAGTTAACTAATGATACTGTATTACAGAAGACCCTTTATTCTATCCATAAATATGGGGAACTATAATTATTTGATTAGCTTTGATCTTTAGAATATCTGGGTGGACCACTTATAGAAAAATATTAGAGACTTGACTCTATAGAAACATGTTCCAGCATATAGCATTTGTTTCTGAAATAATTCTACTTAGTATAATGACTAAGGCGTTGGCCACTGTAACAGGTGATTTTGTTAGGGTCCATTGATAGGTAACATGTTCCTTTATCTTTTTGACTTGTGACATTCCTTTGCGTACCTGACTTTTTTTTCACTGATGCTCTCTAAGGATTTCATTGTTTTATTTGCAAAAGTGTAGTGGAGAAGCAACTTACTATTTTGTTCACTGACTCTGAGCAGAATTTTAAAAATTCTTTGGATATTAGTTCTCAGTTGAAGTCACCATGGGCACCAGGCTTCCAATAAGCAATGAAAGAAATTAATTCAAGAATATAATTCAAGTACAGTGAATCATGCTTTTCACAAAAATTGGCATATGTAAACACCACTGGGCTTTGACTGTGAGTGTGGAAGGAAATAGAAATTAGGGGGATATTTCTATTTGTATGTAGTAGGGAAGCTGGGGGTTCACTTGTAAAAAACAATTTAAGTGAGAAAACACTGTGGACATTTTGGTGGGCTAACTACATCAGTGGACAGTCTTAACCTTTCTCCAGATACTCAACTTATGTAATAAACACATCTGAAGTTTCAAAGAACACAGGAGAAGCTTTGCCTATAGCACACTGTGGGATCAGTGTTGGAAGAAATGAAGTGAAACTGAAGTTCTGTATGAATATTAATAATATTTTTTTGCAGCAACTGAAAGTGCTAGATTGCAAAGCAGTCAGCCAAAAGACATGCTAACAACCTAATCACTTAGGCCAGTAACAGCAATAAATGACTCCTGTAGGGAGTAATGCTATATTGGCTGGAAATTAGGTAGATAGCCTGGGGAGGATTTTCCTTTTTCTCCAGCCTCCTGACAAATGTCTTTTTAATGAAGTTTCTAACTCTCTTTGCTAGTTTGTGGGAGGATGTAAAAACAAGTGCACAAGCACATTCATATATTACTCAGACAGGAAGCCATATGGGTCTGCAACCACTTGGATTTACCAGGCTATCAAATACATTGAGAATACAGTAAGTAGAAAATACCTCTGGTATCCTGTAGGCCAGAATGCTGGACTAGATAAAGGCATTGTGTAAGTACTCAAAATAGCATGAGCTTAAAACATGGACACTTTATACCCAAAATTAAGTGTGTTGATATGGTTAGCTTTTTGTTGTTTTTCACTAGATTGATATAACAAAATAAAATTAAGTAACTCTTAATGGACTCATCAGAAAGTCTCTTTTAGGAAACGTGATATAATCAAGGAGGAAGATTGGATTTATGGTAATTTAGGTATCATGTAGTAGTTCATCCGGAAAAGCACAAAACTCATTTCCAGGATATTGATGAACCTAAGATACCTTGATCTAAAGACAATGGAATTGAGCTTTAATTTTGTGCTAAGTTTCCTCTCTCTGAATGATGCTTTTATGCTCACAGGAGGCTTTCCTGAACAGCAAGTAACAAATAACTACTACTACTAGTAATTGCAATGGCAACAAAATATGCCTCCACCACTGTTAGGCAAGTTCCAGGAAGCTAACAAACAAGAAGACACTAGAGAGCTTAAGGAAATGATAGTAATGATGCTGTTGCCAGGCAGGACAATACATGTTTGAGGAAGTACTTCTCTAGAATGATCTGTTCAGTTAACTTGGTGGATTTCATAAGCATTGATTCACAGAAATAGAGGCGAAGTAAGAATTTGGAGGATCATTTGCATGGAAGTCAGTCAAGGTAAATATTCCAACTACTGCCTTATCCCAAAGGTCTCAGCTTCATTAAAGGAGAATTAAATGGTAATAATTTATTCAACATTTATTGAATGCTTACTACACAAAGGGCATATTCTTAGATTCTCAGGGAAGGGGGGGTATAAAAAGATGCATTAGCATTCTGTTCTGTGATAGCAGCTAGCATTGGTTAATTATGTCTAAAGCTTAAATAATCCTATTCATAGTTAATAATAACCAGCTATTGGTGGTTTGTAATTCACTCTGGGTTTAATGGTTTGAGCATGACTTAATTCATCCATTTCTATACAACACTGACAGATTTTCCTAAAATTTTTTTTTTCATTTATCTAGTATCATTATAAGGAATACCTGAAAATTTGTGGTGTTGTAATGTTATCGCATTAAAATTTTAATGATTAAAATTTATGAATCCTCAAATTCTTTTTACATAATATGCTAAATCTACAAAATTTAAAGTTTGTGAGGATCCCAGAGTAAATTTAAAAGTAAGCTCAGGTCTGTGACCTCCCTGTCATTTGCTCCCCGGATTGAAGATGAGAAGGGCAGAAGTCTTATGGCTGCCTTTGGGGAGTATGCAAATTAGCTTCTGCTTTATGCTCATCCCAGTGGCACAGGTGATGAGCTCTCACTACTGGATAAGAGACTCCTGTCAATTAAGATGCTTTTCAATGCATTACTAAATACTGTGCATTCTACTTTATTGTATTTTTACAGTTTTTTCCTTGTGATTTTGTTCTCAGAGTCCACTTAAAATATTGCTTCTATACTTTTATTGTGGTATAGTATGTGTATGTGCATATGTGCATATGCATGTGTCTTTTTCAATGTGTGTAAAATGAACTTATATTAATGTTTATTTTGTGTCCTCACTTGCAGCACAGATGGATACTATTTCCCAAGATAAATAATTTTCCAGCACCTAGAAAAGATGAATTATGTTGGAGTTTTGGTGCTAGGATCTACTTTTTTCTGTGGACATTTATAATTTCAGGAAGGGGAGTGGGACATTAATGTGCAGAGGCCATTTAGGAAGTTGGATGTGGTAACTGTAATCTCATCTTTAATCCATCTTCTCTGAATGGGGATTCAGAGGGTCCACACTATCAATCCCCAGAGAAATACATATGGGCCATAATCTAAATCAAATGGGCAGATTGGTCATCGAACAAATACTTGGTGCACAACCTCCCAAGGATGCAGAGCACGGAGTTATCTTCCTGATCTTAGAATTGGTTTTCTGAGAATAATTCCAGGGGTAATGACGAAAATTGCATCGACTTTCTGTCTTGTACACCAATGGATAAAGAAGATCCATTAATGCCACCTGAATACAATTTTGCTGTCCAGCCCACAGATCACATTGAGATATATTTAAAACAGATGATTTGTCAGCAGCAAGATATGTGTGTAAGAGATCAATTCATCATGCAGTTGATAATACTGCTGACTTTGGGCAAAGATATCAGGACATCAAAACCCAGGAAACAGAGCAATAACGAACAGCCAAGAGTTTTCAAATACATATTAATAGAAAGTAGCTGCTCACTTGTTCCTAAGGTCCAATGCACCATGTTTAAATAAACAAAAAAGCAATCACCGGGCGAAGGAAAACATTAGTGCTTCAGATGCAACAGCAGCTAGAACTCTCACCTCATGTGAAATTTAGTGCTGAGTAAACGCGCAGTCTTTTCCCTTCTTCAAAACCTTTGGTTAAATTTGCCCCCTGCAGAGATTCCGAGAGCAATAATTTGCCAAGTAGGTGGGGGTTGGGGAATGACTGAGTTGCCTGGAGTGAGAAAAGCATTGTGTGCATCCCTCTCTGTGCATTTTAATAATGAAAGTTTAGCTTTATTTTTCTATTCTCATTCTTGTCTGTACACCATTTACTGTGAATAGGATTGACACTTGCTAAGAAGAAAATAAATTTATAAGAATCCTTAGAAATCAAACTAGAAATTAAGATTAGAATTTCATGTATAAATGAGACAAGTACTGTGAGCAGATGGCTGTGGAAAAGAACGTGCTGTGAGAATGAAAGGAAGGACTAATTGTGGTATCTGCTAGCCATGGCATCCTGTACATAGGGAATTTATACGGATGATTCTTTTATCCTAAATGCTTGCTCTTGGTGGACATCTTAATTTAATTCTGAGTATTGACATCCTCAGGCAAATGCGTAGTTTGACCAATTCATGGGGGGGGATGGTTCCCTGAGGAACTGCCTAAGGTAGGATAACACACACACACACACACACACACACACACACACACACACACACACACACAAATAATGCATTTTTTTTCTATGACCAGTAAATAAAATCAGCACTGTCAGACTTTTCTGGACTACTAAATATGGAGATGAGAGATGCCAGTCAACAAAACAATTTAATGTGAACATCTTACTTCACTAATCAAATATGTAAATGGAAATATATAATTTATATGCTATAGTACAATATATAATATAAATATTCATGTACTTATTTCTAAACATTCTATCAATTCTGAGCCTCGCATTCCTGACATTGAACTAAAGAAAATGAGCAATAATTAAAAAGGGACCGAAGAGTTCAAACAAAAAAATAATATCTTGAATCCCAACTAAGCAGTTGACTTTCTCCTTCAAGATACCAAGGAAAGAAAACCTCACAATTCTGAATTTTATGACCCATTATGAAAATTTGCTACCTGACCCTGATGGTCTATATTACAATCAGCCTTATTTTTAAAGCCCAGTACTTTACTAGTTGTTGTAATTATTATTAACATAAATTTAGATGTAGAACTGATTAACAATTCAGTTATTAATAGAACAGAAGCCAACTATCTGTTCATGGGGTGGAGGTTGGTGGTACTTTCTGAAGTTGTTTATTTCCACTGGTCTCTCCTTATTTCTTTTTGTCTCTAGCACATCTGACACAATGGCTATCAAGAAGAATCTCAGAAATCACTTTTAGATTCAGCCCTGTCCTTTACAAAACTCTAAAGCATCATTCTTTTTTTCAATATATAAGGGTTTTCTTGGATGACAAAGCCTTCCTAGCAGCTCATTTACCAGACCCTGATACCATGGACGATGAGGCACAGCCTTATGTAGTTCATAAATAGAAACTGCTCTCAAAGTCCACAGAATGATTCTCCCCAGAGTGCTATACAAGATTATCCCAAACTTGGGGTTGCAAAGTGCTTGTGTTTAGATGAAGCCATAAGTCATACAGAGAAAGGAGAGAAGATACAGGGTACATTCTTCTCCAAGGGAAAGCTGCTGAATGAAGACATTAAACTATACACATCCTGCTGGTGGATATAAATAATGAGACTGTTGAAATTCCCCCTCCAAAACACACACACACACACACACACACACACACACACACACACACACACACATCTACTCATGCTGTATCCATACATTCAATAGGAAAGTTTTGTTCTGTTGTTTAGCAGTTTCCTTTGATATTTAACCATTCCGCACTATAGGTAAGCTCCTCAAGACAAAAAGGAAATTAATAAAAACAGTACTAGAAGTCTCTGAAAGTGACTGATTTCATTAGGCTCATCCTTCTTCAAGAGAACCGATAAAACAGAAGACTTTTGAGACTCCCTCTAAGACAAGCTAAGATTGATACAAACTCAGCTGCCTGCAGGAAGCAGGGACTGGAGACAGAAGAAACAAGGATCTTCTGGAAGAGGATCAGATCTACCAAGTCACCCAAAAAAGACAATCTACAACCTATTGAGCTGCCTGCAGGCTGTGTTCTCCTTTGCCAGCTTTTGTGAGTTGTCATCCATTCTGGAGTGGTCTGCTGTGGGGATAGTCTTTCTGTACACTGTGAACATGTGTTGCTTTCATTGGTTGATAAATAAAGTTGTTTTGGCCTATAACCAGGCAGAATAAGTCTGGCCAGGAAAGCCAATCAAAGATATAGGGAGCAGAAGGGTGGAGTCATGGTAGAGGCTGGCCAGCCATTCAGCTGCTGAGGAAAGCAAGACATGTAGAAAATGTGGTAAGAAGCCACGAACCATGTGGCAAAGCATAGATAACAGGTATGGGTTAATTTAAATGTTAGAGCTAGCTAGTAATAAGCCTGAGCCATCAGCCAAACATTTATAATTAATATAAGCCTCAGAATGATTATTTAAAAGCAGCTGTGGAACAGGGCAGGACAGAGAAACTCCATTTATATATGGCTCTCCAACATGCTGCCCATACATCCATATAAAGCCTGAGAAAGTCTAAAAACAAAAGGTTCTAGAACACATAAATGGAGCCCCAAATAGTTTCCTTGTTGTGTCTCTCATGTGGGCCTTCACACAGAGATGCCCTGGTGTGCATGCTTGAGCTACATCATAGCAGATTCCTTCTGCAGTACACAGGGGCATCTCCAGGACACATAGCACACTGCATAGTGGTTTTAGCTTTTGTTCATACAGACAAAAAGAGTTAAGAAACACAGCAAAAACATTCAGACAAAAAGACCTCTAAATGGGTCGTGGTGTATTTAAAAGACATGCTTAGAAACCTTTAATCCCAGCACTCAGGAGGCAGAGGCAGGTGGATCTTTGTGAGTTTGAGGCCAGCCTGGTCTACCGAGCAAGATCCAGGACAGGCTCCGACACTGCACAGAGAAACCCTGTCTCGAAAAAACCAAAAAAAAAAAAAAAAAAAAAAAAAGAAAGAAAAAAAGACATGCTTAGAGAAAAGAGAAAAAATATACATACAGCCTTAAATTAAAAGCATAGATTTTTAAAATAATAAGATAAAGTCTTTAGAAAGGGGAGGAAAGTAATATAAAGAAAATGAACCATGTGAGGATGGAAAACATACAGAGTCTGGATTATGTATGTTGTGTTTTCTTTGGATTTTTTGACTGTTAAGCTAACTGCTGAGAGACATTTGATTGTGGGGACTGCTAAGTTAAGCTAACCTATATATTTTAAAAATACCTTGACTTCAAAATTTGAGTCTGAGGCCTGTATGGCCTTGAGAGGTTCTTCTGCTTTTGTTTCCACAGAAGGTGAGAGTCTACGGATTCTTTCTTGGGTAGAGGAGATCAGGTTTAATTGAGGAAGAGCCACTGAAAATCCTGACTACAGACATGGGAAAATAAACCTAAAGTAATTACAAGACATGTGATGTCTCTTTTACCTGCTCAAACCCAAAAGAAAAAAAAATATATTTGGCTGGTTTGAGTACAATACACAGTTTATACTTATATCAATTCAGATATATTTGTTACCTTTAAAAGTTTATATATTTCAGAACAAGGAAAACAAATACCAATAAAAACAGATAAACAGATGGCCCAGATGATCCAACCTTCCAATACCTCTGTTATAATTTCCTTTGAGTTTTGTATCCAGAAAGCTGCAAGGCTGCTGGCTGAAATGGACCAGCCGTACAAAACATCCAAGTCAGGACTTGCCCGAACTCTAAATTTTCTCAGGGTCCCCATAAGTTTACAAGTGCCCCCAATCGACAGGGAGTGGTGTAGAGAACTATGTCCAAATTTTCAAAATATTGTTTACAAATGTTTGTTTTCATTTAAGGGGATAGGCTATAAAATGTTAACAGTCATACTCAATTTCTTTCTAAAGATGAAAGGAGGATATGATACAGAAATGACAGGGAATAGGGCAGATTATTATGGGAAAACGGTAGATTATTGAATCTACTTTAATTGAAAAAACAACTGTTAATCTCAAAATATTTGCAGTGGTATGGATTTTAGTTTATTGATACAAATTTAAAGTAAATTTTGTTAAACTATATGTATTTGTCTACTCTTGTTTAAGGCATTATGTTTATGTAGCTCATTTAAAATGCAATATCTAATTAAAAACACAGACTAATACTCAACTATAATAGTCAAACTTATAGCCATATTAATTAGGTTTTCTAGGTATATATAGATATATTTTAATTAGGTAAGTAATCTTCAAACACTTCAAAGACCGATTGAATGAGACATTTAAAATGTTTTAAGTACTTAGACTTTTTTCAACAGTGAGACACATTTATGCCTGGCAGCACCAATTACTTCAAAGAGAATCAATGGCATCGAGGAAACTCCTTATGGAGTTTGCTTTCAATGTAGCAAGGCTAGCCATTTGGTCAAAAAACTTCTCTTGCTTGTATTGCTTGACAGTATGATGTATAAACTGGACATAGAGGACCCACAGGAAAGTAATGGCTAAATTTTGCCAAAACAAGGCAGGATTCAGGTTCCTGCTCCACACAAGAAACTGCAGACACTCTGTAGGACACAGAGGAAATCAGCTAATGAACTTTGTCAATATAGGTGAAACAGTCCTTCAAATTTCCTGCTTCAGTAAAGAGTCTACCAGATACATTGGGGCGATATAGGCTAAAGATGGAAGCCCCAATGTTACAGAAGAACTTTGAGTGACTGTCCAGGTAGCAAAATGTCTGTCATTTCTAGAATTTTGGAAGTTGCTTGCAATATACTTCTTGTTTACTCAGGTAATATTATATCCTTGTGGGATCTTTCATGGAGTTGATGACCAGATAGTTATAATTATAGTTTTCCTTAGTTATAATAAAAGGTAAATTAGAGATGAAATTTTAGAATCACAAAGATAAGATAGATGATAAGAATATGTTCTTTAATTTTTGTCAAATACAAATAGACTAGATATTGTAACTGTAATTCTTGCTTGATAACTGTTTTGTTACATGTAATTTTACTATGTTAAAATGAAAGCCTTCCTTTTTGATTAGACAGAAATGAGAAAATGCTGTGTGGTGGTCTTTCTGTATGCTGTATGTTGCTCTCATTGGTTGATAAATAACATTGTTTTGGCCTTTAACCAAGCAGAATAAGGCTGGGCAGGAAAGCCAAATGGAGATACAGGGGGAAGAAGGGCAGAGTCACAGCAGCCACCTGTCAGCCACCAAGTAAGCAAGACATGTAGGAAATGAAGCCATGAACCATGTGGCACACCATAGATAAGAAATATGGGTTAATTTAAATGTAAGCGCTAACTAGAAATTAGCCTGCGCTATTGGTCTCTGATATAATATAAGCCTCTGAGTGGTTATTTGGGAATTGGCAAATTCCTTATAGTAGGCTTCAGTGATGCAGCTGCCTTTGAGCCATTCATGCTCCTATAAGTCCCTTCCCCAAACATATTCCTGTGAGTAACCCCAAAACTCATTGCTTCTCTAAGTTGAACCTTGATGATATCTCTACTTTGGTCTGTCATCCTTTTCTGGGGTAAGTAGGTGCACATGTTGCATGTCACCAGGAAAATTATGTCACACAATATAATTGGAGTCTGAAGATACTAAAGAACCAAAGATGAGTTGGGAATGAATAAGGACATGGTCCTGACTGTGGCTAGCAAGGCATCCAACTAAGGCTGAGCAGCCTGAGGGGGAATATTCACAGAGGAAATTCCCATACAAAAATCTACTGATAGAAGCATTAGAGACATAAAATGGCTATTGTAGGGGAGTATACGTTATTGCAAAGGGAAAAGTTTAATTGAGCGATTTTAACCCCTTGATCACTTTCAAAAGTTAAAGTAAAACTTAATTTGTAAGTAAGGAATCATAATGGGACAATGGAATTATTAGCAATTTAGGCCTAGAAAATTTATGGGAGGTTTTTCAGTGGACACAGACTGAGAGAAAGGTCAGTTAGTTGAATTCTGAAAGATATAGAAAAAATTTTTATATAGTCTATCTAAAAGTTTCCTTAGAGTTTATCTTGGGAGAGACAGAGACCCACTTAGGGAATTTTGCACACGTCCTATCTTTTTGAGAAAGATTATGCTAATTAACTATGAAGAGATTTGAAGAAGCTGTTTCAATAAGTAGGGTGAGAATAATGTTAGCTACGGGTCTGTAAAACAGACCATTTTATATATGACTAGATTAAGGTTTAGAAAGATTTACTCAGGATCACATTCTTAAGTAGCCAAGTCTGCTTAACTATGGAGATGGTTTTTCCACAATGAATTGATAAGTACAAGAACAAATGAGGATAGGGGAGAAATGCGCTAGATCATACCCAAGAGTTAATCATGGCATGATTGTATGAGCATTTAGGAATCTGTGATATGACACACATCACCTGTATTCTCAATAGGACATACAAAACAAGGTAAGCTTTGGAAGGAAAAACAAATAGTTTTTTTGACCATACTTAGCACTGGAGAAAGTAATGATGTCACTTTAGAAAGGGCATAACAGAACCTAGCATGGTGGTCCACATCTGTGATCCCAGTATAGGAGAGGGAGAGCTTGCTTTGGTTACTCTGTGTCTCAGGTTAAAAAAACAAAGTCAATCAAACAACAAAAACAAACAAACAAAAAAACCAACAATAACTATTATGCATTCGATGTTATTTTCAGATATAGCTTGACAAATTCCCCAGTGTTGTAAGGATGGAAAAACACAAGATACTTGGGAGCTTGGAAAAAAACTAAAAAGTTAATGAGAGTAGATGTCACAAAAATAAGAAATGTGTTCTTGTCATCTTTGACAGAATTTCACCTTGGCTATGTGAGTACTGGATATATATTTGATAAAAGATATGTGTGTGTGTATCTGCAGGGGACTTAAGAATGTAGTTCTCATGGCAGCTAGAAGAGGAAGCTGGATCCTTCATGGCTGGAATTTTAAGTGGTTTTAAGGTGACTGCCAACATGGGTGATTGAATCCAAACTCAGGTTCTTTGATAGCATAGCAAGTGTTCTTAACTGCTGAACTGTGTCTACAGCCACAGTGTATTAATTCTTTCTATATTTTAGATATTCTTCAGGCTCGTATAGACAGTAGATATTTTTTCCATCTGTTTGTAGTCTGCCTCTTACCCAGCTCATAACTTTTTTGAATGCAGAAAAATTAATTTTATGCAATCACAGTTGTTAATTTGTGGTCTTATTTCCTGAATTATTCGGTATCTTTAAGTGTTTTCTCCTTGTTGTCTTTATCAGTTCCATGGTTTCAGGATGTACACTAAAGTCTTTGATCCATTTGGACTTGTTTTGGAACAGGACAGTGGTTGGGAGATAACTTCTTTTCAACCTCTGGATGGCAGGTTTTCCACTAGCATTTCTTGAGCAGACTGTCTCTTCTCCACTTATATATGGGGGGGATTGCCTACTATTAAACTGTATTTTATCCTAGAGTGTATTTTGATAATGTTTTTCTCCTCTCCTAATTTCTTCTGGGTCATACCCAAATCCCTACCCACCTACCTATATATTATTTTCTCTCTATTTTTCTTTATAAACAAAATAAAAAAGAATAGAATAAAATGCACAAAAACAAAAACAAACCAATAATAGCATGGATGTAAAACATGACTTCAGAAGAGGACAAAATAGACTATGAAAATGTAAGGACATGACTAACATTGAAGTAACCTCCCTACACTAGGTCATCTTTTCCTTGTCTTGTCCGCATACCCTCAAGGAAGAAAAGCTCAGCATGACCAGCCAAAGGTAAATGTGGTTCATATAGCTGTGGGTGCATGTCAGCATGCTGATTGTTGGTGGCTAATGTAATGAGTTTTTGATGCAGTGAAAATAAGGAACACTCTATAACTACTACATTAGAGTAGAGACAAATTGAAAAGGCCTTTTTACAAGTTCATCTTCCTACCATAATACACGGATTTGCTTATGGTTCCTTGGTTACACCCTAAACCCATCTTATAGTTATTATAGCTTGCCCATCTTCTAGATTCCTGATCACCCCTTCCCAAGATCTCCTGAAATAGATCTCTTCTCATCACTTTCCATTAAAGTTCTATTTATGCATTAGAGTCCAGCCTAGGTTTTAAGAAATCCTTTTCTTTACTCTAACCCACTATGATTTCCAATCTGAAATTCTGAAATATCCATTTTAGTAATAACATCTTGTTTTTCCCTTAGAGTTTCCACATTGTCGTAGCAGTTTCTATAATGCAAATATTCTGTAATGCAGATTGCTTGAAAATTGATCCAAACAACTGTTTTTTTTCTCAAGTGTCCCAATTTCTAGTCTCATGCAAGATTCACTACTATGAATAAATACATTGTCAGAAGTGAGTTCAGTTCTTCTAACAATGTTTTTCCACAGTTTAAATCATTCACTGGTACCCATTAGTTTTGATTATTTTCTATTCAGCAAAATGCTAGAGTTATTACAAAATGCTAGAGTTATTACAAAATGCTAGAGTTATTTAAGTCTATAATTTTTTCTGCTAATGACAAACAAGAAAGGACAGAGATCAAAGAAAAAAGGGCTTAGAATCTTTCAAAGGTGACTATGATTTATTTTCCTTTCTTTCTTTCTTTTTCTTTCAGTTTTTTGAGACAGGGTTTATATGTGTAATTTTGGTGCCTGTCCTGGATTTCGCTCTGCAGACCAGACTGGCCTTGAACTCACAGAGATCCACCTGGCTCTGTCTCCCGTGTGCTGGGATTAAAGGCGTGTGCCACCACTGCCAGGCTTGTTTTCTTATTTTTACATTTACCAATTGTTTTTGTAGGTTATTGTTAAATTTGTTTTTAGATACAAATATACCCTTACATTTTATTCATCTTCTTCCTGAGACCAGTAGCATATAGACCATCCTCCACCAATAGGTTCTCTGATCTACACTTTTTAATTGGACAGGAAAGCTTTTGTTTTCTAGATGACTCCACTTTCCTGGACACTTGTGTCATTATTTAACTCAAAATACATTTATTTAATAACTATAATATTTGTTACAAGGAAAATGGCATAAATGACAATGAGAGTCTAACCAATATCCTACATAGGAAGAATTTATAATCTGACCACTAAGCTAGGAATAATAACAGTAAATTATTAGAAATGGGAACACAGTGACACACAAGTTGGGTATTGTGGAAACCAACAAGAAGAAAAGACAAGAAAGGTAATGAAAGATATTGAAATACATAGAATGTGGAAGGTGAGATCTGAAGGAAGAGGGATTTGGATTTACTATTTTGATAAAGGGAGAAAATATTGCTCAGGTTGAGAGATTGGAACCAGTTATAGCAAATGCCTGGTGGCTATTTGGTTTATCACTCATCTTTAGTGTATATGGAGGAATATTCTTGCTGTTAGGTTAGAAAATACAACTTTTGCTCTGATGGCTAGCATTCTAGTGCCAAACAACAGTCTGCAACCATTCTATAAACGTGTGTCCATATACCCACAGATCAGTATAGTTTCTGCCCCTCCTGATGGAAACTTCTTTAAAAATAGACAAGAGACTACTATATAATAACAACAACTACAGCCATTCAAAGTGTAGAAATTTGGAGCCAAGTCCTAGCAGATACCTCTACAAAACACTCCTACACCTAAGATCACACAACACTGCTAAGGAGGGGGTGAAGATCGTAAAAGCCAAGGAAAAGTGAGTTTGCTGTGAAATTGTGCCTCTTAACACCACCAGAAGCAACAACCTTAAAGTCACACAAACATGACTTCCCAAAAATGAGTTGAACAAGAATTACACCAATGGACATTACAAGCTGGATGAGAAATAGCCCACAAGGTTTCCACCCTTCATAAGGAACTAGGAATGAGGAAAGTTGGGTGTGGGAGGGGTGGTCTTCCCCAGAGAAGGGCATGTAAAGTCAACTGATTGTTCAGTGCCTTCAAGTCAGTCCTGAAAACACACATACAGGTAACACATAGACTGAAAAAGTTGTATTTAGGAATGTGTATGTATATTCATATAAACATTTGTGTGCAGTAACAATCAATGGAAAAAGAGGCTATGAATTTGAAGGTGGGTGTGGGGGGAGGGTTTATGGGAGGATTTTGAGGGAAGAAAGGGAAGGGAGAAATGTAATTATATTTTTAAAATGAATACATAAATAAATGAGTTTATTACTTGTGGGGAAAACAAACAAACAATACTGAAGACACAAAATGCAGAACTGATAGAAGCAGGCAAAGCCAGAGCCAGGAAGAGGTCCCTCAAGAAGAACGAAGGGGGGTGGTATGCAGAGTGAGTAGACAATTTCTTCATAAAGAAAAATGAAAACAAGCATAAGGAAGAACAAAGGGGGTTAGCAGTGAGGTAGCTATAACCTGTGCCTGAAATATTGTTTAAGATCCTCGAAACCAAAAAGTGTGCCTTGCACTCCAAGAAGTTTAAAAATCTACTACATGGATTAAGTAAACCCCTCTGGGCAGTGACAATGTTTGTTTCTTTCTTTCCAAGTTACCTATTAAAACATAAAGGGTCCTGGGAGGCTGACTGAGGCAGCTTCTTGTTGGCTCACTGGGAACAGGACAGGCACTTAACACTCTATTAGAAGCATATTCCTCATTTTCCACCTCTACTTTCCCCACTACTCATAATTTAGAGAATTGCCAAATTTTGAACCAGAGGAAAAACACAGGTGACAATAGCATTTTTCAAGTGGGCACAACAAGTGGCTGAATAACAAACTGGATTGAAGCTATTCACGATAGTAGAGGAGAAAGTGGCTTTAATTTTCAATTAAACTGCTCTCATCAGAAGGTGCAAAAGGTTTCGGTTTTTCAAACAGAACCCTGGCTGTGGCAATCTGAACCCTACAATGACTGTATTCCATCAGCTAATTTCAAAGCTTGACTACACTGCCTTGAGGACCCTACTTCCTTGGAATTTGAAACCATTATGTTTCTGCTCATACAGAAGTTTAAAATGGCCAAGGTGCAAAACGGCAGGTGTAGTGTCAAGAACTTTGTCGGAACACTCTTTTTGAGGAAAAGGAAGTCTTTCAAGTGAGAGGAACTTATGGTGATGCCACTAGGCTTAATGTTTGTGCTAACAAAGTTAGATTCAATGAACTGAATATATTTCCAAAATGTATACAGCAGTGTTGAGCAAAGATTCCTAGGTAACATGGGTATGTATTTATATCTAACTACATACACCCTTTGAACATTTGGGAAAAATTTAGATCCTCTTTATCTGATTTTATCTGACTATAAATTTGCCATGAGAATTAAATTGTCTAGCACAAGTGAAGAACATAGACAGTGGCTGATGCACAGTGGCAAAGTTATTCATATTTTTTGATATGCAAAGTTGCTATTCCCAAGGATTTTACGATTCTAATTCCAGTATAAATATCTGGGAATCTTGAAGGTAATTTGCACCACACTCAACATTTTATAGGTGAAGATGCTGAGAGAAGTTAGTTTTCAACCCCACAGTAACACAGCAGGTCCCAGTGCTAGGGCTGTGCTGAGATTTAAGGGATTTGATTCCATTCCAACATTCTCAGAGCACACAGTAAGTGACTACTGTCTGGCAAACCCAGAGACTTACCAGTAATTGTTAAGTTTCTGAGGGGATTCATCTTTCTTTCCTTAAAGTGGAACTCAGTTCATATGGTCATCCTTTATCTGAATCTGCAAACTAGCTTACAAATCTTCACTTCTCTATACTGAGTGACTCAGACCAACCCCCTCCCAGGCATGGAGAATAAGAGACACTTGAAAGTCCTGGAGTGAACACTTTCTTTGTAGCTTTGTAGTCCATCTAGATAATTCCTACACTCTACAAATTGCTCTGATATTGCACCCACTCTACCATCACACTGGGTAGGCATGACATACACGTGAAATCATAATCAGACCAATTTTCATAAATAGTCATCTCTGTTTGGAGCATGCATTTTCGGCCACATAGAATCACTATTGAAAATGGGCAGTACAACCCTTAAATGTATTCACAAGAAGCTCTAAGGTTTTACTACTATTTCACAAAAACCAAAATTCCCATGTTTATAGCAGCAATGTCTGTAAATTGTGGAGTCAGAGAGAAATATTTGACTTCCACCATTGTCAATGATGATTGGGACAATACACTTATTTTTTTGGTCTATAAACTAGAAAGACAATTAATGAAGGAATGAAAGAAATTTATGTTTGAATGTGAGTACAAGGCTGTGTGAGTACAAGACTTTGTGAGTACTTATCATGACACACATACACACACAGACACACACAGACACAGACACAGACACACACACACACACACACACACACACACACACACACACACTCACACACACATGCAGTATGGCTCCTGTCTATCCTCTGCAAACACTTAACATGGTCGGTCTGTGTGAGTACCTCCCTTTCTTTCTCCAAGAAACTTAATCACTAAAACCCCACAATTACTTTCAAACATAAATAAGCTTCAGATTATTTATTGCTCAAATGATGATATTAATGGTATTTTATTTTAGTACAAAGTCTAGTACTCACATTCAAATAGAAATTTCTTTCATATACTAATGTTGTAGTACAGATTGAAACTACATTCAGGTATACTTGGAAACAAGGCTAAGTAAAGCCATAAGTAGAGAGAATTGATCTAATAGTACCTATGTCATTTTAAGAGGAGACCTCAGGAACTCTCTTGGGCTAAGCAAAGACGTGAGGAAAACAATTAACGAGCAAGGAAGACAGCCCTCACCAGGACTCAGCTGTTCTGGACCTTCATCTGGAGCTTCTATCTCAACACTAAAGTACATACATTTTGATTGTTTATGGTACTGGTAGTCCAAGAAAATTTAGGTAGTAGAATTAGCATAATTCCCATGTTTCTATCCTCATAGACTCAAATTTGTGGGAAACCATGAACAAGATTATTCCAGATGGACAGTCATTTGTTTTGTTCTTAATACTTACTGATATGAAAAAAGACAGTCCATATTAGAAAAATACCAGCACAAAAATCTGTAAATGCTGTAAATTTACAGATTGACATGTTTATGGGTCCTGCATGTGAACATGAAGAAAGTACATACTGAATGGATTTGGGTTTGGTAACAGAGCTTCTAGAACATAGTTTTTGTGGATTTGTTTCTATAGGCAAATTATTCAGAGTCTCTAAGCTTCAGATCATTTATTATTCAAATGGAGATAATAATAGTATCAGTTTCCGTTGAGTTACGAGTTAAATGAATCAATCATCAGTGTTTCACTGGGTGCAATTAAGCATTACACACATCACAAAGAAATGCTCTATGGTTCTCCTCTATCTTCTGCACAAACTTCACAGGGGTTGTGTGAATACCTCCTATGAAACTTAAATCACTAAAACCTCAGAATTATTTTCACACAAATTGGCCACTTGGACATGAAAATTCCTGGAAATAACTAGGAAATGAAATGAATGAGGAGTACAAGAAAAGCACAAAGAAGATCAAGAATGGAGAGAAGAAAAGATAGGTTACAATCAACTGACATGCAAGGGTTGTGAATTATATGTTGCTTATCATTCTACTACTTAGAAGAAAGCAATTCCCCTGCTCCCAACTCATCCCAACTCATTCTTACTTTGAGTTTTTTTTTTTTTTTTTTATTTATGTTCTTCATAGCAGATGTTTGTTAAGTTCCAAGAACAAGTAACTGTGACAAGAAGCTGCCAAGGTACTTTTAACAACAATCAAGGCTTTTCTTATGTTTTCTCTTACAAATCAATTTCTTGTTTCTTTATTTAGGATTTAGGATTCACTTGCCAGGGAAGCTCTGATTTAAAGTGCCAAACTTTCTTTGAGTGGATTTCTTTTTATTAATTCTTTGATAATTCCATTTTTATTTTATCTTATTTACCTCCTGCTTCTCTCCCTAATTCTTTCAGACCTGCGTTCACTGGTCCACCCCACCAATTTTCAATCTTTTCCCTTTTAAATAGCCTGCCAATTAGAATTTGTGTTTAGAAGGGTGTTTCTCACATGCTCAGTTATCAACATAAGCGAATGATGTTTATAACAAGCTTTTGGTGTCTAACAGATTTTATGTGAGCATCTGAAGATATCACACCACTAACTTAGCAGGTACCAGACCTCCCCTTTAATGAGTGATTTGAATAAATACGACATAAAACATTGAGCTTTTCAACTTGACCAACCATCCACCTGCTGTGTTTGAAAAGGCCCCAAGTAGCATATATGGAAGAATCATTCTAAGTAATATTTAATGGCATATAAACACTTGATTAAGTATATCTATGGACTCACCTGAGACAATAATGCTTGGGGTCCCTTTTCTTCTAGAAACTGACCCTATTTCACTGAATTTGTGAGAATCAGAGTCAGACTTATAGATAGAGGCAATATGATCAGAAAGGCAGGGGAATAATTTATTTATTTAAATAACAAAATGTGTGTCAGCTAGTTTAACACACATGAAGCAAAGGATGAGGTCTGTATCTCAGTGGATAGGCATGTCATTTGTAGATATGAGGTCCTAGGATCAAACTCAAGCACCATACATAAAAGAAAAATAATGTAGTAATATTAAGTCAAAAGCTAACTAAAATCTAATTACAAAACAATACAATTTAGAGTCTAAGAAAAGTGGGAGATTCAATGCTTTATCATGAAATGGCTAGTGTAAAAGCTAATTGAATAACTCAATAATTTTCTGCTACTCGTGTTATTTCACACACACACACACACACACACACACACACACACACACACACAGTTCCAACATCATTACAAATTAAGAGCTTGTAGTCTATGGGTGTTCCAAATTTTCTGCAGAGAAGAACATTATGTGAGACCATTTTAATTATCTTATGACTGAAATAATTAGATAGCTTCTAAATAATTGTTCTGGGTTTATATTTTGTCAGTTCTAGTACTTCATTTACTTAGGGAAATAATGGTAAGTGATATTACTCATGAATGATATTATTAAAGGTGTTCATCTCTGGTAAGTATGGCTCTTATCAAAATCTTTCCCCAGTGGAAGCAATTAGGAGCAGCCACATGCATTCATGGAAATCTTGACTTTGGGTAGATATTTCTAGAGTGTCACTTCTGTAATGCCGGGCACATTGTATTCAATAGAAATGGTCCACAATGATCCAGAAAAACAAAACAACAAAAAATGAAGGTTGCATTCTTAGGCAAAAACACTAATCAGGATGGGTGTCATCTACCACTAGTAAGAGCAGCACACAGATAATCAATATCTGTTAAAAAGTGCTGCCATCAAGAAGAACATTTTCATTTAATCTCACAACTTGTTGCTTGGGAGGCTCAAAGTGAGCTGGTTATGCTGATTGTCCATTTACATGTACAAAGACAAAGACAAATTACTGTTGGCCCAGGAAGCACAAATACATACAACAGGGATACAAAGAGTTTCAGGGACTACAAAACTATCCCTGAAAAGAAGGTATCCATCCTGCCCCCATGAAACTCATCAACTCTCCATTTCTTAGAATTCTTTTAAATGTCTTTGGTGTAAAGATAATGGAATACTAATTCATCAATCAGTCTACAAATTATGTTAATAGGAAATGCTTCTCTACTTTTGAACTGAAGGATAATTTGTATTTATCCTCATTTTTTTTTTCATTGTGTGAAACCATTCCTGGTTTGAAATCAGTTTTAAGTAGTGAGGGGAAATGAGAAGAACCTGGGCTTCCAAATGAACAGCAATAATGCCCTAAAAAAGTTAACTCAACTTGGTTTTTATTTATTAAAGGAATTCCATTGCAGAGGAGAAGCACACTTGATTTATGTAGCATAGCAGAACTTTAATCCACAGCTCAGAAAAGGGTGCAAGAGCAGCTTGAAAATTATGCCGAGCTTAATTATACTTAATGTGAATTATTCAGAAGTGCAGACAGAGACTAAAAATTTATTTCATACAAAGAAGCTTGACATTTTAATTGGTCCTTCAGAATAGAGACAAAACAATTTCCTCTCAAGAAAATTTACATCTTCCCTATCAGACCCACAGCCCCAGCCAAGCAGAACTTCATTAACAAGATTAATCACGCCAGTGTCTGCTCTATCAGGGTGATGGCCCAGGTGAAAGAAGGAATACAAAGGCGTGATTGACACTTTCGATAGATACAACTGCTTTAAAGATGCAAAAAACAATATACTGTTACACTGTACCTTGGTCATTAGCCATTTTGTCAGGGTGTTCCACTGTGGAGAGAAAAATAAATTGTTATTACAGTGTGTAGTTTCTTATGATAAAGTTGGCTTATCAAGTCCAAAATTTTGTCATTATTTCATTTGGATAATGAGCCAGAGGCAGCAAACCCCTAAAAATAATGTTTTTGCTAAATAAATATTTTCTAAAATCTAGTTGCCATGTTTTTCTAAGCATAAATTCATTTTGTAATTTTAATTAAAATAGGATTGATAGTAAAATAAGTGGAAAGAACTACCAAATCATATATTTTTAAGTAAGCTATAGGAGGTACTTATTTTATAATATATTTTTAAAACAAAATAAAGGATGTAGAGTCTAAGTCTTAGGCAATTCTTTTTTTGTTTATTTTGTTTGTTTGTTTTGTTTTGTTTGTTTTTCGAGACAGGGTTTGTCTGTGTAGCTTTGCGCCTTTCCTGGAACTCATTTGGTAGACCAGGCTGGCCTCGAACTCACAGAGATCCACCTGGCTCTACCTCCTGAGTGCTGGGATTAAATGTGTGCACCACCACCTCCCGGCAGGCAATTCTTAATGAACCAGGCAAGGCAGTGGGACATATTCAGTGGGATAACCACCATCAGGGAGAACCTCTGTCATTGGATTAACCATGATGACTTAATCTCACACCAGGTGAAGCTGACTTATGATTTATTCACAACTGCAAAAGAGTTATGATTAATTAATGGTCCCAAATTCCTTTTTAAATGTAATGATATCTCTAGACTTCTGAAATTCTGGCTTCTTTGTTTGCCTTAAACAGATGAAATTAAACACTAAATCAATACTATATCAGTTCTTTACAAAAGCAATCTTAAGGAATTTTTGGTCACTCTCCACTTTCGCAAATCTCCATCAATTATAACTATTTTATGTGTACATTAACTTGAGTTTTGTGTCTTTTGGGCATATTTAACTAAATTGTACTCAAAAGTTGACTTGCTTCTTGTGTATGTTTCATTGAAACTTAGAGAGCCAGATATTATGCAGTAATATACCATGAGGCATCCATTTGTGTTGTGTACCACCCTTGTTGCAAGTCAATTACTGTTGTTTGAAAAAAATAACAACCTAAAGTGAATATAGAGAGTTGACAGACAGCTGGGGTTTTTTGACAGGCCATTGCATTAAATACAGTCTGCACAGTGAACAAGATTTTTGTTTCGCTTTGTTTTTGTTTTGTTTTGTTTTTGAGACAAAGTCTCTCTGCAGACCTAGCTGTCCTGGAACTTACAATATAGGCCATGCTGGCCTCGAATTTGCTAATATCCTCTTCTCTCTGCCTCCTGAGTGCTGAGATTAAAGTCTTGTACCACCTTACCCAGGTGAGACTGAGCAGGATTTTTAACAAACATCTGTAGCCTATTAAAAATTATGCTGAGTTCTCAGAATCAGTATGTATGTCAGGCTTCTAGCAATAAGGTTGCAGAATAATTCAGGGACACAAGTAGTCATAGAATCTGGGAAGTGTACAAATTTGGGAATCAACACAGTACACATTCATAAAGCTGTCCTAATCAGCATTTTATGTCTATTGTAGAGATGTGTTTAATGAGAGTATGTGGAATAATGTCAAAAAGGAACAAAAGAAAGAAAAAGAGAAGAACACCAAGTTCATTTTTCTCCATACTTCCTTTGTTCCTTCAAACTGTTAATTGTATTGCGTTCATTGTCTGAAGTCCAAGATATTTTTAGTAAGTGATGAATAAATATACTGTCTTCAGATTTGGTTTTCTGTTAGTAAAGTAACATTGGACATATTGTGGAAAAAAAATTCAAGTTATAAAAATTGGTTACTGGCTGGGTGTGGTGGCATACACCTTTCGTCTCAGCACTTAAGGGGTAGAGGCAGGCAGCTCTCTGGGATATCAATGCCAACCTGGCCTTCATATCAACTTTCAGTCCAGCAAAGTCTACATAGTGAGACTTTGTCTCAAAAAAATTATTGAACATTATCTTCTAACAGAGACCAAATGGATTTTAACAGTTACTTTTTATCAAAGTCTTGTCATTTGTGATTTGAATTTGTTCATGTCATGTGACCAAAATCACCATGTGTTTTGTGACAATACAATTTGAATTCTAAGCCACTTTCCCATCTTCTGACACATAGCTTTCAGTGAATTTTATTTCTGGACTGGGTAGAGTCATATTTTAAAACACCAATTAAGGATGCCAGGAGAATAGATCATGGTCTACTGAGAATTGATCACTGAACCCTCTGCTCCTTTGGGTGTAGGAAATTATGCTCTTCCACTATACAAATTTTCTGTCATCTACTAAGGAGCCCCCTCCCTGCCTAGTATATTACAAATATCATTGCTATTTTTGGCTGTCAACTTGACTAGATCTGGAACCCAAGTGGCTGGGTATACCAGTGAGGGATTTTTATTGATTTAATCATTTGAGGTGGGAAGACTCACCCTAAATTCCAATCTTTTAAGTTGGGAAGTTTAAATTTGAGTCACACCTTCTGGATGTAGCCTGTGTAAGGGACACTGAAGAAGGGAGTGCTTGCTCTTTGCCTGTTTGCCCTCACTTTCTCTGTCAAGTTAATTCCTTCACTGGAATTGGAACCACCTTCTTCAGGATTCTGCCATTTATTGAAGACCAGCTGAGACATCCAGGCTTTGTGGACAGAACAACTACTGGATTTTTGGACTTTCCAGTGGAAGACAGCCATTGTTGAAATAGTTGGACCATTACTAATAAACCACTCCAATAAATTCTACATATTATACATATATAAAATTTATATATTTAAATTAATCTAAGAAATCACACAATAAATATATGTGTGAATTATTATATATAATGTATTATTAATATAATATAGTCTTTTAGTTGTTTCTGTAATGAATACTAATAAAATAAGTGAACATATCAATGAAAATTTCACCGGAGGCAATACACACAGAAACATACATCTTGCAATGTTTTCAAAATATAGAAGTGTTTATATAGAAATCTGTGAAGGATGTGTGGAAGGGTGGTCAGAATTTACATATTCCTGTGTAGTGAAAAAAATCAAGTGAATCATTATTTTAATTAAAATTTCAAATAAATAATTAGGCATATCACACATATGTGTATATATGCTTTTTAATTCTAAATGCTCCTTTAATTCATCAGTGACTACTTACCAAGTCTCCTACAACCCTCTGGCTGGTTGCTAGCAGCAAAAGACAAACTCAAATCTCGAGTACAAAATGCTGCTGCTTTGGGCAAAGCCTGAATATGGAAGAATGAGGCTTGGGGACACCTGCCTGGGGTGTGATTTGCAATGAAACATTTACCCATTAGGCAATTGACTATAGGGATTTCCCTTAGCTTCAGGAAACATCTGAACCTCTCTCCCTGTCAAACAAGGTCGCGTGCAGATGAGCAAAGGCCATCTGCCTTTAAGCAGCTTTAGAAAGAGAAAATCTTCAGTCAGAGCAATTCCATGATTTTTGTATTTGGTATAACTGTGGTTCCCCAAGATATCAGCTCTTTTATGATAGATAATTTATTGGCCTTAAAACATTTCTCATTTAAAGTGACATAGAAGATACATTTTGCAGAACTCGGGTTTTATTAAAGATAGGCAGTATCAGGTTGTTGTTGTTTTGTTTTGTTTTTGTTTTTGTTTTTTGTTTTCTTGGAGTGTGTGTGAAATTTAAAATTTGTCCAAGACATGAAAAGATTATTTTACCATATGAGCAGACTTTATTCACAAAATGACTATTAAGCACAACATCAAGCATTAGGTACATTAGACCTAATTCTTGTAGGCCATTATAAAAGAAAATTTGGAACTTGTCTCCAGCTTAGAAAATGACTTTTAGATGATTCTAGGAGAGTCAAAAAACAGTAACAAGTTAAATGTTAACTTCATTAAATAACCCGTAGGATGGCTATCAACTTGGGCCAGTATATCCTGAGGCAGCTCATCAATCTACCGTATAAAACATTCAGATTCCTTAAATCACCATAAACCCTCCCTGACATCCCTTGGCTGGCATGCATTGTGAGCATGAAATTAATTTGGCATCCACCTATAGATAAAATTTAGGCATTTGCAAAACATCATCTAGTTACATTCTATGCGTCTACGAAATGAACAACTGGCTGTCTTTCAATTGCTCATGAAGTAAAACCTGACTTAGACACGAGGTCCTCAAAACCTGGACAGAAAAAAAAAAAAATACTAGCTCATTTCTTCCTCACCTCCCTCCTCAGTCCTCCTGTGACACGGAGAACTGTCACACAGGCTTCGGATGAATGCTTGCTTGTGTATTTTTGGCAAATTTTCTGGTAAGCTGCTAACGAAGTGCAGCTTTTGAATAGCTTACTCATGAGAACTCAAAAGCCCACTATGTATTCGCAACGCTTCCTCAAGCGTCGAGGAGCCGACTGTGCAGCTATTCTAAGACCCTTCTTTAAGAACAGCAAAGAAGTGGGTGGAGGTGCCAGTCATGAGGGGCCCTTTAATGTCTCACTTGTTTGCGATCATGCATTAAGTTTTCTGGAGGGCATATATATGTAATGTAGTTATGCATTCAAGACCCTAGCTGTCTATCCTTCTACAAATCAGTGAAGACAGTACAGTAAGTATACATCTGAAAACATCTGCCATGGGAAGCAAATTATTTCCCATCATTGATTGAGACTTTTGCAGTCATTTCGCCTTGTACAAAAATATTATTAGACTTGAAAAGAGTAAGGTTCTTTAATGTAGTCAGTATTTGAACTCAGTATTTTCTATAAAGACATCAACTATCTTTAAATTGAGTGCGTGCGCACGCACACACACACACACACACACACACACACACACACACACACACATTCTTACAAGAATGTGAGGTTTCATTTAACCATCATCTTAAACATTTATTGTTTTGTGTTCTCAACATGCCAATCACATTTACCTTTTTAAAATTTGTTTGCTTACCTTAATAAAGTTTTCCTTAATGCATAACAGTAATCATTATTGAAAGGAAATAAAGTCCCCAATTTTAGGCCACATATGTTATTCAATACATGTACATTTTTATTCAATTATATTAAAAGGTCTAGAGATTCATTGTATCTCAAATAAAAATGGTATACATAAAATCAATGCAAAATGCTGGAAGGCTATAAATAAAAAGTCAAATTAAATATGTCTGCTGGTGTTGACAGCAGAAAAATGTGATATAAACATAGATATTCCTTTGACATATTGACTTTGAGTTTAAAAGTCACATTTCAATTTATTTTGAATAGTCACTGGCTGTATTTTTTTTTTTTTTTTGCCAAAAAAAAAATGGTGTAGGTTTGTCTGTTTGTTTTTTCCTAACACAGACTGTGGAGTTATTCTATGACTATCCCCAGAGAAAAAGAAAAAGATGATGAGAAATAGTTCAAACCTTTTAAAGTCCTGAAGAGGATGGGATCAGAAAGGGGCCCCACTCCTTTTGCATTCCGTGCTTGAATTCGAAAGTAGTACATGGTGTCAAGGTTGAGATCCATGATCTGATGGGTCAGTCGATCACCACTTATAGTTTCCATAATCCAGTCGTCTATTGGTATATTCTTGTCCAAGGTATAAAACAAGATGTAAGCTGTATAAATAGAAAAATGCAATTCTGTTTGGTGTACAGAACACATGGTGCAGTTCTCCTTTCAAATACATACATTTCTCAAATATAATTTGTAATAATTATTATGTGTCCACAATCTATAAACTACAGCATCCAGTATAGCAAGCAATGACTTTTTAATATTGTAAGAATTAGATAATAATTGTTTCAATGAACAGAATCAGAACACGGAGTAGGCCGTTAGAAATAAAATATATATGTCATGCTTAAAAATTGGTGCTTTAGCTACCTATAAATTCTGATTACTTTTCTTTAATATGTAAACATTATGATAAATGTAAAACTGAGATAACATGTCTGCATAATACTCATGGCAATCTAATAATGAAAATAAGTAATATTTATTTTGGCTGTGCTTAAATAATAAAGATATATTGGGAAGTATAAAATTCTGTATGTATTTAGAATATTATAAAAAACGAACAGTAATATTTTATTTTTGCTGTGATCCTGGGAAGTTAGCAGGGCCTCTGTGACATTCCTCTCACAAATAATGAAGCCAGTTGGAAAAATGGCTGGATTGAGATTCTCTAAGCCATATAATCTAGCATTATTTCTCCTGTTCCAGTTTAGGCAGGCAAATAAATATCACTGAACTATAAAGTTAGCTTACTTATGACAAATATTAGTACCTATCATTGGAGGCCTTTAATTCTATGTTTTGGGAGTATGTTACTAGAATGGTAACAGTGTACTCATTTATGATGGTCTAATTTGAATATGCACTGAAAATTGGTTAGCCTTATGAAATATGCATCTTCAAACATTAGTCTTAGCCAACTTAGGTGTTATCACTTATTTAAAAGCATCAATAATTTACATATTACATTGTCAGATGAAACTGTATGGTGCTAATTGTGTGTATTTTTGTTATATAAATATGGTGTTGTCCTTCATTTCTGCCAAAATTCTGGAAATAATATTTACCTTATATACTACACTGTAAGTCTAGTAATTTTGCATAAAACAGTTTATTTTATGTAAGTTTCATTGTTTATATTAATCATACTCTGTACTGTGTTACATAAGAATATGAAAATCACTTTCTTAAAGCAATATGCTACCCTTTGAAAGGCTTTCCTTTTGAGTCCCTCTTACACCAATCTGGACTAGGAGCTGTCACTGTTATGTATGTGCCATGCTTAATTCATAGTTCTCAGACTGAGTTTCACCTATCTTCAGAAGTATTCATGCACCATATATGGACTTTCAGCACAAATCTTCACTGTAGGAAGACTGTTGCCTGTACAGCCCCATTCTTTCTCTTTGTTATTCACGCCAATCTACCTTCCCTTACATTCTGTATTCAGACTGATCCCATTAGTCAAAGTCCCGTTAAGGTATTTCTGACACATCAGAGTCGTCCTTGGCCATGAACTTTCTTTCCTGTAAGCTTTGTGTTTTTAATAAACTAGGATAACACCTATGGTTTGTATCACTCATTATACTGCCTAACAGAACTTTCTTGGATGTTTGGAGCTCTGTGTTTTCTGGGTTCTAAACTTGGAATTTCTTCCCAGTTGATCTCTAAATTTAAGCTAATTTACAAAATCCAACATCCAGAAGCCATCTTTTTTTTTTTCTTTAAAAAAAGACTGATTATGAAAACTTAATTTTTTGTGTGTTAATTCCTACCTTTCCTCTTTATTTGTATTCTTTCAAACCTGCCTGACATAGAAATTACCTGGAAGGTGGGTATACATTATAAAAATGAGCACAGGGCAGGACTTTTTCAGTTAATAAGTTTACTGAACCATCTCTGGTGGCTGCAGTTACTCCTATTATTTTCTTTTCTTTTTTTTTTGGGGGGGGTTCAAGACAGAGTTTCTCTGTGTAGTTTTGGAGCCTGTCCTGGAATTCGCTTATGTAGACCAGACTGGCCTCGAACTCACAGAGATCCACCTGCCTCTGCCTCCCAAGTGCTGGGATTATAGGCGTGGGCCACCAAGGCCCGGCCAATTCCTCCTATTCTCTGGTCTTCATACTTTCATCTGATGCTGTCCTCTTGAGCTATGATGAGTTCTAAATCTTGTTTCTCACCAACACCATTAGTTGATGTGTCAGAATATCCTGTAACATTAAGTCAGGTAAGGTTATGATCTCTGTTTTATCAGAAGACTCCATGGATCTTTTCTTCTAGTGGTTTTGATGAAGTGACTGGCCAGGAGGAGTGACCAGGAAGCAGGAAGTGAGTGTCAAATTTAGCCATCAATAAGTAATCCAAACCCCCTCTCAATCATGCATGTTGATAAACAAAAATATTGCCAATCACATAAAAACTTAGACTTTAGTTAGGCTGATATATTGATTATACCTTCCTTCATAAGATAACCTAAAGTAAAGGGTTTAATAAAAGTATGCAGATATTCTAGATACACAGAAACTGGGACTACATTCATATTTTGGTTTTGGTCACTAATATATAGTAATAATATTGCCAGAAATATAAAGACTAAGGATAACCTCTATAATCTGTACCCCAAATTATTTCTGTGAATAAGCAATGTCAGAAGCAAATGCTTGGGCGATCTGTGGGATTTTCATATTTTTTTGACATCTGTTGCAATATCAATATGAAAATCTGATCACTGTGAGAGTTTGGGAGAAGGTAGAAGGTATGTCATGATAAAGAACAACACAGAATATGAACTTGCTGTATGAGTCTTCTCCAAACATGAAGGTTGGGTGGATTTTGAAATGTGATTGTATAAAAGTGTTTTCATGGATATTGTTCATTTATGGTTAATTACCCATGATAACAATTATAAAATATCCTCATATTTATGGTCCAAATTAGTTTCCCCAGGAAACCATATCTATTGAAAAGAATACACTGATATTGGCAACTTTTCTTTCTTTCTTTTTTTTATTATGTCTGTGTCTTATCCTCCCACCCCAAAAACAAATAGGAAAAGAAAAATAAATATTCTTTACATCAAGAGCCACATCTTCTAGTATGTTTTCATTCCTCAGAAATCTTACTAATAATCAGTATTTAAACTCGTGGATTGAATGAGTTTCTGTAGCTTAGAAGTTTCATTTTGGATGAATGACTTGTTTTGGTTTTGTTTGTTTTTATCAGACAGAGTTTCTCTGTGTAACAGCCCTGGCTGTCCTGAAATTCACTGTGTAGACCAGGCTGGCCTCAGACTCTCAGAGAGTGCCTCCCAAGTGCCAGGATTAAAGGGATGTACCACCACCTTCTGGTGATTAATGACTTTCAATGAAATTAACATTTTCTGTTGTTGTAAGGGTATGGTGCATACAAAACCTTGAGAATTATTCTCAGGACATTATGCTTCTTTATGATTTTTTTTCTTCCTTTTTCTTTTTTTTAGAGGGAAACAATATATTTGCATTCACTGTGATTTATCTAAATAAAAGTTATTTATTTGAGAATTTAAAACTGTTTTGATGAGCTAAAAGCTCATCGTGTGTCAGGTTCTGAGAACTCAAAATTGTTATTGTACCAGTCCTCAATATTTACAGTGACACCAAAGAATTTCATTTTTTTTCAATTTGACTATTAAAAATTTTCAAACTTCAGTTGAAGATATCATTATCCAACCCTAAAAACTGGTCTTAGAGAAAGCTCCCAGATTCATCTGAATGTGCCAGATTTGGATATGTTCTGAAGGTACTGAATGGATCTAAAGTTTTAAATTACAGAATTTCACAAAGACACAATCTCTTTTGAAAACCACTGGCTGTCTTTTGCCATTTGCTATCATCTTATTCTTTTTTTAATTTTATAATTTAATTTAATTTTACATATCAGCCATAGATTTCCCCTGTCCTCTCTCTTCTAGCCCCCCTCTCCCCAACCCATCCCCCATTCCCATCTCTCCAGGGCAAGGACTCCCCTGGGGATTCAGCTCAGCCTGGTAGATTCAGTTGGGGCAGGTCCAGTCCACTCTTCCCTTCACCCAGGCTGAGCAAAGTGTCCCTGATATAGATATAATAGGATGAAAGGGTAGATTAATGAACTTACTTCTAAAGAGCAACAACTCATTTAAAATGTTTTACATTGGTATAGATTTTAGTCTGTTGATACAAACTTAAAGTTAATTTTGTTATATTGTGTGTATATTTCTACTCTTGTTTAAGGTATTATGTTTGTATAGCTCATTTAAAATTGTAATGGATAATTAAAAATAGATTAATAATTAATCATCTATGATAATCATACTTGTAACCATGTTAGTTAAGTCTTCTAGGTATACATAGAGATATTTCAGATAGATAGGTAATCTTCAAATACTTCAAAGACCTTCAGAATATGGCATTTAAAATATTTTTAAAATTTAGACTTTCTGGACAGTGAGACATGTCTGCTCCTGGCAGCACCGATTTACTTCAGAGAGGAGGATGGGCATTGAAGACACTTTATATGGAATTTATCTTCATCTTGTCAAAAATAGCCATTTGGGCAAGAAACTGTCCTTGCCTGGACTGCTTGATCAACTGGACATGCAGGACCCATAGAAAGGTGACCACTAAACTTTGCTTGACAAAATGGTCCTTCAGGTTCCTGCTTCACAGAGGAAAATGCCAGACATTCTACAGGACACTGAAAAAAGTGACCAAGAGACTCTAGTCCTGTGGGCTGAAGACAAATGCCCCAACTTTACAAAGGAACCTTAGGTGACTGTCCAGGCTGCCAGCTGTCTCTGTATACCCTACAAGACTCCTGAAAGTTGCTTGCATCCTTCTCCCGGTTCTTAGGTAATATTATATCATTCTGAGGTCTTTGATGTGGTTGAAGACTGGATAGTTATAATTTCCTCAATTATGATAAAAGATAAGTTAGATATAAAATCTTAGACTCACAAATATAAGATAGAAAGGATATCTTCTTTAATACTGTAACTATAATTCTTGCTTGATAATTGTTTTGTTATATGTAATTTTACTATGTAAAAGTTAAAACCTTCCTTTAAAAAAAGAAAAGAAAAGAAAAGGGGAAGTACTGTTGATATTGCTCTGTATAAATAAAATGCTGTTTGGCCAGTGGCCAGGCAGGAAGTATAGGCGGGACAAGAGAGAAGAGAATTTGGGGAGGTGGAAGGCTGGGGCAGAGAGAGACACCACCAGCCGCCGCCATAAGAAGCAACATGTAAAGACACTGGTAAGCCACAAGCCATGTAGCAAAGTACAGACTAACAGAAATGGGTTAATTTAAGATAGAAGAAGTAGATATCAAGAAGCCTGCCATGGCCATACAGTTTGTAAGCAATATAAGTGTCTGTATGATTATTTTATATGTGGGTTGTGGGACCGCAGGGGCTTGGTGGAACCTGGAGAGAAGCTCTCCAACTACATGTCCCTGCATAGGCCCCAGGCTCCAAACAGCCAGCTCATGCACTGTGGACAGGTCCAGGTCCCACTGCCTGGGGGCCTCCCAAACATCTTATTCTTTTACTTGTCATAACTGACCAAAACAGTAAAGTTTCATTTGAAGTGATGGTTTGGAGGCTCTTCTGGGATTATTGGTACAACCAGGAGTTCTGCTCTTGAAATCACATTTATCTAATATGCATAACATGTAACAACACATGCCATCACTCTGCTTCTCTTCACACAAACAGGCATTTAGAATTCAAGAAGAAAGGTGTCAGAATTTGTTGGATTCCCCTCTATTTTTTTTTTTTTATATTTTTCTCCATTTATTCCCTTGATCATTAACATAGAGAGTAAAATGATTCGCACTCTGGAAAACTGGACTTAAGCAGTAAGTAACTGTCCAAAAATGGAAGAAAGGTAATATATGATTACACAATCCAAGAGACTTCCGGGCAGAGGAATTGGTTATAGTAGCACAAGATGCAGAAAATAGAATCTACCTCCCACACAGGATAGAGCGCTATATACTGGGTAGACCAAGGTATATCATGTGATCTCTGCCAAACTGTAGTTCAACCCAGTCACAATCTTCCATCTTCAGCATGTTCAAGTAGGCAAGCATGGTAATTGTGCACTCAGGTGTAAAGATAAGGAATGTGACATTGGATGAATTACCACAAAAAGTTATAATATCGTAAGTCCACATTAGAACAGCAGAAATATGTGATCAGTTACAATTTTATCAATTTTAGCAGGATTCCAAGTATGTTTTAACTTCTTACTCTGTTTTGAACATTATTTAAAAATAAATAAGTAAATAAACGTGAGTCTAAATTTCCTGCATTTGATGAGCTCATGATCAGAATATCCTGGTACTGCTGTTATCTTCTCAGCATTAAAATTATTTATTTATTTATTCATTTTTGCTAATATCATCTTTTTAAAGTACTTAGATTCACAATGGAGCTAGAAACATCATGAATCCAGGTAACCAGACCCCTAAATACAAATATTGCAAGTTTTCACCTATATTTAGATTTTGGCTTTTTAGCTTTAGATATATATACTTAAATATGAAAAACCACATAGGTTATGTAGCTATTAAGGAATGATGGGAGGAGGGGATCTTTCAAGGAAAGGGAAATATACCATTTACTTCTGTTGTAGAACATAAAGAAATTGAGCTGTTGCCCAACTATAAGATCCAGCTCAACTGAATAATATTCATAATGCTTAAGGGTACTTTCCACACTACAGGAAAAGAAAAATAATCATCAGTATAACCCAGATACGATCCTTGCGTCAGCTTTTTAGATTTTGGTACTTTAAGTGTATGTGTGTGTGTGTGTGTGTGTGTGTGTGTGTGTCTGTGTGTCTGTGTATTTAAAGCAGAAAAAGGAGATTCATTCAATGCGATAATATTGGGAAAATGGACCCTAAACCAGACATAACTCCAAAGTCCATCTCCAGGTTCCTAGCATAGGGTAAGTTTTAAATAAAAAATGAGAGTTCTTAATATGGGCTAGAATTCTAAATTTTACACTGGAAAAGCAAAATTAATGTTTTCCTTTTCAGAGCTGAAAACACATTCTGTTGTTTACCTTGACAAGTTGAAGATTTATTTGAGTAAGAGTAAAGAATGTAATAGTGGAAAATGTGACTCATTTTATTCTTCATCAGACAGTTTCCATGATACCTTGTTTTCATTTAGAAAGTTCTATATTTTCTTCTTAAAATATCATCTATTTTTGTCATATGTTTATAAATAATTGTTTATAATGAAATGAAACATAAATAAATCAAAAGCTACAAATTTACTGAAACAGAATCAATGAAGATAGAGCAGACCACTGAGAAAAGAGAATGACAGAAAATTGGAATGTACTAGCTTGACTTTTCAAAGGCTGGGCACACTGACAATTGAACACATATTGTTGTGGGGGAGGGATTTTATACTTATCTTTTGCCACATCTTTGTCAGGTCATATGAAATTTCTGTTTGTTCCTACAATAAGAGCCATTTCATAAACAAAACAAATCTTTAATTTAAATTTCAGCCACATGTATAAGCTTGATGTTATATTTTCATTTTGAAAAAAATTCACAATATACCATCTAAAGTGAGTTTGTCCTCTGAAAGTGTAAGTTCCTTGTTTATCTATACCACAAAAGACTCAGTCACTCTATTAATTTATAGTACTGCCATGTACCTCTTGTATACACATATAGAAGAATAAAGAGAGAGTTGAAAATTCCTAACCCAATGGTTCTACTTCATTGGGCTATAATGTGCACATTTTGAGTGGTATAATGTTTTTTTTATAATAATTTAATGCTATGGAGATATCTATTAAAAACCCAAATTGATCATTTGAATGCAAACTCTCTAATAGAATCCATTATGGTCTTCTTATATATACTAAATTAACATCATAGGCTTCTAATGGATGTTTTAATTAGGCATTTTTGTTATCAGCAATATTTGGTAAAATAAAATCTGTCACTGTGAAATATTCATTATGTTCAATTTCTGTCAGTCAATATTAAGCATTTTCTGAACCTTATTATTTAAGAATGAAGCTAAAAGTTATGAGAAGTGAAAAATCCCTAGACAAACCTCCTTCACGTGTTGCACAAAAATACAAGGCCATCAGAAATCCTTTATATTCTGTAATTGTCAAAGAATCAGCTTCCTTTCAGTCATTCATATTCACAGACACTCCATAAGAAGGTTGTCTTAGTGGTCCATAGGATAAAACACAAAATGCCTATCCTGAATGAAATGTATGCCTTTCACACAGAAACTGAAAGTGAACATGTATGTGTGCACCTGTAGGAGTCCTAAGAGAACTACACCCTCAGTGGGGGACAAGAAGAGTCAATCAGAGAAGAAGAAGAAACGAACCAACATGCTGAGACAGAAACTCCACACCAAGAGCAACTGTGAAGTCAACAAAGTAAGCAGCAAAGGCCAAGTTGCAGCGAGGCTGGGAAAGGAAGCTGGATGCTTACCAGTGATTTTCCCATTGGCTTCCAAGGGAGGCTGCCAGCTCACAATGACAGCACGAGGCTTCCCCTCTCGAGTAATGACTGTCAAATCCTTGGGAGCAGAAGTCGGGGCTGTGAGATGAGACAGAGACAAGGTCTTGTCATTGGTTGTGAGAAGAAAGAAAAGACACTGATGGGCATTTTGTCATGACACTAGTAATCAGGATCTGTCACTAAGTATATCATGTTTATTTGGCCTTTTACAATTCATTGCAAGTATTTGAAGGACAGAAGTGAAGGCATAGAAATGGTAGTTTACCATGGATGTTCAGTTCCTTCCAAAGGTGTGAGTATAGAGCTGAAATATGGGCTGAAGCATGCAACAGGTGCTTTTTAGTGAGCTCACACCCATGTATGTATGTACAAAATTGTATGTTTAATGAACTGAAGAACTGCATACCTTCCATTAAGGCATCTATTACAACCATAGTTTATAACTGAAAACAAATGGCCTACCAAATTCCATGGAAAAAAAGAGAGATGAAAACAAATAATAACCAGAACAAAACTCCATAAAACCATATTAGATCTTTCAGCATAAAAAACAAAGTAGGTATTTTCTCAGTGAGAATGGATTTTGAGAAACAAAAGTAGGAAAAAGCAAGTAATTTATGAGAGCCGTTCATTAATTGGGCTTGAAATAAGATAGCAAAAAATCCTTCCCTCTTCAGATCTTATTTCTTCTACATGTTGTGTAAAATAGAATGTAAATACATTCTAAAGATGGATCCAAATGTGCCCAGACAATCCAACATCTCCCAGACCTCTGTTGGTCTGTTTACTACCCCTTCTGAAGACAGTTTTTCATCTAAGCAGCTAGCAATGTTCCAAGTCCATTATCTGCACTCTCTTTGTTATCATTAGTTTGACACAGGCAGATTTAGAGCTATCTTTTCTCTCTATCTATGTTCTGCTAGAATTTTCTTGTTTCCAAATAGGACTCAAGGGAATGAGACAGATAGAACTAAATCTCTATTTGAACCCATCTCCATTCTATTCTCCTTAGTACTTCTGAATATCACATAGGGTAAATCAGTACATAAGCTACACTCCACTTCCAGAATATCTTCCTGTGTATTTGTAGATATGAACCAAAGGAGAAAGACACAAATCATTCCTATCTGTCATATTTTTTTTTCCTCAAAGGCTACTGGGACTATAGCTTATCCAAAGTTAAGCTAATTTTGATATGTTGTCAATCACTTAATTTATTTAAATTTCCAAAGAAAAATGGGGAAGACAGTAACCCAAAAGAGGAGAAAAAAGGAGGCTAAGAAGAAAGAAGAGGGATGGGATGAGATGGAGGAGAAGAAAATATGTCAGGGGGCACTGGACGAATAGCATAGATTCATAGCAAAATATCAAAGAGGTAACGACATCTAACAAAAAGATTATTTTTGCAAAGAATTCATTCAAAATATTTCATAGCCCATAAATAAAAAGATTAGATACAGTCAGAAATTGATTTAGATATTATACAAATCATATGAGAAATTTTAAATTATGAGGGTAAATAAGAGATCTTAACTTGTCAGAATAATCACTTTCTTACCTGTGTTAAAATTCAAATTGATATTTATTTAGAAAATTGACAAAGGGTGATGATTAGGTTACTTCACCAGTCAGCTCTGGTGTTTAAAAAATGTAAAAAAAAAAATCTTCATTTTTTTTTGTTTTTTTTTTTTGCTACAGTAAATACATAGTAATGCTCTGAGAAGCTGGTTATTCAAAACACTCAGCTACTTCATTTGTTTCAGGTGTGTGTGTGTGTATTTTTGTTCTGAAGCTGTGTGAATGATGAATAGAAATTTTGGAATTGCACTTGTTGGTTCATATGTAATATTTCCCTATGAGCTGTAAATGTCCCCCCAATATCTGGGAAATAAATGGGCTTACTGACTCTTATAATCAACACTAGTAAAATGATTCCCCACCAGGCTGTGACTAGGTATTTCTTCTTTTGTGAAACTTCTTATTTTTCCAGAGAGAAATTTATAGTTTGGGCTGCTTCCTATAATTTCAATATATCCCAAATATGGTGACTGTATTTCTTATGTTACCTCATGGTTCTCAATATAGTTATCTTTTTTTTTTTTTAATGATTGTTATTCTCTGTAAAATAGAGACTATTCTTTTTACTTTTTATGCCTAATACTTATCACAGGGTCTAGAAGTTACAAATGAACCCATTATGTCCACTGAGCAATACCCTACTCTATCTGAGGCTCTCAAATACTGCCCCCATCAGATTACAATTTTTCATTAAGTGTATAAACAGAGGGAAACCTTTTAGACATAGAAGATTGCAGACACGGAAGTTACATTAAGCTTTTGTTATTTGGATTGCCAATATTATTTTGCCTCTCTTCCTTTCAGATAAACATATGGAATTTTCTTTTGGAGAAAAAGACTGTCTCTGGGCCATACAAGCTTCACGGCTACCCGGATTTGTAGTTTAGGCTCTTTAAACTAGCTTTTGTCTAGCTTCTTCTTCTTCTTCTTCTTTTTTTTTTTTTTTTGGCTACCTATCTCAAAAATACTCATAGGGCTCTATCTTCGGAACAGTTGAATATTAATTGATACAAACAAGAAAAACATGCAGGTTCAAAACACAAGGGTGATAACATTGTGTGGACAGCTATAGTTTCTTAGAGCGGTGACTAGCTCCTTCCTAGCACCATCCTTGTTATTTGTATTTCAATTAAGGTAATCAGAACAAAATAAAAGATTGTCCATCTAGACAGAATGAACCATTTTATTTAAAAAAATTTGCCAAGCACTGTTGCTTAGGTTTACCATGAACCACATCAGCTTATAGCAACAAAGCCATGGAGTCTATATCTTATTTCAGAATTAAAGCAAATCCTCAAGTTATTTCATCCACCTCATTGCTTCCTCATAGTTACAGACTCTACAGACACTTGTGAATTGCTTCTTACTTCTCATCATCACCCAGGGATCTCATCCCCATGCTATTTACACCTTTGCTCAGATCATTATCCGATTTGACAATCACTCTTTCTACTAACCACAGGTCTCAAACTTATTATCTTTTTGTCTACATTGGGACTCTCCATTGGTGTCTCTATAAGGGTAGATAGTTGATGAGAAATCCATAGGATGCATTTTGTAAGTCAGATGCTGGTGTGCATTTTATGTTTATAAATGAAAAAATGGATGCATTTGCTTGCTTTTAGGTGAAATTTACTATTATTTTAGTCAAATCATGTCATTTTTCCTTTTTTGATTTTTTATTAATTTTTCTAGTTTATGTTTGACTCCATTCCTGTTCTTTGGTGTTAAAAAGACAAAGAGGGGTATTTTATAGTCCTCATAGTATATAATTCACTTGGATGTTCTAAATATTTTTATAAACTGCAGATATTGGCATCCAAGTCAGAATTAATAGAGAGAAGCTTAACAATGTGTAATAAGTAAACTCAAAGAAAGGATGTTAATATGAGGCTATCTACAAAGACTTTTTCCAGACAGAGTATCTACAAATGTAGAGCTCTAAAAATTAAGGCAATAATCATGAATAAAATTACAGTTGCAATATCAAGGGACAAATTCCAGTGGAAAAAAATTTTGCTCACTAGAGGAGAGCTTTACTGGCATAACTAATTAAAATTTTAAAATGTTTGTTGTAGTTCACACCCAAATATAAATATGAAACCAATTAAAAATAGATACTATTAGGGCTCCAGAGGTGACTATGAGGCTAGGAGTGCACATGTTACTCTTGCAGAGGAACAAGTTTGTTTCTTGTACCAAGGTCATGTGGCTTCAGGAGGTCTGACACACTCTTCTGGCCATTGTTGGCACCTGCACTCATGTGCACATACCCAAACACAGACACACAACATAAAAAATAACAAAAAGCAAAATAAAATATGTTTTAACAGACATTCTTTAGAAGTTAGGTTTGGGTAAACTATAATGCCAAATGTGAAAATGTTTTAAACTATGGATTTCCAATGCCTAGAAAATTTGGCTTCTGAATTTTATATTGACTTGCATAGATCTAGATCCAAGCTCTCTCAAAGTGCATGAAGGTTTTCCATTATGTGACCCTATTTCCAAAGTATGACCAAGACATCCGGAAACATTTCCTATTCCAATTGTCTTTGTTACAATAAATACCCAGGAAGCCAAATTTGTAATTTTTAAGTTTTGCCTCAAATTTCCCAATATCTATTAGAACTGTTGTTCAAATCTATCCTTATATCAGATAGAGTTCAATAACTAGATTCCTGTCGTTTATTGAAACTCATTGAAGAGTATTCATATTCAGTTCCTATGAGTTAATGTTCTAAATAACTCATTCTAAAAATCAGTGGTTAAAAATACAGCCAGATTGGGCAATCTATTGGTTACCCCTTGTTCTCTTCTATGGGTGTGGAATAATACAATTAGCTGCAGAAGTGCTGTGAACTGTACAGGATGTATTATTTCATGCAGGACAAGGCATAATTTTGAGACCGTTCTAATTTTGTCTCAATTTCCACAGAATTTGTGAGCACAGCTCTCTAGGCCAAACACCAGCCTTTAAAGACAGTGTTTCTTCACGTACCAGCTTCGTAGGTAGTGGCATGTGCTGTCATGCTCCACGTACTTGACCTTCTGTTTTTTGTCACCATGACTGAGAACTCATACATCGTGTTGGGCTTGAGGCCTGTTGCTGTGTAGCTGAGAGATGCTGTGTCTTCTGACTATACCAAACAGAAACAAGCCAAGAAATAAAAAGAATCAACTGTCAATTCAGGAAATCAAGACATGTCAAAAAAGTAGCAAATAAGTCAGCCAAAAGTAGACTCAGTTCAAAATAGCAGAAGAGCTAGGCCTCCTTCTGTGTCAGCCAGCATACACTTGCTGGCCATGCATCTGAGACTTACTGATAAAAATCATGCAGTGCTTTTGTCAAAGGGGAAACCAACCGGAAAAGTTCCCTGAGCCTGTCCATAAGCACAGGCAGAAGACAACTTCTTTTCTTAACTCTATTTCAAGACACTTTCTGGTCAGGCCTGAATTAAATTCATATTTTTCTCATTGAAATCTGTTTGGGGGGGTTAATATATATTTTGTGTTGATCAACATCACTTCCCACTGCAAATAACTCAATTAATAGCAATTTATAGTAATTATGATGATTAAAAATTAAGACCTAGTTTCAAAGTTTGAGTGCTTCCAAATATCTACTGATCAAGCAGAGCAAGAGTGTGTCTATCATGTGGTGCTCTCCCTTTATGGACGCTTCACATATATAGAAACCTGGATGGAAAGAGCAGCAATTGATCAGAAGAGGAGCATTTGCACTGTGGATGCTGTATTTGGCTTTTGAGTCCATTTGTTGCCTTATAAGCGAGGTTAATATTTTTAATAAAAAAAATAGATAAGCTGTGTCTTTTTTGCTTGCTCAATGAGTAAAAATTTATAATAAAGAAAAAGCATGCTAGTCTCACATGTAATGCTTATTTTCCTCACGACCTGGCTCATTTTAAACTATGCAAATCTCTTAGAAACATCAACTTGTACTTGGTACTTATGCTTTTGTCTTTTCCCAAACTAAATACTTCCTATTGCTTCTATATTTGAACATATATTGAGTATTTACACCTGGAAAAAACCAAAGCCTATCCCATCGGTTGGTAATATTGGTAATTCCTTCTTACTATTGTAGAATGGCAAAAAAATTATTAAATTGTATATCTGTCATAGGCTAGGCCATAGTTATGAAAATCCTACCTATTTTAATAACAAATAAAAATTAAAATAAACTAATAACAGTTTGATAGTGTACCCATCCATCCTATTAAATTGAAGATTTCAGAAACATTTAGTAGAACACTTTCTCTTGGTACTCATAGAAAGCTAGTGCTATAATTAATTGTTAAACCTAAAAATGCTTTGGAAAATCATACCTAATTGCATTTGTGTACAGGATAGCTGGGTAATACCTCTCTGAGCTCCCATCCTCTTTTTTGTAAGTTTCACCTAATATGACAGACTTTGTATCATCATTTATTGTGTGAAATATGTGAAGTAAAACTGTACCTGGCCCAGAGCAAGTGTTAATAAATTCTATCTATAATACATTATACATTATTTCATGTCATTTTTCATTACATTAGCGATATTAAATTCCATATTGAGTTCTATCATGATGAAAGAGATTGAGCCTTGCATAACTGCCCATATTCTATTATATTCATAACACATCTGGTAAGCACTAAGCTACTGCCAATAATTATATTTTGAGTGGAAACTCATGTAAAACAGTATGTGATTAAATAATTGTAGAAAAAAATTAAAGTTCATACTTTTATAGGAAAAGCAATATAAGGATTTGAACAATCCAAATATTATTTTCAGAGTTATTGTCCAATTTGAGAAAAATGATACTCAGTGATAGGACAAAATATAGCAAAAGCAGCTCTTGAATTCATATTATTTGACTCCATAAGTTCTTTATGTCCTATAAAAAATGTCTTGCTTATCTTATACAACTATTATGGAACAAAAGATTGAGTTTAGATATAAACATTATTTTAAAAGCATAAATTACAAAGCAAGTCATCTATTACTAATAATGTTAAAATTTTTTGATACATCAGAGAAGGCCCAGTTAAAAATCTGTTTTGCTTAGTACTCATATTCTTTGTGAGTCTGAGTAATGCCATCTCTTCTTTACTAATCATTTAACTGAAATTATTTGCCTCAAGAAATCTTGGATCTTGTCATTCAAATAATGATGAAGAGAATAATCAAAAATTTAAAAAAATATTATTTCACATCCTGCCATAGTCCCCATAGTCATGCTGCAAAATGAATATTTCTACAAAGTAGAGTAATTATGAACATAACAATTTTAAAATGGGTAACAGTCTTTTCTAAAAGAAAACTCAAAACTGACCAGTCCATATGCAGAGACACTTTTTAATACTCTCATATATTCTCTTTGTTTTCTTTCCAGATAATGTTGTCTGTATTTTATGGTTCTACTGAGTCTGAAATTTAATACTGTAAGGAGACAGATAAATTACTTATATCTTTTATCAATCTTTTATCCAGATATTGTCTGGACTTGATGTGGGAGTTTTACCTAACACCTGATCTATCAGGGCAGCAATATCAAACAACACTGTGGGGTTTTTAAAATTATTTTTTTATTATTTCAACTAAAAGTTGACTTATCATAAACCACAAAGTTCTGACCACTTAAAGGATGGAAGATACTAAAGCAATTCCAGCATGACTGCACATAGACAGAGGCAGAATTATGAAACCAGTGTGGTTTTGCTGTATCTCCCGCTTTGGGGCCAGAAAAATCCCCAGACAGGTGCATCTTCCAAACCTCCACTGTCTTGCAGCCAGATTATGGAATACAGTAGTTCAGGGGGAGGAAGGAAGCTAAATTCTCTTTAGTGGTTATTCCTGGAAAATGGCAAGAACAGCGATCAAAGTGAGTATGAGAAAACCAAAGAGCTAGGGCTACGCTGTTGGATCCCTTAATTTTGGAGGAACATTTACATATTTCTTCATCTTATTTTGCAGAAGGCCTCCTACTGTAGCCCAGACTTGCCTCAAACTCTTGCCCATCCTCCTGCTTTGGTACCCTGAATGCTGAGATTATTTCATTAAACTTTCTTCTTTGTTTCCTGTTATCATCTTGTGAACTATTAACTTTCAGCTGTGTTAGCTTGCATAAACCATTTATGGATTTTTTCCAAGTACACATCTATTAAGATGGATGCATAAAGCATTCCAAGTTATATATGTTAAGCAAGCAGAATTAAAACTTTATTTAGAATAAATGATCTACAACTGTTACAGATACAGAATAGGTGTTGCTGACCTTTCTAATGTGTTGAAACTGTGTAACACGTAAACATGTCAATGTGGTCTTGTGTTTAGAAGGCAATGTGCCTTTCTTTGTTAGTAACACTTTGTTAGAATTGTTGAGTTTGGTCAGGAGAGATGGAAAAGCAAAATGACAGTCTCTTATATTCACTAAGGATCTCTGGGACAAGTATGAAATGATTTGGAAATTAGTATATGAACAGGAGGCTGATATAACTCTGGTTAATTTAAGGGATTTTCCTTACAGCAGGAGGATGGTTTCAAATCTAAATAAGGAAATCAATGTTTATGGCTTATAGTACATTCCTAGGATGTTATAAATTATCTTCACATCATTTATCTCCTGTTGTATTCTCTCTAAGTGGGTGTGTGGTATTAATCAACGGCAATCTAGATTCTAAATAAAAAGAATCATACCATAATCTATTCAAGAGATTTTCTTGGAGCCCTGTTATTTCCAACGGAAAATGCCTTTCCTATGCACAGAAGCAAATGTCTGGTGCAAAAAGCATCTGGTGGGATTGAAACATCATTTTGCAGCCCTTGATATTTTCTTACCTTGCCTTTTGTTGATTTCTAATGGCATACTTTTTCTTAACTACTTTTAGATACTTCATTATTAAAATACCTTGCTTTAGTATGTGAAAGTCACTGTAGAAAAGTAGTTTGTGACAGACCAGGAAACATTGAAAACAACACACCAAATGGATGAAAGATAATCTTAAGTTTCATGCAATCAGTTTGACTTTCACCTTGTACTTGGCACTGGTAGAAAAGCTGGTCCTCCACCGGACAGTGTAGAGTCGCACATCAGATGTCTTTTGGTTCTTCGGGACAGAGTTGTCTGCCCAGCTTACCCTCACAGCCTCATGGGTAAGAGCCACAGCCTGTACACCTACTGGTGGGAGCATGGGGGTGGAGACATCTGGGCCCGAGGTGGGGAAATCATCAAGCAAAGGATAATAATCAACTGGGTCAGTGGGATCTGGGTTAAAAACCCACCAAATGAAACAAACAAATAAATGTGCAAACAAAGAGTTAAAATAAATACCAGTGGTAACACATCACAATGAGTTAAATGCATGGTAATAACGATGAAAGGGAACATGAGAAGAACAGAAAAAAATGCAATTAATTAAATCATAAAATATAATAAAAACAGTATTGCTATGTTAAAAATAACAGTATTTTCTTATATTTATTTCTAAGTAGATATGTCTTAAAATCCAATCTTGTTTGAATGTTGCCCATTGTTTTTTACACAGTTTTGTATACTAATTTATCAGATTCATGATTTATCAATGACTTTAAATAACAATAAAATATTTCTGATTATTTTTTTCTGAAATGGAAATAAATCCTATTGGATACCTTAATTTTCTTCTTTATCTCTGACTTTATTTGTGCTCCTTTTACTATTGTCTAATTATATCTCTATAAATACTGTTCAGTCAACACACAAACTTTAATGAAAGAAACTTGATATCCATCGGTTTTTCTACCAATGCACAAAACCAGAGTGAACAGATATGCATGGTCACAAGGGTCAACAGAGATCTGATATACTATAATTTGGTGTGAGATGGCAACTAGTAAGCGGGTTTTCTGAGATTGTAATATTAAACTGTGAAAGTGCTCATCTTTCTGTATTCACACACACAGGTTGGTTCCATTTTCAGTCCAGTCAGGCATTCCTATATTACATTCCTGATTCTAAAACTGCAAGTTCAGTGGAAAGAATGCGCTTCAGTGGATAGGAAGACAAATTAACTACCTTCAGAGTGATGCGATTTCCACCGAGATATGCACGTGCTTTGATCAATAACACAATTGGATCTGAAGAATGATGTGTGATTTTACAAAATTCTACAAAACCCTTACACTTACATTATGCTGGGATGACCACAATCTCAGAAGCTTACTTTGTGGCAATAATAATCACTCCATTTGGAGACATTCAAATTTATAGATAACAGGTTTAAAAACTGACCTTTATATGACACAGTAAAGAATCTCACTAACAAAAAATTTGAAGCTGACAGCACAACTCTAAGACTGGACATTTGATGTCATTTAAGGGAATGAGATCAGATAAAATGTAGAGGAGTGTCAGCAGCAAGTTATCCAGTTTATTTTTTTTAATAGCCATGTTCAAAGCTGACTGGTTGTTGGCTGTTCTGTCGATGACTGCCTCTTTTCCTTGAATTTCAAATTCTCATCCTCTATTCATCACTGTGCTTTCCAATGAATTATTTAGCATGTTACTGGTCTGTGGTTTTGGAGAAAATATTTTAAAAACTGAAGACAGAAACAGAACAAAAGGAGAGGAGAGAGAGAGAGCAGGAGAGAGAGAGACAGACAGATGGAGAGAGAGAAAGAGAGACAGAGAGACAGAGAGAGAGAGGGGGGAGAGGGATCTGGGATTAAAATTTAATGACAGAACCCAGGCTTTCTGTATTTCTTCTGATGTCTTTGTTTATTAAGGGCTCCTTTAAAGCCAAATGAACCCATGACATGATGGGGAGAGAGTAGAGGATGCTGCACCCTCTATAAGGATTGCAATCCTAGAGCATGTTTGTTTAACAAGAGAAGATGTTTTTGCCTAACTCAAGCAAGAGCTGCCTTTTACATTTCTATTCTTGCCTGACTTTGAAAGAAGAATTGTATGCATAGAGGAAGGGTAGGCCAATGTATAAACTACTTTTGACTAATCCAAGTCATGGGCTACCACCTATATTCTTACTTTGTTTTATTTAGTTCATATAAACAGGTTCTCTCACATGCATCATTTGTAATGATTTGAAGTCAAGTGATCCTATATTAGGAAATGAAAATAGTCAATCCTACTAGTTATGATTTTAGAAAATAAAATTGTTCATACTTATTACTTATTGAGTATTGTAGTGTCAATTACAGAATGATCCTACTGTATTTGAAGCAATAGTTGTGATCATATCTGTTGTGATTTATCTATGGACCTAATGTGATCCAAAAAATTCTGTCAATGGCCAAGTTTTATTTCCTATCTTAGTGAATATAATTTTTTCATCATTCTCCATGATCATCCCTCTAGAACTTTGTTGCATAATATAATAACAATATGTTCTATGGCTTTTATCAATTTAAACTACATAAATAATTATTTAAACATTTATTCATTTTATGGCATCCAATTTCAATCATTCAGTGTCCCTAAGAGATCAATAACTACTATAAGGGACAGAGCAGATATACTAAATCTCCAGCAGAACAGAGCATTCTAGGAGGCAGTGAGCAATGATGTGAAAAAATGCTACACATATTGAAAGTGTTCTTTTATTTTCTAATCAGGAATTTCTTGAGTAATCGGGTGTAAGCATACTTTTGCTATTAAACAGTTCTTCTTCAATATTTTTTACTTCATGAGGATGCCTCATATGCTCTTGAATTTTAGAGGTACATGACGATTTGCATATTTATGTGAGCATTTATGTGTATGCAAATATGTATTATATATAATATACATATATATTACATACATGTAATTTTACTGAAGAAGAAACAGTTCCTAACATAGTTTGGAAATCTCAATTTTTAATCATTATACTCATTTGAAATCAGATTTAAAATTAACAGTTTTCAACTGGATTATGCTTCATTTAAACCTCACTAAAATGGGTGAGAGAATAAAAAAATTCAAATAATATACTTCACTAACTCCTGATTATTCTTTGCCCTTTCCCTTCTCCAGGTGGAAAACAACTTATTCTTACAACAATAAGAGATAAAGAGCTTGAAGTCAGGAGAGAGAATTTTCCCACGTGGGGCTAAGCTGGAAGTTTCGGTAGCTTGAACTGATATTCCCAGTCTGAGAAAAGACTCCAGAGCTCACCAAAGGCTACCAGCACATGCATTTAGGATGCTCCAGGGCTTGATGGTTTTATGTTAGTTTGATGCTTTCATTGCCTTTGATATATTTTGTGTTTACTTTCTGCTGGATTTTTTCCAAGACTTCTCATGGGAATATTTTGCAACAACTCAAAGATAGAAAATGTTTTTTTTACATGACAATATGACACATTTATTGATAAGAGATTCTCTCAGAGCCTTAGCCTTTGATTCCATTTATTTGCCCTTTGTTCTCCATGTTGTGTGGAAGCAAAAAAGTAATTCTACTTTCAGGAAAATGCATATTCTTTATTGTGAAAAGGCTGCTTCACACATTCCTTTGCAGCCCAATACTGGCTTTTCTTTCAATAAAAAATTTCGTGACACAATTTCCAACTTTAGCATCACTTCACTTCTCAGATCCATTAGTATCAGAGCTATAACATGAAAATAAAACCTGTGTTATGGATCACTGATGTTTGGGAAAACACCGCGGCAATGCCATATGCTAAGAATTAAAAACTGACAGCAAATGCCACAGGGAAAGTTGTGAATACCACAGACACTTCCTTCTGCACAGTCCACCTTCAGTTTATCACAACTCCACCCCTTTCACTACTCTTACGTTCTTCTGGAAAACTATCTTACATACTTATACCCAGTAGTCCCTCTTTGTGAGATTTAATTTTTGCATTAAAAAAAAAAAAAAGCTTTGATATACTGGCTTTGGTGGAATTTTGTGTAATCTGAGCATAGCTCAGTGTCAGCTGGACAATGAGAAACTGCTTAGTTTCCTTATCAGGTACAGGAAGAAGATGACATACATAAGGCCAACCAAGGGAATCCCAGGTGCAGACAGAGTACCTGCTATTTCCCAGGGAGTCTCACTTTTAGGACCATCTGAGAGAAAGGGGGAGTGAAAAATCCCAAATGTTCACCTATTTATTATTCTGTATCTTAGTTTCAATTCTAGAACTCAATGCACATCGTTTTCCTAACTATGAAGGTGATACTTTTGTTAGCAAACAATTTCCATGGTGATGCTTACTTTCTTTGCGTATTCATAAACACCTTTGGTGGCATAGCAAAAGATATTGTCTCAAATGATAGCTCACCATTTTGTTTTTGTTTTTGTTTTGTCGGTTTGTTTTTGTATTTTTGGGGGGGAGGGGAGGGTGAGGATGTCAGACTTTGGAACCAATAGTCAACATTCAAAGATTCTGAAATAACTTCACTTTTTCAGAGGATCTGGATAACAATAAGTGATAACATCTTTGGAAACTATCTAAAACATAAACCATTCTCAGCATAGTCTGTGAATGGCAACTGTGGGCTTGAAAAACAAACTATATAAACATTATGTAAATCTAGGTAGTATTAATATTTATTCTCCAGCCAGTGATACATCCTCATCTGGAATCCACACTCCAGTAATTTTTCTCTCTGATGCTTGGTATTAAGTCTGAAGCTTGCCCTCTTGAGGTCTGTATTCTAATTAAAGTGAATATTTATGGACAATCAAATGAAGTTGGAAGGATGTGGTTTTCAGGGAATATAGGAGACAGGCACAAAGTATTAATTGAAGACATATAACTTTTTTTGTCCAGGTTTTAGACACATTGGTGGGAGCAACATTGTTAGGAGCAAGATGGAGATGTGATTTTTCCAGGTATCTACATACTCCATTTTTGAATAAGCACAATATTATTAACCAAACAGCCTTCATCAGTGACTTACATCTCACCATCTTAACATTGTCTCACATTCTTCCGCTCTTTAGGTCTTGCTGGATGTTTTCCAATCTTGAGACAATGAGCCTTGGAATCAACTAGACCCTTTTGTGTCTACTGCCAGATGACCTATGCCACAGTTTAGGATTCATTTTTGTGACTTGGACTAATCCAATCAACCTCAAGATGCCAGCTTACTTAGCCTTGTCACCTATCTAAAGGTTCATATTGAGAGAAACAAATGTCCATTTATTTAGAGCCTAGATCTCAAACTTCCTGCTCAAATGGCAATGTTTGAGACAAACTGGTTAGCAGAATGAAGAATCATATCAAGGCACCAAACTAGAAAACTTCTAAGATGACTGTGAAAGCAAGGGCTGAATTCTCTAAATATATACTCTAATGTACAGAATAAATCCTTCCCACTCATTTGGGGAACCAAATGATCAAAAGATGATGTGTACATATGCCTGCATATATTCATGATGATTTCATGTATTTGCTCTTAATATTTTTCCTCTTTTGTATTTTGTTTCTTTTTAAAACGTGTTCCTTCTCACCATCATCCAAGCACTGACCACCTTGTCACAAGAGGATTGAAGATAGGTGCATACCTGTTATGGAGCGTGTGGTGGCACTTTCATAGAGAGGGACACCTTCTCCTGCATTGTTGAAAGCTTTTAAAGAGATTACATAATGAGAACTTGACTCTGAAAACAGAAACAAATTGGACATTTTGAATTAGTGTATTGAAATGCCTATGGTGAACATTTCCTGAAAACAAATTCAATATGATGTTTAAAATAAATTGATATTTGAAAATGAGTGGGTTGCATTCTGGGAACTACCAGCTCTAATGGAGATAGAGACTTCCCATCTTCCTGAATCATCATCTGAGCAGTGAATGCATAAGTAGATGGAGAACCAACAACATTAAACAGTGTATACAGGATAGGTGATGATGTTGGTCTTCCAACCCTAAAACACAGGGGTTTTGTGAGTTATCATCTGATAGCCCCATAACCCAAGTGTCAGCCATGTCTGTGCCAGTCAAACCAAAAGTACACATCACACTGGAAATCAGAACGATCCTAAAAAACTGGGACATGTTAGCTTAGGGAACAAATACTAGCACTTAGAACTGACAAGTATAGGTTCACTCCAGGACAAAACCAATAATAGTTCAATTATGTCAACCTGACACAACCTTAAGGCACCTGAGAAGAATTTCAACTGAAGAATTGCCAGTGACAGATTGTCCCGTGATAATGTCTGTAAGAGATTACCTTTATTGGTGATTGAAATGGAGATACTCGGGCTATTGTGGGAAGCATTACAACCCAGGCATATGAGACTGGGTTGTATAAGGAAGATAGTTGAGCATGAACCAGAAAGCCAGCTGGCAAAGAGCATTCCTACATGGTTTATGCTTCAGGTTCCTCTTCAGTTCCTACCCTAACTTTCCTCAATGATGGACTGTGACCAGGAAGTATACATTGAAATAAACCCTCCCTACAGATGCCTTCGTTCATGGTATTCATCATAGCAACAGAACAAAAATAAAACACGACCTGAGTGGGAACCAAACTTCCTAGTTCACTATGCAGAGGAAGGAGTAATTGTATTACAAATGAAGGGTAAATAGATGAACAAAATCAACACAAAGAATAGAAAACCAAATCAAGGTAGAAAGTAAAATTACGAAGAATGACATGGAAGAAGGTATCAAATATGAAAGTTGGTGAGTGAGAAACTAAAATACACAGTGGAATCCTTAAAGAAAAAAATCTCAAATGACACAATAAATACAGAAGGATACATAACCTTTTTGTTGACTTAATCTTTTGATAATATAAATAAAACAATATATGATTTATCAAGGTAGATTTACACTATTATCAATTTTTATTGTAGTAATAGCTTATGAGACAGAATTATAGTGATTTGCTTTTTTTTCTAGTTAAGAAAATATAACTAAAGGATTTTATAGTTAGTCAAAATTAATTATAAATATAAAGGATGATAACAGTTAAACTACCATTTTTTCCAAACAACCATTGCATTTCATTTTATTGACCACCAGAAATAATAGAATATGAGTTTTAGACATCCAAAATGACCACAGGAAACTATGATCTGAAAGCTAACTTCAGAATAATAAAGTCAACGACCTAAAACTAAGTGTCAGGAGAGATTTTATTCTGTAAAGGCTTATGCTATGATACTATTATGATCAGAAAATCAATCACAATGGCTGTGTATATATAGTAGTCAACTGAGGGATTATTATGATGGTGGAACTTCTGTTATTGTCATTGTAAGGCAAGCATAATATAGATAAATCAGTGAACAAGTATGAGAATTACAGTTCTACATCCACTGTGCTATTTTTTTAAAAAAAGATTTATTTACTTATTATGTATACAGTGTTCTGTTTGCATGTATCCCTGCAGGCCAGAAGAGGGCACCGCACCAGATCTCATTATAGATGGTTGTGAGCCAGCATGTGGTTGCTAGAAATTGAACTCAGGACCTCAGGAAGAGCAGTCGGTGCTCTTAACCTCTGAGCCATCTCTCCAGCCCCCACTGTGCTATTTTAAGCAAGAGTCTTGGTAGAAGGAAGGACACATAGACTTAACACATAGTAATTAAGGTCCCAAGTTCCCAAACTTTTATTAGAAAAATGCTTAAAAAAAAAAAAGCGGCCGGGTGGTGGTGGCACACACCTTTAATCCCAGCACTTGGGAGGCAGAGGCAGGTGGATCTCTGTGAGCTTGAGGCCAGCCTGGTCTCCAAAGCGAGTTCCAGGAAAACCAAAAAAAAAAAAAAAAAGTGTTGTATCTCTCATACATAGTTCTATAACTTAAGAAGTCAAGAAGTGTTGACTTGATCGTACAAAGCATCCTTATTGTATAAGCTGCAGCTGTATAAAATGAAGTCACCAACTGTAACTGGCAAAAGCTTTTGTAGAACTGGGGATCCTAATTTTGAAGATGGAAAACTGACAACTGAGTTTGAACCATTCTGACATACTAGAAAAGAAGAAACCAGCCATTGACAACAGCAATCTCCTGTCAACAGATTCAAGGATTATTATTTTTTGAAAGATTTATTTATTTATTATATATACAGGTTCTGTCTGCATGTATCCCTGCAGGCCAGAAGAGGGCACCAGATCTCATTGCAGAAGGTTGTGAGCCACCATGTGGTTGCTGGGAATTGAACTCAGGACCTTTGGAAGAGCCGCCAGTGCTCTTAACCTCTAAACCATCACTCTAGCCCCTTACGGATTATTGCACAGAAGGTTCTATTGATCACTAAGGACACTCATACTCTAATGAACTTCAGTGTATCAATTCCCTGAAATATATATGAACATACTAATTTATAGAGATATTGTAAAGAATAAAAGCAGTTGATCAGTTCTGAGATTGACAGATAATCATATTACTCTCCAATAAAATGGTAAACAAATTAGCATATATCATGATATTTCTAAATAAACTTTTTTCAAGTGTGACCAAATAGCATGAGGATCACTTTAAACATTCCTGAAAGAAAAACAGAATGAGAGAAATGGAATAATGAATTAATCTAGGCATTAAATATTCACAACTGCTCAGATAAAACCAAGAGGAACAATCATGCACTAAGTGTCTCAGATGAAAGTCATCACTGCCTTCTAAAGTTATGCTGCATGGACTAACCTCTAGCTGCCAGAACACACCAAACAGAGAAAAGAAACATGCTGAAACCAGTTAAAATTATACATGTGACTACACATGTGTTGTATATTTTTTTGTGTGTGTTAAAGGATTTATAAGACAATGATGGGGCTTTCAAATGAGCAAGTTCATATTTAATTATTTTTGAAAATTTGTTAGGTTGGTTTTTCTTCATGAAGTTAGAATGTAATTATGTTAAAGACAATGACATTCAAAATAACAATGTCTCCCAAACGGTAATATAGCAAGAAAACTGAAATAAGATCATATCTTATGCAGGTTTTCAACTTCCATGTGATGAATTGCTTCTACTTGAAAACAGAAACGTGTGTGTATGTGTGTGTGTGTGTGTGTGTGTGTGTGTGTGTGTGTGTGTGTGTGTTTTCTCGTGCATGCACGTGTATGCACACATGTATGTTTATTGTCAAAGTAGTTTACTTTTAAGGAAGTAATCAATAATCAAATGTCATGTGTTCTTTGAGATTCAAGACTGGTTGTAAAACATGAATTTCTCTTATTAGCTTAGTAAGTTAATTCTGAACAGGGGAAAAAAGAAATACTACATAAAATTAAGCAATAAAATATATAGTATGCTCTCTGAATGCCATTTGAGATTAAAGGCCCGAAATGTTCATGAAGGATCAGGCCATCTGTGAAGGGGTTTCAGCAGATATTTACTCAGAATTAGGGCTTGTGGAAGAAGGAGGGGTCTACGTAGAGGTCATAGAAAGTAAAAATATTTCAAGGAAATGCTGAAAATACACTTAGCTAAGGTAGAAAAACACTTGCTTACTGTGACAATGACCCATTCTAGTTACGACAGTGACTACTAGATCTTATTTCTTATTTCATACAGATGATTCATCTATACATTAAGACAAAAACATTGATATTTGGTATTAACCTAATGAAATAGGAAATGGCTTTTTTGTGGTTAAAATTTAATTTAGCTCAACCTCATAACCTATACATTTTCATTTATCTAGGTATTTATTAAGGGTGTGACAATGAGACCAGGATTTCTGTATTCACATATGCAGGATCTAGGGTACTTGTTTGCCTTAAGTTTCTTGTAGATTTATTTCCTTTTGTTTAATGAGAGTGAACAGGGCAGAGAAATGTTAAACTCAGTTACTGCATGAGAGATGAAAAGGTGAAGAGATTCCTAGGAGCTTAAGATGAACTATTATTCAGTTTGAGGATACTATTAGTCCAAAGAAGGTGGTCTCAGCAAGTCCAAGTTCTCTGGAAACCTAGATATTTGTGTGAAAATGACACCCTGTAAATATTTATAAAGAATTTAGATAAACTAATCAATTCGTGCTGGCAAATAGATCCTTGTGAATCTCGACCAACTATGCATGGTGAGTGTAATTTTTAAGTTCTTTATGTGAAGCTTCTGTCTACAAGCATCCTCCTCTCAGATACTGGAAGGGGCTATGAATCTCTAAGAAGTCTGTACTTGGGGCAGTCAATCTGGGCATGCCAGGGAAAAGAATTCTCTTGTTTTCTCTCTGCTCCTGGCTGGAAGTGTAATCACTTATTTCTATAAATATCACCAACATTACCATCTGCACTCTGAGATCGAGCTTTGGGGCTAGCTTACACATTATGCTTTTGTTCACATTCTGAACAAACAGAGGAAACAATAGGCTTTCCCCCTCCTACATTAGATCTGGTCCTCTGCTGAGGTGCCTGCACAAGGAAGATAAAATTGTTAATCGTTTATTGGCAAACTTATGGAAAGCGCGGAATGTTTTAATATCTTCCATATATATGGATGGAAGGAAATTCTTTGAGTGTATCTTGAGCTCAAGATGCTTTCAGAGTGTCCTGCGAACCCAGAATGTTCTCCCCCACAATTTGCAAGAAATTCAATTTTTTTTCATTAGTTTACCGCTAGAGGGCAATGTGGAACTATTTTCTTGCACATGCTCAGAGCTTTTAACATTTAAAATCAGTAAATGAGAAAAGAATGGCCTAGAATCAGTGCCACTATGGAAGCATCAAATGAGTTAAACACATTTACTATTATCATAATGAATTCCAAATGAATTAATCATTAATTATGGTCAGCCTCCATTGTTCAGGAATATGCTTAATGACAATTATGACAATAAATTTATTTTTGGGTACTTGCTGAAATGTTGCAGAGACATAAGCTTGACAAATGTATCAATTGTCTCTGCAAATAAAGTGTGGCAGTTTTCTCATTTAAATTTAATATGATTTAATCATACAGGAGGGATTTGGATCTTGGTAGATTTCCCTGGGAATTATTTTTGGTCATAGATATTCTGTGGGAGTTCACATATTTCACAGTATTGAACAGAATTTTTTGTTTTTAATCTTTGGTCAAGGTTTTTTTTTTTTTTTTTACAACAGTTAGATTTTGTATTTAGAAAGCTAAAGAAATAATAACTCAGAGCATGCACAAATGAATGACTCAGCCCATTATTGCTTGAGAGTCATGAAGGGGGGAGATAAATGCACATTTATTGATTATAGGGTTGTAAAAGGCAAGGGTATGGTTATCAGAAGAAGTCTTGGTGTCCTTCCCAAGAGACATGGGAGGTAAGAGACTCATTATTGTAAGAGCCCGTGTTAATCCTTCTATGGAGGTTAGAGATGAATGTTGCTCTCTGGGAATCAGGGAGTAAATTGAGAAACCTTGGAGGTGGACTGAGATGCTATGCTTGGTAACAAATGCCAGTGTGAAGAACTTCATTATTTTTAATTAATATTTTGTGTGAAGTAAATGCCAGTGGCATGTGCCAGATTGACAGCCCGGAGTCTTTTATTCATTACAGATTATGTACTTCACTCAGTGGCCCTATCCATGCCAAGTGCTTGTCGGGGCCCAGGATCCATGTTCTTCCATCTTTTCCATTCTCTGCCAACACTGCCAACAATTCAATTAGAGAAAATTAGAATGCTAGCTGTTTCCTAATGCAAACACCTGCTTCTTGCAAAAGACCAGGACTACCACAACCACAGAATGCAGGCTACTCCACTGGATCATTGTGAGACCCAAAGTGTTCCTGGATATACCTCTGATGTTCCTGGACATAAACCTTTTAATTAAGTGTAATGGGTGGAGAGTAAATACAACTGGCAGCATTGATCTCTAAAAAGGACAAGCAATTCATACTTGAGGAAGATTCAATTCATATAATACACTCAATTCAACTTTATTACATATACTACTTTGCAAATTTAATTAATATCTAACCTAAATCATTCTCTAACAAAGACTTCGTTTTCTTTTCTGAAAACACTATGTAATTGAAGGTCAGATTACAGCATGATTTGTTCACTAGCCAGTCTTATAGATGCTAACCACTTTAGTCTCTATGAGGAATTACTTGAGATTAAGGTGTAAAATTATAGTATATTTTCTTTAATTACTTAAGTTCTACTATCAATAAGAAAATCAGGTGAAAGAAAGAATTGTTTTGGTGCCCAGTAGATAGCACTTTGTTAGATCAATACATGAGAGACATAGAAAAGCTGTAAATGTGTATTATACTCAGATACTGCTCAGTGAGAATTTAACCGTGAATGGAGAAGACTGAAATGTGAATATTCAAGAGGGAAAAACAAAGATAGTTGATGTCTTAGTTTTCCTTTTCTATGGACTAACAAGAACAATGATTTACATTTTAAGATATGGAAATCTGGGTTACATGTCGAATCTGGGTTCCTAGCAGGGTAAAATTGATGATTACTTTTTACATCTGGTAGCACCCATAGCACCTTCCAGCACTGTGAAAGCCAGCCAGCAGAATCCAGCTTCTGGGTCAGAACCAGTTTGATTTCTCCACTATCTATTATTCAAGTATGTGGGTTGTCAGCAGTAAAGTCTTACCACCAAGTTCTGGAAGTAACCAAAAGCAATGACAATAGTCTGTAAAGTACAGAAACTCCAAAACAAGTGATGCATTTTTGGCACTGGATTTCTCATTTGCTATCTTTGGTAGGGGTGTGTGTGTGTGTGTGTGTGTGTGTGTGTGTGTGTGTACACATGCATGTGTGAAGCTTCCACACTAGTAGGTTTCCATATAACTTTTTCAAAATTTGTTAGTCTTATAAGTCTTAAATGAAGAAGCTGTATTGGAAATTGAAAAAATAAATAAGCAGAAAATGTTTGGAGCTAGTGAGTTCTTGTATGAATGATAGAAATTTTATGGACTCCTTGGATGATCAAATGCTGACGTAGATGAGTGTAATAAGCAAGTGCAGGTGAAGTTCTTAGAGGTGAGTCATCTTTCCTGTTAGCACTAAAACTTGAAGACAATGGTAACAGTACCCTACTTTGTCTCTTCCAAATTCTTCTCTTCCTCTAAGCATTAACTGATTTATTGGATGACTGATTGAGTCCTTTATTAACTATATTCTTAACTTTACTTAATTTTAACTTTAATCTAGTGTGTAACATGTACTGCTTATAAGATATTTTTATTGGCTCATAGTATTGTATATTTTTATAGAGAATATGATATTTCAACACATGCATATACTGAGAATATTCAAAGTCAGAGCAAATATCTAGCCTCTTGTATTATTTATAGCAGAAATATTTAAAATCACTTTCTTCCACATACACACATATATGTATATATAACCATTTTATTGTTTATTGCACAGTCATGTTACTGTGAAAATGTCAGACATTTCTTTTCTTTTCTAAGTATAACTTAACCAGAGAAAGAAGAGGAAAGTTGACCAATTGGCAAGAAGTATTTCTTAATGGATGACTAAGTGTCTTCTTTTTAAAGGTCAATGGTAAAATGTCTAATTTCAAGGATCAGCCTCTTAGCCTTTTATTCTGTGTGGTTTTTGGTTGTTGTTATTTTTGTTGCTTTTGTTGTTAAATAAGAGATGGTAAATATAAGAAAATCTCAAATTGTGCTTTTCTACTGAAAGATACAGTCTAGGAAAATTAGAAAAGATGTTGAAGGTATGTATATTTCAGAGGCTCCTGTGATTGTATGGACAAATATCATAAGATCCTGACTTAAGGCAGAGCAGAATGAATAAAATAAGAATGAATATTGTAACATACTTTATAGATATATTTTAAGGGATTGTGAAGAAATCAAAGAGACAGAGAATGACGCACAGTTTTGACTTCTGATGGTAATACGAAATGATGGCTGGGACTAGGAAGACAAAGAGGGGGGTAAAAGAAGACAATAGAAGAAATTTCAGTTTCTTCAAAAGGCATCACAGGTAAAAATGGTTGACTCTCTGGAACATGAATTTAGTACAGGAATGTATATGAATAAATTAGGGACAGAACTGACTTTTTGAGACACAAGGAAAAAGTGCATTTACTAAAGATACCCTTCTATATATATTCAGCTCTGATTTCTCTGATAGATAATTTAGTCATCTTGGGTTGCTGTAGAACCAGTCTGGAGACAAGTTTCTTATAGTTTTTACATGTGACCAGGTTTTGGGTTTTTTTTTTTTTTTTGGTATAGTATAATTTAATTTTAATAACATAATTTTAATTATAATTTTGGTAATTTAAGAAAAATGAATGTTTTTATGTTTACTATGTCATGCTATTAATAAACAAATTTTGTCTCAGGAATGTTATGAGAAAGTGTGAATAGTGGAGGGAAGGTTCATGTTAATTTTAGTAATGGAGATCATGACATTTCACTGTGATCATCCAAGTTCAGAGGAGATACTAGTCGGACCCAATAGCTGTGCATACTCAATGGTACTCTTTTGTAGGACTAGATGTTTTGAGCTTCTCTCAGACCTATATTGGAAAACAGAATGATCACTCCTCACCCACTTACCTGGTGAGGTGTTCTTTTGCAGAGAGCCCTGGGAGTCAGAAATGAATATGAGGAAATGCCCAGATTACACAGCACTGTACACAGCTTATAAATACTACACTCAGTGAAATATTTTCTCATCAAAATTGTGGATAAGGAAATTAGGTAGATGTGGTATAACAAAAGATACATGATTTCTTCATTATTATTATTGAGTAATAACTCAAAAAGTTTGAATTATATTTAAAATAAGGTGAGAATATTGGATGAACACCTATGGACTGAACTAATAAGAAGTACAAATATGTTAGTTTGGTGAATTAAAGTAAATGAATCATTACAATGATTTAAAAAGTCGGTTAAATTGAGTCCTCAGCACACAAACAAAACAAAAAAAATGTGTTCAGAACAAAAAAAAAAAAAAAACAAAGAAGCAGCATGTGTTTTTATAAAACCCAGTGCTTCCTTGTTTCCTTCACACTTCTGTTCTTTCTTAGTTTATTTGTGTCATTTTTTGGTTAATCCCCTCACCTGTTCTTTTAGGATTTTAGAAGAAAGACTGTAACAGGAAGTAGACAACTATAGAAAACAGAAGGCATGGAGAGAGAGAGAGAGAGAGAGAGAGAGAGAGAGAGAGAGAGAGAGAGAGAGAGAGAGTAACATGAACACAGAATGACCTGGAATAATGACAGATGTTAGTCTAATAGCTGGAGTCTAATTTAGACCAGTTGCTGAGGCAGATGTTGACCTCTGAAGGGCTTTATTATACTTGTCTTTGCTGGCATGCCAAAAAAAACCATTGTGGTTCCTCATTCCAGAAAAAAAAAAAAGAAAACCATACAACTCACTGTGCAGTAGTGCATGGACTCAGAACCAGGTTACCCTCCTTTGTAGGCAGCCATGATTTACTTCAGCATAACGACTAAGACATCAGTTTCAAGATGCCCCATTGTGACTTTTCCTTAGTTATACTATGCAGGCTTCATAAATAGGTCAACATCACATAAATATTATTCATTTTCCCCAAACTTCACGGCATATTGATATACATTATAATAACTACCTTTTAAAATGGATCTTGCCTTATACTTAACAGACACCCGAGATTCTCTGTTTGAGCACGTGTATACATATGTGGATTTTGAACTAGTTTGACCTGTCCTCGTTTTCACTTGACAATTGTTTTTGTTTTGTGAATGCTGACCACTTAGTATGCCAAATAGTTGACACTCAAATAACATCCAATTTCTTATACATTTTTGTGCCTATTCTTTTATTGTATAGTTGCTTTTGTTTTCTCTACTATTCACAGGCAAATGCCCACTTAAGCCATTGAGTACTACGAACATCGTGAGAGTTTAGTATTTGCTACCAATTGGTAAACACACCACCATGTGATGGTATGAGGTAAACATCTGGTACATGTTCAATGCATTGTGACATCACTACCCACTTCCAGCATTTGAGCATAATGGAAGAATTGTGGGGTTTTTTTTCCATTCATTTGTTTGTATATATCTTATCCTTGGGGATTGAATTCAGGCCCTTGCTCATGGGGGAAAAAAACATGTTCTACCACTCAGCCACAGGCTAGTTTCCATTTCATTCAAACTTAATGAATTTTAATGGGTAGGTGTATACAGTGGCTTCCATGCTACCCTGCACAACTATGTAGAATCTCTGGTCCTCCATTCTTCCAGTGTGCTGTCATAGTTTCTAAGTTGCATGTAGAGAGCACCAATGGTAGACTAAGATGAAGAAATATAGGTGTTCATGAAGTTATTTCTACATTTTCTCTTCCAATGAAAAGTAACTAATTAGGTACACATGCAATGGTCTTCTGAAGAATGTTAACATTTAGTAGGCTGTACACTTATATCACTCTCGGAAATAAGAAAAAGATGGCAATGGCTTAATACATCATTTAGTTTCATTTATACAACCCAATTATTTCTATTGTTGTAGCAAAAAGATTGGACCAAAATGATGACATTTTATCTACTCCCAGTTTTTAAATCTGTGCTCTCAATTTTGAAGGCAATATTTATTTCAGTACATATTCCAATCAGAAAAAAATATGAATATATGAAAAATAGCATCTGTTAATAATGGGAATCACATTAGATTAATATTTTTCTTGTGTCTATAAAATTAAACTTATTTTAATGCTGGGATTTAATAAAACTTGGCAAAACGAAGTTGGAGAAATTATGTAAGAAAAAAATACCTGCTGAAAACAATAACTACCAATGACAAACAGAATAAAGAATGCACTTGAGGGGTTGCGGATTTAGCTCAGTGGTAGAGTGCTTGCCTAGCAAGCACAAGTCCCTGGGTTCGATCCACAGCTTCACAAAAAAACAAAACAAAAAATGACAGAATGCACTTGAAAACCTGATCACAAATAAATATACCTACTAATACAGGTTTCCAAAACTAAATCAGTATGTTGAATACATACTTGGATTATTTGGGAGAATTGAAAGGGCAGACATTTAGTTACACAAAACTAAATTACTAAATTAAATGGGCTTAATATGAGTAAACAGAGAAGATAAGTGTGAGCATTAGTGTCAATAGTCAGTAGGTCTCTAGGTAAAATTCATGTGGAAGATATGCTGCCAACATGAAGACAGAAGAAAAGCCAAAAGCATAGAAAATCAACATTGAAATTGAAAGATATTGAAATACTCAACAAAAATACTGAATCATAAGATTGTCTTATATTGGTTAAGATCCTTAATAGATGTATATTTGGAAGTTTTTATTAGATGATGAAAGCAACAGAAATGGCTTATCCAGTTGTGGGGAAATAAAAATCTATATTGTTTAGTGCTCTTGAAAGTCACCATTTGTTATTGAAATACATTCTTAGCAAATATGTTTCAGTTATGCATCACTTTAATGTGCTTTCCCCTTTATGTTTAAGTTTGTTTGTTTTACTAATGACTTAATATTTGTTATTTGTTGGATAACATGGGAATGAAGGGACACATGAAGAAAATTTTGGTTCGTTTCTTAGATGAGTTTAAAATGAATTCTAAAGCAATGGAGCCAGCTTCTAAAACCAACAATCCATTTTGTCCAGGAGCTGCTAATGGATACACACATAAAGCAAATGAAAGGCTTGGGAATGACAAGCATAGCAGCCAGATATTGGGAATGGACTATGACCAATTGAGAACAATCATCAAAGTGGATCCTCTTACAATTCTCTGAGAAATTTTTGAACAACTCAATGGGAAAAATTCAGTGATTGTTTGGGATTTGAAGCAAATCACAGAATTGAAAAGGGTCTGTAGGTGTGCTTCATGAGATGATCTCCAAAGTGAATGGTCACTTGGAATGGTCTTCATGCCTTATTCTATACAACAACAAAGAATCTTTTCTTTTGTAATCAGATTGTGATGTAAAACCAAAACCTGGCAAAATGGATGCAAAAAGGAGAATTTAAAAATGATTAAAATATCAGCAATATCATATATGATACTGATAAAACAAAGGAAGTCATCAAGATTATTATTCCAATTCATATAGAGGAAAATTAACATTTTTACTAATCAAAATATTTAACAAACTATGCATAGAATAAAACTATATTAATGCAGAGAGGTGGAAAGATGCTTAGTAGTTAAGGACACTGGCTCCCTTCCAGAGACACTGACTCCCTTCCAGAGAAACTATGTTCAAATCCCAGCACCCACCTTGTGGCTGACATCCACCAGTAACTCCAACCTGGAGATCAGAGCACTCCTCTGTATTTTATGGTCATCAGGCACACACATGGTGCAGAGACATATATACAGGCAGAGCACTCATATACATAAAGTAAAATAGTTTGAGAAACCATCTCAAGGAAATGAAAGCCATATATAAAGAAAGAATGACTGGAAAATTTCCTACTGAACTGTGAAAAACTGAAAACTTTTCTATAACATTGATAGAAGGCAATGATGCTCACTTGTAATAAAAGTGTTAGGAAGAAAGAAATTAAAAATTGAAAATTACGAAAGAAGAAGTAGAATTAACCTTTTTGCTATATGGCATGAATTTGTATGTATTAAATGACAAAAAGTTTGCAAAAAGCAAAAAAAAAAATCTAGTGGAGTTAGTAAATGATTTCAACAAAATTGGAACATACACTTAACAGGGAGGCCTTTCCATCTCTTAGGAGTGGATAGGAATGGGATTCAAGAAGGTGGTGGGATAGGAGAAGAGGGGAAAGGGGGAACTTGGATTAGTATTTAAAATAAAAGAAGTTGTCTTAAAAATAAGTTAAAAAATTAAAATAAAGAAAAATTAGCTACATTTCTACACATTATAATGGAAAAAAATGAGTTTGAGGCCAGCCTCGTCTACAGCTAGTTCTAGCACAGCCAGAGCTGTCACACAAAGAAACCCTGCTTTGAAAAAAAAAACAAAGCAAAATAAGTGAAAATTTTGTAAACAAAAATATATAAGCATTTATAATACCATCAAAACTATGAAATACTAAGGGATTAACTAAGCTGATAAAAGATTTATACAAAGTACAAACAACTGAAGAAGGAGATTGAATAAGGTAAATATAAATGAAAATGCTTGTCAGTTTTATTAATTGGCAACTATATTCTTAAGATGTCAATACTATCACAGTGATCTATAGTTTCAATGAAATCCCCGTCAAAAATCCAGTGATCTATTTGTAAAATAGGAAGATAACTGTGACATGCACATGTGATATCAGGATCCTGAATACCCCTGAAAGTCTTATGAAAGATGATAAGTTGGAAGTGTCATGGGTTCTAGTTTGTAAAGTTGTTATAAAATTATAGTAACTAAACTATTGTGGTAACTCTTAAACTCACACAAACAGACCAATATGCTAGAGTTCACAGCCCAGAAATAAACCCGCACATGGGAGAGCAAATGATTTTTAATGAAAGTATCATGAGAAGTCAATAAGGAAATGACAGGCTCAATAAAGTGCGGCAGGATAGTTGGATGAAAGAAAGTACAGTTGGGTTCTTAGGTTTAATGCAAACAAAGGATGACTAGACTGCTACTCACAACTCTGGGGAGGCTACCTAGAAAACAGGACCCTAAAAAAGACACAGGGATCTCCCAAAGACAGAGAAATGGATGAGATCTACATGAGCAAACTGGAGATGAGGGGAGGTAATGAAGGGCAAGCATCTAGGGAAAGAGAGCTTAGGGGAGCGGGAGATCCCAGCTGGATCAAGAACAGAAAGGGAGAACAAGGAAAAGGAGACCATGATAAATGAAGACCCCATGGGAATAGGAAGAAGGAAAGTGCTGGAGAGGTCCCCAGAAATCCGCAAAGATACCTCCACAATAGACTGCTGGCAATGGTCGAGAGAAAGCCCGAACTGACCTACTCTGGTGATCAGATGGCCAAATACCCTAACTGTCATGCTAGAACTCTCATCCAATGACTGATGGAAGCAGATGCAGAGATCCATGACCAGGCCCCAGGTGGAGCTCCAGGAGTCCAATTGTCGAGAAAGAGGAGGGATTGTATGACTGAGAATTGTTGAGACCATGATTGGAAAAAGCACAGGGACAAATAGCCAAACTAGTGGAAACACATGAACTATGAACCAATAGCTGAGGAGCCCACAACTGGATCAGGCCCTCTGGATAAGTGAGACAGTTGACTAGCTTGAACTGTTTGGGAGGCACTCAGGCAATGGGACCAGGACCTGTCCTTAGTGCATGAGCTGGCTGTTTGTAACCTGGGGCCTATGCAGGGACACTTTGCTCAGTCTGGGAGGAGGGGACTGGACCTGCCTGGACTATCTACCAGGCTGAGCTGAATCCCCAGGGGAGTCCTTGCCCTGGAGGAAATGGGAATGGGGGGTAGGCTGGGGAGGGGGGGGGGGAGGAGGGAGGACAGGGGAATCCATGGCTTATATATAAAATTAAATTAAATTATAAAATAAAAAAAGAAAAGAAAAACAGACAAACAAACGACAACAAAGCAATTAATGAAGCGTGGATTAAAACCTTAATCATAAACCTAAACTAAAGGCTAATAGAGAGAAATATAAAACAAAAACTACATGACATTAGCCAGTCATAATATTCTGGGCATGATGTCAGCCACAAAGTCAACAAAAGAAAAGGTAGGCAAACAGAAAGACAAAGAATTTTAACTGTAGATCAGGAGAAAATATCAAGAGATATAAAGCAAAACAATACAGCAGTATTGAGAAAAGCTTTACAATTTTATATCTGATAAAAGACTAATATCCAGAAATTCAACAATAAAATATGAATGATTCAAAGATATAAAATTGTTTCAGTATTTTTCTTCAGAGAATACATAAAAATGAGAATAGTGTATTATAAACTGCTTAGAATTACTAATAACTAGAGAACTTTAAATCTTAACTCTAAGAAAAACAATGTGGTAAATTTATATTTTATGGTTAATATTTTAAGAAAAAAATAAGTGTTCACAAACAGTAGCAAAACTGGCTTTTACCTTTGTCAGTAATGTGATGCAGAATATCTGTGATGGAAAACAGGTTATTGCTACTAAAACAATTTAAAAAGTAATTATTATATGATTGAGAAACTCCACTTAGGACTGTACAAACCCACAGAGAAGAGCAGAGATATATGTGTATCCACATTTTTACAGCATTATTTCCCGTAGCTAAAGCTTGGAGAATTCATCTCAACATTAAAAAGTTAAGAAAAGACTGACATATGGTGCCATGTGATTGACTGTTAAAGAAGCCATATTTCTAAAATTAGACATAAAAGCAAAACTATATTGTTTAATTTAAATGACATTTCATTTTGGAAGTTAAACATTTCATCAAGGAGAAGCAGAGCAATGGGATGAAAGTTGAAAAGTGACTCAGAAAGAGGGTTAGAGAAGGGCCCGGAAATGTATAACAAACACAGTTAGAATGGAAAGAGTCCCGGGAGTATGAACACAGTATGGTAATATAAATGTATGAATAAGCATTAATTATATATTTAAAAGAACTACAGGAGATGGATTTGGAGGCTTACACTAGGTAAAAGGTATTTCAGAATATGAAAATGCTAATTATCCTCATTTAATTGTTGACTATTGTATTTAAATGTATCAGTTAAGATATAGTACCCACAAACGTAACTTAATGTGTGTCCATGAAAAGTTAGTTACTTAAGGAAAAAATCAGATGAACCCGAGGACTTCAGGAAAATGCCAGTGGTGTGAATCTGTGGTTTCTGCGGTGGGTGAAGGGAGGGGACATGGGTAGAGTGAGGGTTGGGACAGAAGCCGCAACAGTATTCACTGGGCAGAGTGCACATCTTACAAGAATCTTATAAGAGAGTTGCACAGGATGGTGCAGGATGACTGGACAGCATGAGGAACAGATTTAAAACACTGGCTGTACACTTATAAGATGTATTGCTTTGGGTACCATAAAAACTGGGTAATTTGTAGGATTAATCCAAATTCTGCTTCTAGGCTTTATAAAATATACAAACTGTTTGTACACTTCTAATACTCAAGATTGAATAAAAGTGTTAGAAAAGACTAGAGTAAGAATCTGCTTCTTCAAAGGAATGCTTTAATTGTTATGTTATTGTTCAATAATTCTGTTTTACTGTGTGTTATATGAAATAAGAAGGCAATACACAGAGGCAAAGTTTTATTTTGTTTATCCTTTGTGAGCCTATGTAGATAATACTACATTGTGATTGTGGAATAATTTGGCTCAAAGTAAAAATAAGAAAATAAGGAAGGAGAATTAGAGAGAAATATTTGAATAATAAAATGGCAATTTCTAAGCTGCATCAAAATGTATTGTTCATTTATGACCCTTATAGCATGTGTCCATTTCAGGATTCAAGAAAACCAATAAAGGGTGAACTGAGCTTACCACAAATGTATGTGTGTGTGTGTGTGTGTGTGTGTGTGTGTGTGTGTGTTAAGGCAAAAAAAATAATAATAATAACAAAGAAAAAAAACAAACAAATAAAAACCAACCCTGGACCTGGAATGGACCAGAATTGAAAGTATTTCAGTGTGCTGTCCAGACCTTGTTGTGTGGTACTGCTGTTATTGGAGGCTTGCTTAGTGGGTCATGCCCCTAATCATTGCCATGCTGCATAGGAGAAGTGTCTACATGTTCTTAGGTATCCTATGTGGGTGTGGGAGAGATTGAGACAGCATTGTTACTCCAGCACTTAGTAACAAATACCCAACCCTTGTCCAGAGGCTCTGACCTGTTCTCTCACTGGCTGGTTGTGTATTGCTGAAAATCAGGTAGGTGGTTTATTAGCATTATTGATTAAAAGGGAAATCAGAAAAGTCCATTGAGACTATTCTTTCCATAAAGACAGTTACCAGGATGTTTCAAGACAGTGTCAACTGCTGACATGTAATATTTTCAGCTGAGGATCCCTATTACTCTGGCCATAGGACCCATTTTTCTTCCTTTCTTTTTTGTAAACATTCCCAGTACCTACCACAGTCCCTGGAATATAGTGAACACTTAAGAATTATTTGCTCACTTAATGAAAAAATTCTGGCTAAATAGAGTAAATCAAAAGTAAAAAAGAAAAGAAAAGAAAAAAAAACTCTGAAAAATAAAATACCTTGCCAAGGTCCAACAGCCTATTGCTGAGAGTCAGGATACAACGTGTATGGTTCTGCAATTTCTCTCTAAGTGATTTGTCCTCAAGAAAGCTCCCATGATGAAACAAGCCATCTGCCTCAGAGAACTTCCTGCTCAGTAAACTGGAATATAAAATCGGTAATGACTAGAGCTTTGTCAGCAAAGCATTTGTTGTATTTCTTTTGTGGAATATGAAAAATACTCATGTCGGTCTCATAAATTTCCTGAGCAATCACCCACTGTTCACTCAGCCTTTTGGATGTCAGGGAAGTCTGTGGTTGACTGATTCTCAAATGAATAATTCTAACAAGAAGGCTCATTTCCAGTGTGCTGCACTTTTGCTTATGATTAGAAATAGTAAGGTTAACTCTTGATTAATGGCTGTTTTAGCAGTGCTCAGTACTAGAACACTCACATATACCCAGTCTCATCCTTTACCCATCAGCCATAGCAGTTTCTCAACTGATTCTTTCCTAAACCATTAAATCTAGTAATGGACTAACAGGGGCTGCCATTATGGGTTTTTGTATTACTGCTCACTCAGGGAAATAATAGGGTTTTAAACTTTTGTTTATTTGTTTTGTTTTGCTTTTTATTTATTCTTGAAAAGAGGACTCCGAGTTTGTTGAATGTTTAACATGGTAATTTTTAAAAATATGGTGTCACAGTGAACATCTATATAATGTGTTTTTGCTTTCTATAGTTTTAAAGAAAATATGTGCACAAGTGTGGGTATGAGTAAGACAAACTTAATAGTTCAAAGACTGTGCACAGTATTTATAATCTTTAAAATTAGAATATTGTGGTGTAGGAAAAGAAGTTGAAAAATCCAGAAAAAAGTAAGACATTATAACCTCACTGACATGTGTGTCAAAAGAAGGGTTAGGATATAATTTAGGGAAAATATTAGAATATTTCACACAAATCATGTTCTCTATTACTTTTAACTATGTAAAAAGAGTTCATGAATCACATTTTGTAGCATGTCAGGCCTAATAGCAGAAAAACCCTAAGTATTCTTTCTCTTACATTCTCTACTTTCTACTTAATTAAAAAACCCATGGACAATACCTGTTCAAATGTTGCAGCAGGAGAAAATCAACATTGTTTAGTCAAATTTGAACCTCTGTTTTCCTGAGAAAATAGGGATCATTTCTCTTTAATTATGAAGGAAAAATAAATTATTAAGGTGTGCCAAGTGATTTTATGGGATTTAGTCTCTTTAACGTTTGCAAAAGCCTTAAGTCTAGTGATGGCTTAGTGGGTGAAAGCATAAGCCTCGCAAATCTGACCTGGATCCCAGGACTCTACGTAAAGGTCAAGAATTTGTAGTCTCCTGTGTTCCTGTAGTCAGATATAGGCAGAGAAAGGACAGTCTCTCAAAACTCTTGGGCCAGCGTGCACAGCATAGAAAGGACCTTGTCTCAAACAAGCTGGAAGAGCAAGGATTGCCACATGAAGGCTGTTCTCTGACCTCCATGTGTAGGCCATGTCACACACATGCCCAGACCTACTTATAGGAGCAAGCACATACTCACACCATGTGCATAGACTTCAAGTTCTTGCCATTATGTCCAATTTGGCAGTGTGGACATAGAGAGCAAGGGACTGCTACATGTCAATGGTGTCCCAGTTAATGAAAGAAGGAATCAGTTCTATGAAATACTCTGAGTTCAAGCCCATCCATCCCTCTTTGTATTCAACTGCTACTATCAGAATTACTGACTTCTTTGATACTTACTACATCTTAGTTGAGCTACTGATTTTCACCATTAAACTCCAAACACATTCATGTTACAATAATCATCTGATTAGCTATATGTGTGCATCCAAGTCATTCTATGTTAATGAAACATAATGTTAATGATCCTGAACAATGCATTTATTGTAGGTTGTTTACTTGTAACATACATGTTTTAGGTAATGAAGCTAACATGTTCACCGACTCTCAGGGAAACATAGTGGACTACACCTAGAAAAGAACCTTTTACTTTTAGAGAAAATAAATTCTATTTGCTATAGGTTTTCATACACTTCATTTCTTCTGGAATCAATATATTTTTAGAATGGAATACAAATCACAAAATTCTTTATGTTATGGGCAATTCTGGAGAACTAAAGTTGAGCTGAGGAGATAGAAAAATCACAGATGAGGGGCAGGGGTAAAGAAGCATGAAAAAAGAGGTTCAAAGTGTCCCCACAGGCAAGTATGTTTGTTTATTAATAGAAGAGAAGGGGGTCTGGGAGGGAGAAATAGGGGGAGAGAGAGACAGAGAGACAGAGACAAAAAGAGAGACAGAGAGACAGAGAGAGAGGGAGACACACACACAGAGATAGAAAGAGAGAGAGAGAGAGAGAGAGAGAGAGAGAGAGAGAGAGAGAGAGAGAGAGAAGGCATTATGTCTGTATGATTTTCCAGATAATAACTATATGAATGAATACATTGTTTTTACTGTCACAAGCCTTCAAGAGGACAGAGGACAGTTAAAACTTGCTGACTTGAAAGCTAGAAAATAGTGTGCATACTCGAACTTCCCACTTCCACAGTTCTAGTGATAAAAACCATTCTGAAAGAACTTTTCAGTTGCTCAGTGCTGATGAAGAAATAATTTAAATGTTGCAAAGGACGAGAATTTGAGAAGGATTACATTCATTAGATATTAAAACTGTAGTGAACTTTCACAGGCACACTGCCTTGTGGAGTGTAGACACTGATCAAGGGTGCTTTTGTGTCCTGTGGATTGTTTCTGTGTCTATCATATCCCAGCTAAAAACATGGCACAGGTCACTCAAGACTTCTTTTCTGTTACTGCGAATAAGTTTTCTGCACTATGGTATCAATCTGAGCACAACTATCGCATTATTTTGGAAATGGAATAAAGATGTGTGTGTGTGTGTGTGTGTGTGTGTGTGTGTGTGTGTGTGTGTATGTCTGTGTGTGTGTGTGATACATTAGATGTTAGCATACAGTAAGATATTATTTATTATCACAGTTACAGGCTATCTAAGCTTTCTTCTGTTTGTACTGAATGTCTTTTCTGGTGTGTAGTACTCAGCAGTGTGAAAAAATAATATATATGCTTGTTTTATTAAACATCAATATTATACAATGTGTGGTGGCTTGGATGAGAAAGGCCCCCATTTGTGGTGGCATTTTATTTGTGCTCTAATAAATAAAACTTACCTGGGGATCAGAGGACAGAGCCAGCCACTAAATTAGACACAGAGGCCAGACAGTGATGGCACATACCCTTAAAACTATCACTCGGGAGGCAGAGATCCAGATCTCTGTGAGTTCAAAGCCACAGTGGGAACAGAGCCAGGCATGGTGGCACACACCTTTCATCTCAGCACTCGAGATCTCACGTGTTTGCTTGGGAAGGACACACGCCTTTAATCCCAGGAAGTCATGGCAGCAAGCAGAAAGGTATATAAGGTGTAAGGATGAGGAGTTAGAGGCTTTTAAGCAGTTCAGCTGAGACTCTCAGGGATGAGAACTCAGAGACTTCCAGTCTGAGGATTTGTAGAAACAGAATCAACTGAGGAGTTGGCAAGGTGAGGTTGGTTGTGGCATGTTCTGTTTCGCTGATCTTTCAGCTTTCACCCCAGTATCTGGCTCCGGGTTTATTTATTTATTTTTGTTAAGAAGACCAGTTAGCAATTTGTGTTACACTCATTGGCTCATATATTTGAATACTTGGTTCCTAGTTGATAGAACTGTTTGGGAAAGATTAGGAGGTGTGACCTTGTCAGAAAGGGTATGTCACTGGGGGTGGGCCTTGATGTTCAAAAGTCCATGAAGCTCCCAGTTAGCTTTCTCTCTCTCTCTCTCTGCCTTATGCTGTGCTTTGTGGATTAAGATGTAAGCTCCCAGCTGTTATGGCAGTACCATGCCTGTCTGTCTTCTGCTGCAATACTCACTGACAAGATTTTCTTGGGTTCTATAACACTCTGAAGCCATGATCCTCAAAGTAAATGCCTTCTTTTATAAGTTGCCTTGGTCATGGTGTTTTATCTCAGTGATAGAAAAGTAATTAAAATATGAGATGATTCCCTTTATAATCTCAATTAAACTTAAAAGTATATGATGATTCACAAAAATAAAAGTTTACTAGTCACATTTTGAAAGTGTGTTTAAGAAGATATTTAAGAAGATGTTTAAGAAGATATTCGGCGGTGGTGACACACACCTTTAATCCCAGCACTTGGAAGGCAGAGGCAGGTGGATCTCTGTGAGTTCGAGGCCAGCCTGGGCTACCAAGTGAGTCCCAGGAAAGGTGCAAAGCTACATAGGGAAACCCTGTCTCGAAAAACCAAAAAAAAAAAAGAGAAGATATTCAGCAATCAGAAATCAGAATAAAACAAGCCAAAAATATCAACCTTAAAACAAAATTTTATCAAAACCTTTTTTTTTTCTTGTGAGAAGAAAGAAAGTAGATGAGGAGTGAGAACATGGAAAGAGTAGAGATGTAAAGAGGATGTGGAAGAAGTTGAAGAAGGGCAAAGAATATGATTAAATTATATTGCTTGGAAAAATATAAATACAAAGAGAAAAAGCAGATGTTGTTTTCTGAAATTATATGATATTGTTTATAAAAGAACTTCATCTTCTTGATGATGCCTGTGCTCTTCCTTCACGGTCCTTGTAAGGCTAGAAGAACTGGTCATGCTCTCTTGACAGACTGAGGAAGAAGCTTGGACATCAGGCTGAAGGAACCCAACTAATACAAGACAACCTCCAACTCACAAAAGCCTCGCTCTGCATCTCAAACCAGCAAGAAAGAACCGAGAACAAAATACCCCCTCCCTCCATCATTTCTAGAATTTACACAGGATTGTTAACTGTACCAGCTTTTTATGCTTATTTCACACCATTCTGATCCTGTGTCCCATTTATCTATGTTATCCCTCAATTGTGGTAAAAATTACCATCTCTATTGTTTTAACGTAAATTAGTACTCAAATAATGAATTATTATTCATACCTATGAAATATTGTATCAGAAAAAGACACTAATATGGATAGGTGTACGGTTAAATTATAAAATGAAAATTGTTATGTTTCTGTTCCAAACCTACAAAATCTCCTTTCCATAGTATAGTTTTGCTCTGTACTATTAGAGTACTTCCTAATTTCTGTTAAAACATGACTAATTGGTGTACAAACTTTGTGAATTACATTGCCATGAGGATACATCCCTTTTACTCTGCCAGGTAAAATTCTTGGCTCTCTACATTGCTTCAAACTTTTGTTTACTTTGCTCTAATTTGCTCTCAGGACAACAGTCTCTGCCGAGCATCCATTGTGCTTCATTCAAGCTTTTTTGTTCTATTTCTTGTTAGAAAACAAAACCTTCTAACATTACAATAAGGCTAGTGTGTATTTCTTATTCATTTCCTGTAATTTGTATGCTGGGATTTAGAGATGCAGTTGACTGATTGGAGCAGAATACTTCTAGATGACTGAGGTAACACTTCTTTTGATTGCCTTAAATCCTTGTTCCTGTAATCTCAACTCCAAGACATCATCATGTCTTACTACTCCAATGCTGTCATACAATGAAACTGTGAGTTCTTTTAGAATCTGAGAGTTTTATAATCATTGTACATGCTGCTTTAGTAAGTGGGTGATGCTTGACTCAGAAATTCGGTTTTAAAAGTTTAAGAGATAGAGAGAAAAATTGAGTTACTATTGCATGTAACATTTAGCTATTGTGGCAAACAATGGAAATAACAGAGGTTATTCTCTTGCAGTTTAGAGGGTCAAATGTCTACCATCAGGGCACTAGATGTCCCACAGGCTCCAGGAAAGAACATTTCTCACTTTCTTTGGGAGCTAGTGGGATCAGTGTTCTCTGCCACTGTATGACTCCGGAGTCCACATTGTCGTCACGACAACTTTTTCTGTTGCCTTGCCTTTGTGTGGCTCCCCAAGGACACTATCGTGTAATTTATAAACCACTGGGTAATGTAGTGTGATCCTTATAAACATCCTTAACACAAACCCATTGGTGAGGACTCTCCTTAAGAAGTCACATTCACAGGGTTTAAAAGTTAAGAGATATATCTCACTAAGTCTTATCTTCTTTTAGGGAAATTTACATGAGACATTCATTACTTGGGGTTGTAGGTTTAAGTCAGTGGCAGAATTTTTGCCCATTTGCTAATTATTAAGAAATTGATTCGTTTCAATGAATATAAAAGCAGTTCAAGCTTTTTCTATCCTAACAGTATGACATATATCACTCTATGCCACCAGCACACAGAGTTAACTTCTCCAAAAGAAAGGAGTGACATATTGATTGATAAAGATCGGAAGGTCTGACTTATTATTGTTTCTACCTCCAGTTCATATTAGTTAATGTGCAATGGCACAATAAACACCATGTGATTGTTATTGTCAACCTGGCAGAATCTAAAATCACCAGGAAGACACACTGGCCTATGGGTAGGCCTTGGATAGATTATTTTGGTTGCATTAACTGAGATGGGAAGGACTATCCACCAAGGATGTCACCACTCATTTGCTGATTGGGATTCTAGTTTATATAAATGGGCAAAAGAAGCTGAACAGTAGCATGCATCCACTGATCTCTGCTTTTGTTGTGATTGGGATGTGACCACATTCTTCAAGCTTCTGCTGTTTTGACATTCCTGGTAAGATGAACTGTCCTATGTACTATGATCCAAAATAAACCTTCCTACCTGGCATTGCTTTCATATTTAATCATGGCAACAGGAAACAAACTAAGAAAAGATGGAATCTGCTGTTTCTCAACTATATGGACACCCTCTTATTCCAACAAGATAGTCAAATATGCAATTTAAGGAAAAGCAACACTCATAGATGAATAGAAGTCTAAGAAATATACATTATTTATAAGTATATTTAAGACTTAGAGTCTAAATAAGTAATAACCTCACAGTGTTTATAATTGTGTAAAATGGATGCGTGATTTACATGACTATTCAATTTTACTAAAGAATTAATATGTTCCAAGACTGACATTGATAAGACTATTTAGAACAATAGGTTCTATTCTGTTATTGTCTTTAATTTGCCAGGCTTATCTATACTAGCCTCATAACTGGTATGTATATTGTGCTTTACATTTGTACAGTAAAGTATTGATTATTCAAACATGCTGATAAACCATTTATACTTTGGTAACAAAAGGTTGTTAGAAAAATAATCCAAAAGAATGTACTATAACCTTTAAATTTTTAAAAATTCTTACCTAAAGATTACTTACATAAAATATGTACCCCAGTCATCCTCAAGAGTGATGACTACGAACCACAATTACCAGCATCGCAAGATGTCCCTAAAGGTGCAATAGTGACATTTTTACATCTGCAGTTACCTACAGCCTCCTCAACAAGATGGAAGCCATATCTGATACTGTAAACTTACCCAACCACCCATGACTATTGAAGTCATGAATCTGAAAGGAGAATATTCTACTACCACTTTCCCAAACCAGGATAATTCCTCACTGCATTCTCAATATTTATCTTTATACCTACAGATAAGTTCAGCTCTCACCCTTCATCAAAGCCTCTTTTTACAGCATACAGAGACTATTACAGAAATATACAACTGGCAAAAATGTTGAAAAACAACTAACCATTAGGTTATCAGCCCTAACAAATACATCTAGAACCCAAAACACTATAGCTAAGGTTCAGAGACTATTTCAGAAGGATGGGCAGACAGATTGCAAATGCCATAGGACCAGAAAACCTTTTGAAAGATTGTGTGTTCTAGATATGACAGGGAAGCTCTACCTATGATCTCAACAATATGCCTGCTGAACAAGACCTGAACAATGGCAACACCATCTGACATACGAAAGAGGATGGAGAAATATCATGGAAGATCCACCCCTTCATGAAGGGTAGCAGGCAATTAAAGACTCCTGAAAAGGAAAATTGGTTGTCTGTAGGGGTGAGCCTGGCCCCAAATTAATTAGATTATCTAATACAAAGTTGTCAACCTTAAAAATATATACATTCAAGACATACATTCAAGACAAGCAACATTAAACTTACTTGGCAAATATTCATGTATATACATATACCCACACCCACACCCAGAGAGAGAGAGAGAGAGAGAGAGAGAGAGAGAGAGAGAGAGAGCATAAGGGCCATGGGAGAAGTTTGAGATATTAGATAGAGTGTGATGCAATTATACTTTAATTAAAGTAAGATAACTTTAAAATTTCTTCACTAGAATGAGAAAGAGATACAGCCTGTAATAATACACTATAATAATACTCTATATCATCATGGTGTAGAGTAGTTTAACTTCTGACTCCATATTCCATTGTTTTTAAAAATTTATATTTTAAAGTATTTAAATAAAAACAAAAAATATATTTATAAATTAGTTGGACATAGTAGAGTATATCTTCTACCTGAGCACTTAGGAGTCTGGGATAGGAGAATAGAGAGTCCAAGCCAAATTTGACTATAAAGCAAAGATATTTTACAAAATAATAAGCAAAGATTCAACAAAAAGTCATCCTCACTAACAACATTTTTATTTAATCAGTACAACAAGATGGTTATTAAACACACATCATGCCATCTAGAATAACTGTGGAGTAAGTTAATCCAAAAGTATCAAGTATAAGCCTTCTCCAAACTGCACTCACATTCTCTTTACTCATTATACCTGCAATTATTTTTTTAAAGAAATTGTATTTATGGTTCAACTGGCTCATTCATTAGACCTTGGGATTCCCTTATTTCCCCTTGACTGCACAGTCTTAGACATCTGATTTCATGTTTGTACCATGAGAATGAATTCTACCCTGACTTTTAGCAAAAATTCTCCAGGTTGCATCTCTTTTTTTTTAATTAAAAAATTATTTTCTTCATTTTACATACCAATCACAGACCCTCTTCTTCCTTCCTCCTGCCCTTCCAGGGTCTCCTCCAACCTACCCCAAATTCCCTCCTACGAGAAGGTAAAGCCTCCCATGGGGAGTCAGCAGAGCCTGGTACATTCTGCAGAAGCAGGTCCAAGCCCCTCCCCCTGCCTCAAGGCTGTGCAAGTGTCCCACTAGGTATGCTTAAGGGGCCCTCTGGCAATAGGATCAGGATATATCCCTGGTTGAGCTTGCATCTTTAATAAAATTCTTCTAACCACCTCACATCAATATAACATTTCAAAGTACAAATGCACAAATCACAAAATGAAAGATAGAGTGTGGTGTTTTCTTTACGCTTTGCAAGAGATGTATTTTTTCTATTTAACGTATATGACTTTATGAGGCTCAAATATACCAGACAGCAACATGGGTCACATTTTTTTTTAGTACTCCCCACTGTCCTGCATAAGATGCCTTATGCTTAAAGACATCCAGTAAGCAATTTTATATAATCAGTTTGGTAAAAAATTATAAACCCTTTGATCTTTCTGCATACTTCTTCCTCCTAGTTAAGAAACGTGCCTTCCCATGGGAGGCCTTGCCTTCATTTGGGGGTGAATGGGGAAGGAATTGGGGAGGAGCTGGGGGGCGGGAGGATGGAAGAGGGGGGCTTTGGTGTATAAAATAAATGAAAAAAGATTTCTTTAATAAAAAAAGAAAGTATTAAAAAATAAATGGTCTGCAAGTGAGGAAGCTGACCCATTTGATGTTTGATTAATCTTGATCAAATGGTCAAAAACATCTAAAAAAAAAAAAACCAAGTCAAATAATAATGTACTCATTTATTGATCTTATTCACATCTGTAAAAGAAAGCATCGAAATACAGTAAGTTAAGTATCAAAGAGTCTTTGAATTGTTAAGAAAATTGGGAAATATATATATTCTTTTTTTAAATTCATCTTACATACCAACCACAGATTCCCCCTCTCATCCCTCCACCTGCTCTCCCACAGCTAAGCCTGGTACATTATGTGGAGGTAGTGGGTAGTGCTCTCCCCAGGGGTGAAAATGGTGTCTAACCATAGGTGATGGGATCCAGAAAGCTGGCTCATGCACCAGGGATAGAGCCTGATGACAATGCCAGGGGCCCTGAAGCAGATCCAGCTACTCATTGTTTTTATTAATTAGATTTCACATTCCTTTCCTATAAAGAATGTAAAAATTAGGCAAATTATTTTAAAGTCAAGGAGACATGATAATAACACATGTAAGAAGCATGGAAATTACTGATGTTAATGTGAGAATGAGCAATGATTTCTCGGGTAAATATACAAAAATATAAAATCACAATAAGAAAATAAATTGCTTTCTTCTTAACAATTTTCTATAGCTTTACTAAATTCACTTTCAATACTCTGCTCTGATCACACAGTCTAAAACAGCACTTTCTACTACTGAATTGAAAATACGTTTTGAATATGAAATTTGAGGATAAATAAGTGGGAAAAGCTTCCCTCCTTCTTGCTTTCTCTACCATGAAATGACTTACTTCTATTGGGCCTCTGGAGTCAGATTTTTATATTTCAGGTAAAAAAAATCATTTTCCATAATTATTCTTATACCCCTTTCCAGTAATACAAAGCAGAATTTTGTTAACCAACACCTATAATATACTTCATTTCAAAATAATAAAATGTCCTCTCCATGGGGCTCATTCATTTTTTATTCATGTACGTTGACTATTCTTGTGACTACTAAAGTGAACTGATTTTTCTTCTTTAAAATGTTTGCATGTCATAAACTCAGAACTTTTATATTCTATGCATGAAGGAGTTTTTTTGATGGAAGCATGCTGAGCTTAACACGTAATTTACATTGAACTCACTGAGCTTCAAATGCACTCTGGGAGTTATAAAGGTTCATTTCTCCACAGGCTAAAAGACCTGTTGCTAAGAGCACTCAAGTTAAATTTATTCCTGAAAAATGCAATATGACAGGATTCATTCTTGATGAGATTAATGGTAGATATCAAGACATAGTTATAATATATTTGGCCTCTTTGCTATTTTTGAAAAGCTGAAAATTTTGGTATATTGATATAATAAAAGTTGGTTTAACCATTATTTAAAGGCACCAACTTCTAATGAAATAGACTAATGTGGAGTAGATTTATTCTTATATTTTAGTTTAAGAATAAGTATATATTTAACAGTTTTGTGACATTGATTATTGAGTCATGCAGGTCTATGACTTCTGAGAGAAAATAAATTACACGAGCTTTTTAATTCCTCATCTATGACCTTGAGTTAAGGACTGCAACAGGAAAGAAAAGGAGAAAAAAATATAAAGTATTTGGAAACCTCCATTAAAGGAGTCAGTATGTGGTGATCAAAGGAACTAGGGCTTGTGGGAAGAGTAGAAAGAGAAGCAGTAGACTGGAAAGCTCTGGGGGTTCGTCTTCACCCCACAACTGAACCGTTTTCAGTCAGTATGTGAGGAGACTTCACAGGGCTGGGGGATAAACAACACAACAGGACCAGAAGTAAAAATTCTTAGGGCTCTCAGAATCTGAAGTGCATATAAGCCTAATGGGAATCAGGAAATCATGGGAATTTGAGTACAAATTTCAACGTAAGTTAATTCGCTAGCAAGGCTATTTATTCTCATCATATTAAACACTAACCATAAAATACACAAAGGCAAGGTACAGAGTGGGCTTGGGTTCCAAGAACCTACAACCTACAACAAATTTAAAAATATTAAAAAACATCAAAATCAATTCTTAACGCTCAAGTCCCCAAACACACTATGTTTAGGGATTTCACAACATTGGCAAATCTGACAAAAAAAGAGGAAAACAACTCATTGTGAGGATAAGTTAACACAAAAAAGGTTTTGAAATAATGAAGACAAAATAGTTTTCAGAGAACACTAAAAACATGCATTATAATTATAATACACAGCCTGAAGAAAGTCAAAAGTCAGTATTTTAATTAGAATATCAAACATGTAGAAATGTAAAGAACAGAAACACCTTTTCCAGATGCAATGTACAGTATGTTAAAGACTGATTAGGTTAGGTTAGGCATCCATTACCCAGTCAGAAAAGTAATGAAAACAACAAGATTCCCTAATGGCTTTAAAGACAATAAGAACAACCATTCTACATGACATAGAGGCAAAATAAATAAATAAACAAACAAACAAATAAATAAATAAATAAATAAAATAAATTAAAAAAAAGACTAAAATAAAAAACCGGTGAGATAGAAGATTGAACTAGAGCACTTGAAGGATAATATTTGTATAATTCAAGTAATAATTTGAGAGAGAATGGGAAAGTAAATAACTGTTCAAGGAAAAAATGCTCAAAAATCCCCTACATTTGATAGAATCCACAAGCTTGTGTGTATATATACACAGCATAGACATAAATCTAAAAAAAAAAAAAAGGAAAAGTTTCTTCTAAGCAGCAAAAAATGTATTATGTATAAAGGTACAAATATGATCGAATATTGTTTTCTCCTTTGATCTAGGACATTTTAGAAAATAATTGATTGATATACTTTGTTACCAATAAGGAACAGAATCCTCTATGTATTAAGACACTAGTATATTTATAATGCAGGAAAAGAGAAAACTTTTTTCTGTATGTGTCAACATACAGCAATATAATCATGTATATGTTAATATCAAAGTAGATTGCAGAATAAGGATATTGTCAACAATAATGTAGGATGGCTTAATGATGGAAAATTAGCTAATTCAACAAGAAGAAAGTGTAATTCTAAATAATTAAGCACTTGATACTTTAACGACTTTGAAATACCTGTTCTGGACCAACAGAATTAAATTTAACAGAATAAAAGGAAAAATGCATGAAGCTACTGGTATAATTGCTTAAGCAAAATGCCCAGGTTTGTGTGCTTTTTCCAGAGTCGGCTCTGAGCATAGCACATGGGGTGAAAATAATATACATTTATGTCTAAGCTCTGGTACTCATCCAAAAAATGACTTACACTATTTAGTCAGGAATTTTGGGATTAACATCCTATATTACTACACTAGATTATATTTTTCTTGGTAAATTGGCAGGATTTGATTTTCCAGAAACACCTTGATTATTCATGCAGCATGAGTAACTTCCCCCATTCTGGCTGCATTCGATCTCTCACTTCTGTGTGTACCAAAAGCCAGGTCTTTATTGCCATCCCCACCCCGTACTCTCACAAACATTGTATTCCTTTAAATTAAGAACAGCTTTTATCTTACTTTGTTTTCCTTCATTTCAAAAACTTGTGTGATACCTGCCACTGGAGAAAACGAAGACACTGGTGATAATTTCACAGTCCTTGGCAAAAACACACTGAACAACTGTCTATGAACACTGAACAACAAGGAAAATTGAGGATGGGATCTGGATTGTTTTATCCCAAATAAAACACTTTCTAGAAAACTGAACAGGATATGGGAAACACTTTTTATTGTTTGAATGCTTGATCCTAAAGTTCCCAGGAAGAATGAACCACAGAGTCTTTTTTGTGGTCCTGTATGGAGGGGAGAAATAATCATTTATCTCTTTGTGTATAGATGAAAGAGATCGGATTTCCAATGAAATATATATATATAGAGAGATAAGGCAGAGCTCCAACGAGATGATCTTTCCTCCTCTTGTTCAATAATAGTATTCATCTTTTGTAATGGATTTTTCCAAATAGCTTTAAAAAATTCACCAGGTATAAGACAATGTATCTGCTTTGGACCTCAGAGAGTAGAGTGTGAGAAAGGAGTTACAAATAGAGTGAATGCATTATTAATGAATCACCCAGCAGCTGTCCTTAAAGATTGCCGGAAAATGCCTATATATTTAGAAGACACCTGAGGAAAAAAAAAAAAAAACGCATGGGAGATAATATCCATTCTTTCTGTTGTATTCAGAGCAATGATCTTGCAGCTTGACCTTTTCATAGCCCCTGTTACTCCTTCCTAGGCAAGCAGTCATTCTGGTGAGCAAACGGAATTCTCTTTCCAGGATTTAAAATAAATATTTAATTGTATTAAAATGGGGAAGTTTATAAGTTTGTCTCTTACATGAACTAAAAGACAGTGTATTGTATATTATTCATGCCAATTCATTTCAGTAAACCAATTTTAATGGTATGTATTTTCTATATCTAAATCAAAAACACTGAAGTTTTCAACTTCTTTAAAAACTAATGGTCTACAACCAACTAATAGTCTACAACCAATATATAAAATGATAATAAAAATGATGCCTTAATTACAGATGTACACTTTAATTAAAATTGGTTCCATGGTTATTATCTCAACCTGTTACATAAATAAACTGTAGAATAGGTATGCTGTTTTCTGTTGTAGAATAGACAGTTGAGAAACAGAGAGATCTACAATATGGGCAGAAAAAGGCTCCAGTTTCATGAATGACCCCAGTTAGGAAGAGAGCTAAATTATATGTTTGTGCTACACTAAACATCTTAAAATCTTTTCAAATGGTACAAAATAAAGTATTTCTGAGTATTTAAAATGATTTTGATAATGGTTAGAAGTAGATAAATTTATCCTCAATCTCTAAATACTTAATTTGATAGAATTTTATTACTATTGAAATAGTCAACCCAGAATTCATACTTACATGCCTAAAACACTGACTTCCTAATTCTGCTGGTGCTTACAAAATCTGGGAACTCTGATACAAGAATGTATGAGAACAGAAAGTATCCTCTTTCCTTATTTTTTATAGATGGATGTTCAGAATTCATATCCCCTTGTACAATTCCATTCCATTCTATTCTATACTTATTTACTCTTTGTTTGGTTATAATATACTTTCTCAATCACTGGTTTATAAAGACAATGTCTTCTGTGATGCATCATCGAAGTGATAATAGGAATGAAAAGAACAATAGCTGACACAAATATCTTTATTTTACATAATTAAAACACTTTAAGAAGCAAAAGATGTGCAAATAAAATATGAAAGTTTTTAATTACCTAGCCTTCTAGTTTTGGGATAATGTAAAGTTCTATGAATATTTTTTTCTTGTGTCTCTCTAGTAATCAACAGTGGTGTAAGATTTCCACCTGGTGTCATAAAGATGTGAATGTTTGACACTGTTAACTAGCATTGTATATTACATAATATAATCCAGAAGCTTGGAGTGGATAGATTAATATTAAGTACAACAGTAACACAAACCAAAAAACTACAGTATGGGGATAAATAATAAAGGGACATTTAGGATACAGAGGTAATATGTTACGAAGTTCTAATAATTTTAAGTTTATTGACTTAAGAACATTTTCGGAGATGATTCTGGTTACTAATCATAGATATCCACAGAACTATTGATCAGAAAATTTAGGTAACATGTTAAAGGTCTGAAAATCACCTGATGTATTTTTTAATCATTTGGCAATCATATAAAGTTTTAAAGCTGTATAACACATATTATATTCAAATTTATGTTAACTAACAAATTTACACTATGTTAATCAATAAAATAAATCTCAATACCTTTAAAAGTATTTTATTGAAGAGTATGTTTTATATACATGCTAAGATAAAAATAGAAATCAATAATAGAAAAAATCAGAGAAACCCTAAACTATGAAACTCTAAATAACTTATGAAAATGCAAGATAGAACAGAATATGCTAGAAATAACTCATTCTGAGGCCAATAAACATTAATAAAATAGAAAATAAAGACAATACAAGAGCTGTCTTGACAAGTATAACCAGTAAATATAATCTGAAATTTTTACAAAGATAATGAATCAAATATAATCATACAAAAAGGGATGATGATCATATGGGACTTTAGATGAAAAATTCAAGTTTAGTCCTCTTTCAAAAATGTCATATTAAAAAGAAAAATATAACATTTTGAGAGAGAGAAAATCACTTTACAAGCATTCTAAAAATTTGTTATTGAAATTGCTTGAAAGCTAGGCAATGTGTAGCCGTTCCTAAAGGTTGGATAAATGACATAGTTAAGAATCTTCCTCCAATTGCATGGTAAATACTGAAATTTTCCCAAGATCAGAAATTAGCCAAAGACACCTGCACCTGGCATTTCCATTCACATTTCACTCATCTTACTGACTTGCAAAAAAGCAGGAGAAAGAACTGAGAGGCAAAGGACACAGATATTATGTGTCCAAGTGTTTCCCCTATATATTGCTTAAGTAGGAAATTTCATAGCATCTACAGAATTGACAGAATGGTGAATTAAACAGGTTTTAGGACATACAGTTAATATTAAGAAATCTGTTTATGATTTTAAATTAAATATCCAGAAAACAAATTTAAAACAGAATCCCCCTTAATCTTTTCAAAAACGCATTTAGGAGTAATAAGTCTAAAGAAAACATTTACTACCTTTACAATATGAATATGATAGAGATTTTTTTAAGTAAAGGAAAAAATTCAAAAGCAGGTTTATACATTATGCATCAGTTAGTTTAAAAAATAAGGAATGTATATATTACATGTATAGTTTATTATATATCAATAACTACAAATATAGAAGGAATGATAAATAGATAAATATGTATCTTTATATGATCTTTATAAAGTAATGTAATTCTTAATGTAATTAAATTAAAGTCACATGGATCTCCATTATGAATGTATATTTAACCTGGAACTACAGCTCTTTAGTCAAACAAGAAAAATGTCAGCAGATTAATTATAAATGTCCGATGGAAAAAATGGTTAATGAGACTATACACATACACTAGACAAGTTATTCATTTTTATTGGGTAATACTGAATATTTTTCAAATGATCTTATATTTTCAGCCCAAGGCAGGTTACATTACTCACTATATAAATATTAAATAATTATTACCCATAAGCAAAATGCTGTTTATAATTAATGGTTCTCCTCTAAGAGAATAGGAGGTTTTTCTGTCAATCAAATAGCAAGCAGCTGTCATATAGTCTAAAGAACAAATCCAATACTCTAAGTTATGACTGACATTATGCAAAATTGTTAAATAATTTTCCTGATATTTATTTGTCAAACTATTATGCAGTTCTTAAAATTTTTCTTTTCTTAAAAATGGGATATGGGATGAATTGGGAGAAGCAAACCATAAAAAATGTATTATATGAAAAAAATCTATTTTCAATCAAAGAAAAAACTAAAATGTCAATTTATCATGAGGAAAACATATATACTAGACAATTTTGTGGAGCTAACATTTTGAATATTATCTAAATATCTTTCCTAAGTGAAGCTATGAAAACTGATACATCTACTATAATGGTTAACTTGCTTGTCTATGATTGAATTGAGAGATACCTAGGAAACTGCTAAAGTATACCCCTGCTGTGATTATGAGGTTATTTATAGATAAGATAGTGGGGAAAGACAAGGCCTCGTTGTGGACAGAAACATCCTATCAACTGGGGGACCAGGCAGAAAGAAAGAGATAGGGAGTGAAAGCTGGTACAAAGATACTTGCTCCCTGTGTCCACTTCTAGGATGCTCCCAGACAGCTGAGCTCCTGCTATGACCTCCACACAATAATGTACTCAACCACTTGAAACTATGATCTTTATTATCTCCCTTACGTAGTGGCTCAGGTATTTTGCCAGTTACTTTTAAAAAATGACAGTTACACTAATTTTAGTGCTAAATATCATAAATGAAGCAATTAGTAATTTCATTTTATTGTCTATGGACATGCTTAAGTCTTTCATTGTTATGAAAATGATAACAAGTTAATCCTCTCCTCCCCATTTAATAAAAAAAATCATAACCTCAAGGTACTCTAATGAACAAAAATAACATGTACTTTAATTTCATATTTATGTCAAAAATCATATTTTAAGAGCTAAACTGAAAAGTATTCTATGTGGTAACATTTAGATGTGTGCCTAAAGAGAGAGACAGAGAGAGAGAGAGAGAGAGAGAGAGAGAGAGAGACAGAGAGACAGAGAGACAGAGAGACAAAGAGAGACAGACAGACAGAGAAATAGACAGAGAGACAGAGAAAGAGAATATATATGTATGTCAGTGCTTGTGTGAGTATGTATTTGTGTGTGTATGCACATCTGTCTCTATGTGTGTACATATCAATGTTCTGTTCAAATAAGCTGTAAAGTACAAATTCACAATTTGTTGAACTTTCACTTGCTCTTCTAGACAAGGACTTTGCTGCTGAGGTGCACCTCAGCCTTTCTCTTTGTTCTTTAGAACACACCTTAAGAAGATATTTTTCTCCTTGGTTAATATTTAGGAAAGTCTGCCAATGTTAATTTCACAAAATGGTACCTTCCACTGGATTTCTAAATTTTTTTGTAATGAAAAGAATCATTATAAAAGGACATTGTGCAATCGTGCGGTTTTCTTTCCAGCCTTGCTGGTTTTGCAGTGCATTCATTCATACAGCCAGTGGCTTGTGCACTGCCATGCTCACTTGCCTTGTCTGGTTAGTGGAATAAAGATGCACTGTCAGAGATGGTGTATTCTGAATAATGGATAACTGAGAGTCCCTTGACACAGGTTTGACGGCCATAAAATATGAGCTTTGTGATTGCCCTTAAATTCATACTCTGGAACTGACTGGGGGATATTTTTTCTAAATGCCAAGCTAACTCTAATTGTGGCCAGTTTCAGTAGGTGATTCTCTCATTAGTGTTTGGAGCAATTACAGAGAAAATGGATCGGTGCAATTTTATTTCTGCATTGATAGAATCTATTCTTACTCCTGCGTTTAGCTATTCAGATTCAAATCAGGCCTCTCATCACAAATGTTCTGTTTGTGAGGGACACAGCAAATGACTAGAGAGCTTCCCGCTCCTAATCAAGTTTGATTTCCAATGAGGTCAATGCATTTCATTGCCAGTAATGTGGTATTAAATCAACAGGTAACCTGAACTTCCCTTTTACTTTGTGACAGTTACTTAACTTATTGGCATTCTGATGCATTATTTATCACTTTCCTCTCTTAATGATACAATACCTTACAATAGTATAGAAAATTAGAATAAAATGAACTGAAGGTTTGTACACACACCTGACCTCACACAAGACCACAATCAAAGCACTGGATTCATGCAAAAATGAAGCCCACTGTAATAAGAGATTTGGATTGGAAAGGAAATATAAATACATGGAGGAGAGATTTACTGCCTTGAATAAAATTTTTCCATCGCATTTTACAGTTAAAATGACATAGCTACAATGCTTTACCTACAGATATTGAAGGCAAACAAGTTACTGTACAGAAAAATTAACAGAAATCTCCATTTCAGATACCATAAAGTTTTAAAATGTATTTTTTGTTTCTACCATAATTATTAAGATCACACATTTCCTTGATGGTCAGAAAGGGAAAACTTATCCAACATACTTTGTTTGTCCTACGCATACAATGAAAGGCATATGGCATGGCACCTTTTATTATAGAAAGGTAGAGCTTTCATTATAGAGTTCTCCAGATCAGAATCTCCAAATTGAAGAGAGGGAAGAGAATCAGAATGTGAATGTGTGTATATATGTGTGTGTGTATGTGCTTGTGTGTTTATGTGTGTGTATGTGAAGAATGACATTTAATACATGGTGCACGTTGAAAACAACTTTCCAAGAAATAAAATCATTGAAAATAAACTACCTTCTTCTCTCAGTAGAATAAGCATCAATGGCTACTCACCTAATCTCTCAATGGAGTAGTACCGCTGCTTACTGTCCACACGCACTGTCTCAGCATAAGGACTTCCAACGCCATAACCAATAATATAACCTCGCACCACAATGTTTGGGTTGAGAGGAGGAGTCCAACTCATAATGATGCAGTTTGTCTGGGGTCTCACATGAAGGGAGCTTGGCTGGTCAGGGACTTGAGACTCTAGGATTCAAAGACATACCAAGCCTCATTATAAAGTCAAAAGAATGGTAAATATCCATTTTAAATAAGACCGTATGTCATTCCACACAGACTCAAAATAAAAAATCATTTATTCAGTTCTTCTTTACAAGTACCCACTAAATTTTTCAATTTTAATTTGTTACAAGATTTGTGTGTATGTGTGCGTGTGTGTGTGTTGTGTATACACACATGTGGATACTAGAGGTAGATACCTGGTGTCTCCCTCTATAGGTTTCTATCATCTTTTTAAAGATAGTTTCTCTCACTGAACCTGCTCCTCACTCACTAGACCAGCTAGCAAGTGAGCTCTAGGGATCTACTTTTCTCCCCTGTCTCAGCATTGGTCTTATATATGTGTATTTGAAGGCCTGGTTTTTACATTGGGGCTGGGAATTCAAATTCAAGTCTCCATGCTTGCCTGGCAGCAGTCTACTGATGGAATCATCTCTCCTGCCATATCAAAGAATTTCTTGAATTTCATCAAACATATGTTGATCATATTCTTCTCCTCCCCCAGCACTCCCACTCAGAATTCCTTAAATGCTATTTCTGTAGGCACATCTAGTATTGTGCATCTTAATTTTAAGAACCTATTTTTCTTTCTTCATATATTCCTTAAGTATCAATAAATTGAAAATTAAGACAAAGAAAATAATTTAAAAATCATAAAACAATGAAACTGTCCTATACAAGAATTATTTACTCAATTTAAACAAATATAAAAATACATGTAGCAATCCTATTTTCACAAAATTTTTAGAAGAAGCCGGGTAGATTGCTAAGCTACTAATAGTGTGTACTGCTCCTGAAGAGGAATGTGCTTAGGTTTTAAGCATCAATGCTGGGTGACTCAATCACCTGTAACTGACATCTTTCTCTGGCCTCCATGAGCACCTACACAAATGAGCATATATCCCATTGCCCATACAAACATATACATATCATTTAAAAAAACATAGCAAAATATCCTGACAAAATGGATTGTCAAGGTGGGAAAAATGGAGTTGTGATCTGCCCAGCCTGTCTCAAAAAATACTTGGCTCACTAGTTGTAAACTCTGATAAAATATGTTATTTGAAGAAAGGAGATAGCACACTGGACTGAAGACACACAGCTTCAGGTTTTGGGAGAGTTTGGTTTCATATAATGTTCTATCATTCACTAGATTCATTTTCCTAATTAAATCAACATGCCAGATAGTGCTTGATTCAAGTTAAGAAGGAGCTAAGTTAAATTCTGCACTAGATTCTAGCTATGAGACTGTAAGTAAGACCTTGCTTGTAAGCCTCTGTTCCCTCAGCTTTATAATGAAGATAAAGTTGGGAACAGTTTCAAAGGGTATTGAAAAGACTTAATGAGAGATGATGCATAAAAAATTATTATGAGTAGTACTTAAGTTCTCAAGAGATATTGAATATTAGCAAGAAAATGTCTGTAGCACTCTAACATTTTCTTTTAACAGAGACAATATACAAAAAATAATGAATATTATGACTAAACTGATATGATTGCTACATCATGTTTCTGAAATCTGACTTTATCCCTAAAATGAACTGATACTTTTTAATTAATACAGATACTTCTATAGCATCTCACATGTTGGGATGTAGGTTATTATTATTATTATTATAGTTTATTTAGGATTTCTATTGTTGTAATAAAATGCCATGCCAAAACACAACTTGGAAAGGAAAGTGTTTATTTCAAATTACAGTTCCCAGGTTACATTCCATTACTGAGGGTAGTCAGAGTGGGAAGAGTCCATGGAGAGTACTACTTACTGGCTTGCTTAGCTTGTGTACCTACACATCCTAGCATTTGGCTGGTTAAGCATTTGGCTGGTTAAGCTTTTAGGCTTGGAGCAGCACAGTTCAGCTGAGATCCATTCTGGATGAGAACTCAGAGGCATCCAGTCTGAGGAAACAAGACCAGCTGAGGAACTGGTGAGGTGAAGTAAATGCTACATATCCTAGGACCACTTGCCCAGGGGTGACACTGCCTGCAATAGGTGTGGATGCCCTCATATCAACAATTAATCAAGAAAATGCCCTATAGGCTTATCTACAGCCAAATCTTATGGGGGCATTTTCTCAGTTGCGATTTCCTTTCCTCAGATTCTATCCTGTGTTGGTTTTGACAACAAAACCATCTAGGACAATAAAGCCATGTGTCTATGATAGAATATAGAAGGTGGACATAGAAGACACGCTACCTAAATTCTTGTAGTTTATAACATAATGAGAAAAACCTACATGTAAGAAAATATTTATGGTAAATTATGATAAACGTTATGATAGAATGCATATAGAATTACAGGTGATTTGAACCTCATTCAAGCAATTGTGTCCTTTATTTATCTCTGTCAAAGATATTTGGAGGTAGACTCATTGAATAATGTTAAATAATTTGATTACTCAAGTAACACTATAGTATCTTTCCTTTGTGATTTGATAACAAAAGGTAACAATCTCCCTAAACATTAATTTCATTCATATTCCACTTGATGGTGCAGTGTATGTGGTAAAGTGAAGAATGCTCTTAAAAATTATGGCAATAGGTACCATATAAAAACCATCCCAAAAGAGACTAAAGATGTCACATCAACAGAATTTTCTAAAGTTGTTTTCATTGTACTAAAGATTTTCTTCCGTGAGTAAGAGGGGACAGACTATTATTTGTCTTCCATAAATAAGACTGTTATATAGTATGCAAAGGCATCATTAAAAATTATGTCTCAAAATGTGGATATAAACCTTTATAGCAGAAACACACAATTTGTGAAGTATTTCTGTAAGTAAAGTAGTAAAATAGATAAAAATAGATGGATTAATATTTGACAACTCTTTTGGTGCTGTATTGCAACTGTCATTGAGATGTGATATGCTCCATACTACATTCTGTTCAACGTATTTTAAGTTTTGAAATAACAATTAAAACAAAACAATATGCCTAATTTTATTTCAAGAAAACTACTGAATGTTATTAACACTTTCTGCATTTATGTTGTGTGTGTGTATGTTTACATGTCTGTGGTGTGTGTGTGTGTGTGTGTGTGTGTGTGTGTGTATGTGTGTATGTGTATGTATGTGTGTGTGTGTGAGTGAAATGGAGGTCAGATGCCTATTTGAGACTTTTTTTGGGGGGGTTGTCAACACAGGGTTTCTCTGTGTAGCTTTTCCCCTTTCCTGGAACTCACTTGGTAGCCTAGGGTGGCCTCTAACTCACAGAGATCCTCCTGGCTCTGCCTCCCGAGTGCTGGGATTAAAGGTGTGTGCCACCCCTGCGTGGCATGAGACTTATTCTTGATCACTGCTCCAGTTTTCTTTTGAGACTGTATCTCTAAATGAGCCGGAGTCCTAACTAGATTGTTTCTCAATCTAGGTGTTTGGAGGATTTTGCCAATCAGTTACGATCACAGGGATAGAAGAAAAGCATATATAAAGGAAATGTTAGAACTAGGAAACCTGATCCATAATATATGGCCTCCTAATCATAATAACTAGGACAGTGAATTGTCCATAATTCGTAAGAGCCAATTCATACCCACCTACTCACTTCTTAATATGACAATTTCCCTATAATTCTTCAGAATGAACTTTCATTCATATATTTGACCTTATAGGTTATAAAAAAACATTTATTACTAAAGTGAACTGTAAAATATGAGTTCAATGATTTCTCAATAGAAATTATGTGACATAAGCACCACTTCTTAGGGATCCAATTTTTGAATTTGCTCCTCAGGAGTACTTGAAAGATTTTACAATTATCTCTAGGAAAGTGACTGCATATATAAAACATAAAAAAGTTACCAGAATAATTATTGAGATAATCTGAAACCAAAGAAAGCTCACGATACCTGAAATATTGAAATTAATGTTGACTCAGTTCTCTACCTACACCTGATATGGAAGTCTGGTGCCATTCATGAGGATGTGACAGAATTTATTTCTATAATGCATATGTTATCTTTGAGTAATTATTATAGGTTTCCACTAATGAATAATGTTTATAAAATTAACAATTGTGACATTTCAGTCATTACACAACATCCCTAATAGGCCAATTATAGTGTAGATAGTGTGTTAGTGGAAGAAATACAAAGTTAAATAAACAGAATTAAAAGGAAATCAGAAGAACTTGCTAAATGCTTTTCTAACAGTTCAGTAAGTGATATACAAAGGACATTTCCTCTTGCAGTCTAAAGTGAGTGTTAATGAAGTCTTGCAAGTTTGCGAAATGTACAACAATATAAGCAACTGCTACAAAGAGCTGCTAAGGAATGTGTTTGATATTTGTAGAAACCAAAGAAACCTGAAGCATGGAGGGTTAGATAGAAAATTAAAATGAGTTAGCTAGTAAGAATGTTAGTATTTCTTCAATGGAAATTTCTCCCAGAAAATTAATGGAATTAGACATGATTACATAATTATTTTCTAAAAATGACTATACATATGCATATTCATATACACATATGCATTGCAAAACTGTAAGTAAAATATTCACATACCATTGTTCATAGCAGCAATATTTACATTGATTACAATTGACCAAGAGTAGAAATAACCCATGTGTCAATCAATGGATGAAAGTGTAAAAACAATGTGACAAAATCAACAGACTATCCTTCTACCTTAAGAGAGAAAAGACTTTTGAACACGCAAACATGAATTTAGTGAATATTAAGTTAAATTATACAGCCACCAAGGAATAGATTTCATTCCATTTATATGAATTGGAATACTCAAATTCAAAGAGCCACAAAGTAGAATATTAATTGCCAGGGAGGTAAGAAATAAATGAGTTATTGTTTAATTGCTTTAGCACTCAGCTTGTTAAGTAGGCAACATGGAGATGGACGATGGTGATATTTGTATAAGAAAGTCATTATCCTCAACACAGCCAAGCCACATAGTGAAGAACAGTTATGGTGAGTTTTATACTATGTCTATGTTTGCACAATTGAGATTGGTGAGGAAGACGGCTCAGTTAAAATAACTACATTTGTTGCCAAGCCTGATTACATGAGTTTCATATCCAGAACCTGTGTGGTGGAAGGAAAATACCAACTCTCACAAGCTGTCCTCTGACCAGCACAGGTATGCCATGGCATGAGTGTGCGCATGCACACACACACACACACACACACACACACACACACACACACACACATCCTTAGTATAACCAAAATGGGAATGGAAGGAGGTGAAGGAGACTAAAAGTGATAGAGAGACCCAGATAATGCTCTACATTAAGCAAGCCAAGAAGGTGTTGAATGGTGTTTCCTGGCAAGGATGTGGCACATAAACTGTGTCCTAATTTCATTTGGATTGCTATTTTTAATGGATTGCTTCATTAAACTTAAGGTAACATTGGGGAAGGAGCACAGAGAACAGAGACAAACAAAAGGCTTTAACACTTGTCTGAGCGAATGTGATGGAGGATTTTAGTTTAAGCAATGCAGGGCAGATCTGTTGAGATGAAGGGAAACACATGGTTTTAAATTGTGTTAAATTTGAATGTCTGTAAGTCAAGTGTGTGGAGGGAGCAGGGAAGCAATTATACATGTAAGGCTGGTTTGCGGTGAAAGATCATACTTAGAAACACATTTATACATATACAAATATAAACACACACATGCACAAGCAAACATACACAGAAGGAAGCCAGTAGGATATTGATGGTATTTCAAAAAGTGTTTAAATATATATGTATAACATATGTGAAAAACTAATAAAAATGCAACCAGGATCATTTTATTACTGTGTTCAAAATCTGACCCTGAAAATTTCCACCCCACACTGTAATATCAGAAAATTTCAGGTCATTTGTGGTCTTTGCCTCTGCCATCTTTTGAAAAAATCACTCCCCTTTAATCAAGTCATCCCAACTTTCTGATTCACGCTGATACTTGGCTGTACTTAAACACAACAGATACATATTAATATCCCATAAAGTCATATGTATGAAATCTCATTTTGAAGAATAAAAGGGAACTTTCTATTTCTGTTTTATATTCAGAAGTAAGTAAGTGAGGCTGAGTTTGCTGTTCTGGATTATGGACCATTTCCTGGCCCAGTTATTATGATGAGGAGGCTATATATTATTGATCAGAGTGTCTGGTTCTAACACTGCCATGAAAGATGCCTCCCTTCTGGCCTTGTGATCTTAACTGATTGATAAAAAGCCCATTACATATCTCAATGCAGAAAAGCAGCATGTATTTACACTTCCCTTTTAATAATGATGAAAAATCCTTGAGGTATGCACACAGAGTAACACTTTTTAATGCAATAAAGAATAAAGAGGAGCCCCAACAGCACGAAAGGCCAGCTGAGTACTCAGGACCATGGTGTGCTTACAGCTGTGAAGAACACATTTGTCCGGGTACTAACTTAACCAGGAGAGCCAGCCTTCCACAAATTATTGCTCTTTTACTTTTTCCTGTAGGATTTATTACATTTTATGCTAACAATTTAATGTAATTATTCCATTGCTTTTTATCTCATTCCCCTTTATAAATTCTCAAACTCATGCTTCTAGAACAGTTCCTGGCACATAATGTGCCAACATATGGGTATTGAGTCTGTATTTTCTGTAGTGTTAAACACAACTGTCATTATATATAAAATTACCACAATTTTCTATAACTGTCTCCACAAGATAAGAATTTTAAAGGAGAAAGAGAATAATGTAGAAATGAAATCAGATGAAAATACAGTTATTGATGCTGTTTTTTCCCTTCCTAGTAATCAGAAAGATTTGTCTCTCCTGGCACTTTTTTAATGAAAATGATCTGCTGTATATAGCACTGCCAAGTAGGGTCAAGAAGTTGGTACTTTGGAAAAATACTCATTTGTTCTCCATTTAGTATACTGCACTTTGGGGTTCATTTTTGGTAGAATTTGTTACAGTCCTTGATAGGCTATAGTTTAATACAGCAAATTCCAAAAGGCAATCGATTTAGCCACGTTATGACTTCTGCATGATTAATACATTCCAAGGTGTTCATGCCCACTTGGCAGGACTTTGTTCCACAGAGAGACATTGTCTCCTTAGGCCACTTCCACCATAAATCTTGTTTCTCTACCTTTGAACTCTACCGTATAGATTTCTTAATAATTAATTCCTATCATTTTCTTAGCTTTGATGCTTTAATAGCTTTTAAAAGTTACATGCCACAAAATGCACTGTTACCCGCTATGCCATATTTGGGAAACACTACATTCCTTTAGCTGCCATCCCATCAACAAACAGAAAAATTGCCCTCTTCTTAAAATATACTCATGTTGATCCATCATAGTCAGGATCAGTTTCTAATCTCTGTGGGTATTCCAAATGAGGAACACAATCACATATCTAAAGATACAAATTAAGCAGGGTGGTGGTGACGCATGCCTTTAATCCCAGCACTCGGGAGGCAGAAGCAGGTGAATCTCTATGAGTTCAAGGCCAGCCTGGGCTAAAGAGTGAGTTCCAGGACAGGTTCAAAGCACACAGAGAAACCCTGTCTCAAAAAACAAAAACAAAATAGAAAAGAAAAGAAAGAAAGAAAGGATACAAATTAAACACCTGTAAGTGAGAGAAAAATAGGCATTTATCTTTATGGAATGGGCTACCTCACTCATAATGATTGTTGGAAAGTAGAAATATTGAGAGAACTACTATCATATTTATGGAATATCAGTGTATAATGCATAAAATGTTAAATGAGATGGTGTTCATGAAAATAGTAAGTATAGCACACACATAATTTGTATTAGTAAAATTTAGGTATTATTGTAAGAAGGAGCCTAAGAAAAACCTACATGGTTTCTAACACTAAGAAAAAAAATGAATAAAGATTTGTAAGAATAACATTCCTTTTAAACAACTACATGTGTGAGAAGGCCCCAGTCTTTATCAAATAGTATGCTAAATACATTAAATGTTCTACTAAAAGGGTATACAAATTTGTGATTTGGAGATATACCGCTGTATCTTTAAAATTCTAAATCAAGATACTTTTCAAACAACAAGCAGCTGTGTCTTAACTTTTGGCATATATTTTCAAAGAAACAAAAAGCTCATGATGCATCATGTAAGTTTATGATTTGGTATTGGGCTACATTTTAGGCAACATGAAGTGTGCGAGCTATGAATCAACATATCTATTTCCAGGGCTTTGTTTTTAATTCAGAACAGGAGAGAAAAGTGATGCAGTCCTATGTTTTAGAAAAGTGTAACAAACAAAAGAATGTTTACATCAAGCTGTAACTAATACTTTCTGAAAATAACAGTAGATATGAAGAGGCAATCTGTGTCCTGTTTACAGTCCACATGCTTTCCCAGCTGTATTGATGCAGTCACTTGTCCATCTCCTGTGTAACATGGAATGGGTAAGACACCGAGAAGTTCAAGACAAAGCATGATCCTTGGTATTAGTCTAGGGAGAGGAGTTTGACCTAGAGACTATGCACCTAAAAGTGTGCAGAAGATGGACAAGTTGATTCAAAAAATGTACTCCCTAAACCTTGTGGGCAGACAGTGCATGAACTCCAGAAGCTTGAGACATCTGTAGCTGAGGAAATGCAGCTGGAGAGGAAGTTGAGTACAAGATTAGATAGTTGATCATCAGACTGGAAATGATGAGCACAAATGAAGATGAGTTTGAACAATAAAATAATGATAACATCGTGTCTTGTTATGAGCAATCAGTTTGGCAACACTGCAATGTCTAGAGAGCATTGGAAGACCAAGCAGTGTCAAAGGAAGAGGTGTGAAGTTGCTTTCAGGTGACAAATGACAACAGGCTAAAAGGAAATGGGGTGGTATGAATGTAACTGACGGGATGGAGAAGGCAAGAATGCAGGTCATGGCTATTGAAAGGATATTGAAAAAAGCAAAATGGAGGTGAAGATGAGAGCAACAGGCTGGGGCTTTATGTTTGGGGAGTGGTTCCTAGATGTAGTCTCAAGGCAGAGAATACAATGACCAGTTTTTGTTTATTTTTGAAACAGAAAATACAACTGGTATTAAAAAATGAAACAAAGCAAAACAAAAACAAGCAAACAAACAAAAAATCAGTAACAGTAATATGGTCAACTCACAGCTAATTTAAGCTGCACTATTCTATCTTGATGTCTCAAAAGACAGAAACTATAGTAAGTTCTCTTGACTACCATTGTCTTTCTATTGTGAACTATGCAATGAATGATCTGGTCACCCATTCAACTTTTATCCTATCAGCAGAGTCAACTTCACTTAACTAATATTACAGGGAAATAAAACATTGCATGGCCTATGAAAAATACTGGTCATGGTCCCAGTAACATTCAGTGAAACACCTTGTGACTAAGGTGCTGACATGATTTTATGTTTTGTCCTCAAAAAGTAAGAAAAATGCCTGTCTTTTATTGTCTGTTACACTGATTTAATTATGTATTCCTATGCTGGATATCACTGTATTGATTTTTGATCAGATTTTATAGCAAATGTTAATTATATTTTTGTAACTTTCTTAGAATTATTTTACATTTATTCTTCCATATAAAGTTGACTGTGACTGGAATTGTATTAATCATTGATTTACATAGTGCTCACATAGTCATCCATGAATGAATATTTTCTCTCTCTCTTTGCATATACATATGTATGTATATATATATATATATATATATATATATATATGTGTGTGTGTGTGTGTGTGTGTGTGTATATACACATATATGTATATTCTGTTTTCTCATCGCATTTTATATTTTTATAAAAATGTAATATTTTTCTTTAAACACATACATCCGTATCTTGTTAAATTTAGCTGTAAAGATCATATTTTAGTTTAAGTATTGTTTCCTTCTTTTTAATGATTAATATAATTAGGTAATGATATCATTGCTACTTAAGGGGAAATCACCTTTTGTATTTACATATAAGATACCTACTGGTTTATAAAATTTTCTAACTATTTCAAATTGTTTTAATGTATTTTCTTGAAATTTCCAAATATTCAATCATTGTTTTTCTAAAAATAGTAATACTTTTAGAAGTGGAAATGGTATGGTTTTTTTAAAAAATTGTTTCAATTTTTCTATTGAAATCTTTACATTTTAATACTTGAAATAGTTGTAACCTCTGCCAACCTCTTTTGATTTTAAAGACATAATTTAGCCTAACACTTGCTCTTAGTTTCTTACCAAAACAATACACATTATAGGCTGCTTATCCTCCTATTAACATGAATTTTTAAAATAATCAATGACTGTTTTACAATTTTTCTCTTTAATATTAAATATTATTATATAAGTAACACACACAGAGACAAGATGTGTGGGATCTTAACAAATTTAGAAATATGTCCCCATTTGTATCAGAGGTGACTATCCTTGCTTTCTTTATGCAAACAGGACTTTATCATCATGAACAAACAAATGCATCGTAAGAAACAGTAGTAATATTTTGTTATCTCAAATGAACTATAGGCAAAGGCTGGGGTCTAATATGTTAAAACCAATAACAACAGCACATGTCAAGTACTCAGTTGCTTTTATAGTCAATCTCTAGTGTGACTTTGAGATACATTCAATTGTTATAACTTCCTTATATGACTAGACTTAAATTTTGGAGAGGTTAAATTACTCTTTCATGATTATACAATAATTGAAGCAGGGCTCAAAATTAATGAATAGGAATCCATACTCCTTCTCTCTCTCTCTCTGACTCTCTCTCTGTCTCTCTCTCTCTCTGACTCTCTCTCTCTCTCTCTCACTTTCTCTCTCTGTGTGTGTGTGTGTGTGTGTATTACATAGTAATTGATCATTTCATCAAAGCAATTCATAAGGACAACAAACATTCTATGAACAAATTAAAGCTTGCTATGGCTAGGAACAGGACTCATGTACTTGGGAATTTGGACATTTTCCAACTCTAAATAATCTCTGTTTTCCTTTATGGACTGTTGCTCTGTGATTCTGAATAGCCACTTGGCCAAGAACTGAAGCAGACTTTCAATTTCAAAAAAAAATTAGTTTTGGCTTTCCTTACTCCAATCCTTGTACAAAATGAACTCTACTTGAATTATAGTAAGAGTCTCCGATCTTAAATTGTACTATAACAGCAGCTGAGGCCTGATTTTCTAAACATACCTGTCAAGAATCAACTTACTATCATAAATTACTCCTACCAAAAATCCATGGAAAAATTCCATTTCTTGACATATTACTTGCATATTTCCTCTCACATCAAGTACCACATGGAAATAGAAGTAATTTCCAAGGGGAAAATATGCTTTTGCTATCAATGCAAACCCCACTCCTTACCCTAACTTAGAATTATTTACTTAGATGCATTTATGTTGTAATGACACATGCTTTAACTTTTATAAACTAAACTAATACTAAGCAAATACATCTTTGGCATTTGTCAAAATGAAAATCAATCTATAAGCATCATTAAGTATCCCTACTACAGAAAAGCAAACATTAAACTGTTTGCCTCTTTGTCAAGTCATAAAAATTTCTTTTGAGAGTCAACCTACATTTTACTTGGAGCAATATATTCTTTGCAAGTATGTTTTCTATTTAAAAACTTATTGGGTATCATTTTGGTATGGATTATTAGTTTAGTAACACCATTCAGACATGTTTAGTATGAACTCAAAACTTAAAATCCAATTCTTAATAGCCATGTAGTAAACAGTTTTTCATGACTTGAAAGATAAAAAATGTGATTCTAATTTTTTTAAATTTTTTTTCTTTATTATTATGCGTTTTAAATTTTATACATCAGCCATGGGTTCCCCTGTCCTCCCCCTTCCCGTGCCCACCCCCACCTACCCCCAACCACTCCCCTCCATTCCCATGTCCTCCAGGATCAAGGCACCCCTGGGGATTCATTTAAACCTGGTGGATTCAGTACAGGCAGGTCCTGTCACCTCCTTCCAGGCTGAGCAAAGTGTCCCTGTGTAAGCCCAAGGTTTCAAACAGCCAGCTCATGCACTAAGGATAGATCCTGGTCCCACAGACTGGGTGCCTCCCAAACAGATCAAGCTATTCAATTGTTTCACTTATCCAGAGGGCCTGATCCAGCTGGGGGCTCCACAGCCTTTGGTTCATAATTCATGTGCTTCCATTCATTTGGCTATTTGTCCCTGTGCTTTTTGCAATCTTGGATTCAACAATTCATGCTCTTGTAGACCCTCCTCTTTCTCGACCTGGGCTCCTGGCTGAGGATCTCTGCATGCACTTTTGTGCATATTTCAATTATGTTGGGAAAATACTCTTTATAATTTCCTATAGTTTTTTTTTTTTTTTGTTTTGTTTTTGTTTTGTTTTTTTTTTAGTTTTGAGACATGCATTAAATTCTATGAATATATTGCCATGTATATAAACAATTTAAGATTATGAAAAAAAACAGAAAGTAGAACTGAACATAAAAATTTAAATAGTACCACCATAATAATTAGATAAAAACAGATGTTAGAAAAGTCTAAAGGACAAAAAATCCCATTTCGCCTATATGTCAGAACCGAAGAAAGGGATCATGGCTGATGAGAAGAGTGATAAACTCATATGCTATGTGCCATCCTGCACTAAGCTCTGATTCCCAAACATTATTTGTGAAGTAATGGAGGTATTTGATGGAATTTTTAGTATAATCAGGATTTGAAGTAAATTGGTAGTCTTTAAATTATTTAAAAAAGAAAACAATTAAATGCTAAGTTTGAAGAACAGGCTTAACATATATTCATATACATGATTATTTATTCATTATATTGATTATGCAACTATCTAACAAACTTATGTGTAAACAGGATTTAGAGGATATGAATTCAGGGTGTTAGAAAGATAATCTGATAAATTTTGGGAAATGAGACTATTCATTCTGTTCTCTATATTTTGTATCTACAACTCTAAATGACTATGGTACCTGTGTGAGCCTTTGAAAATTTCCCCATTTACATGGACATGTCAAGTGGTCTTGTCTTTCTTGGGCACCCATATTGTTAGGTTTCATGGGTGTAACTTTCCTATTATATACAGAATCTTTCTGCTCCCTCTTTCAGGATATTCCTGAGTCTTAGGTATATGGGTTGTATTGTACATGTATCAACTGTTGACTATGGCTGTGAATCTAAAAGTTGTATCTTCCCTTGGTTGGGGCATTGCTTATTTCAATCCTCATCTTCTGGCATATTCCCTCACTAGTGAATTCTTGCTGCTCTCATATAAGAAGAACCTTATTAACTAAATAGGGTCCATGATTATCTGTCAATTTCCACCTGTTTCTGCCCTTTATAAAGACAGGATAAACAGATTTCTAGGTTTGGTTCCTGAAGGATACCTCCTGAACTTCATAAAACATTTCCTCATTTTGTTATGTAAGGCATGTATACAAGAAGTTTGGATTGAATTCTGGTGATCTTGGTATTTTTTAAGTTGAATATCTGAGGTACAAAAGAAATATTTCAAAATTTACCAGCTACCAGTAATAGCAATGTGATTGTCAGGGAACTTTGAACAAACAGTGAAGTTTGGATTTATAATTACTTTAACAAAATGTCCTAATTTAAAGGACAATCCATGAGGATTCCAGTGGCTCTCAAAGTTACTGTTCATTTTTCACACAGATTAAGCCAATTAGAGAAAGAAAGAGAAGCACCAGAGTCCAAGAAAGGAAGAAGAGGAGGCTAAAAAGTCAGCAAATAGTACTACCTCTGTTTAGTGGACTCAAGGTTCAGAGCCATGGTCATGAACACATCTCTCTGAGGGTCACTAGGACACTTGGGAAGGGAGATGACTACATAGCAGATATTTGCCAGGAACGCTAATATCCCAAGCCTGTACCAGTACAGATTTCTTTCACTGTGGAAAACAATACTTTCCATTTTACATGTTTTTCAAAATGATTGTTTTTCCCTTATCAATAATTTAGGGAAGATCGAAGCATTTCTATGTGGTTATTTCTTAGGAATGATTTCCACCCAAAGCTCCCAACATCAGCTCTGAAAGCTTGCTTAGAAGTCATTTTCATGTGATTTTCTAATTTAAACATTTACATGAATTAGTCAAAATGAGATAAACATTTAAAGAAGGTTTATTTAACTTAAATGTTTATAAAATAATGTATGTGTGCACATGAGAGGATGTATGTGTGTATGCGTGTGTTTGATTGTTTTCTCAGTACTATTGTAGTAACTATAAAGTTGGTCCATTCATTAATGCAATTATTCCCATTTTATATGTGAATGTTGCAGTGAAAAGAAAATCAAAAGGAAATAAGTTCAAATATATTTTAGGACTTAATAAGAATCATCATGAATCAATAAAATAAGAATGCATTTAGAACAACCCTCCTAATTTCTTACAGTGAATGAAGCATTGTTACATAAAGTAAAATTTGCCTTATTTTTTATAGCTAAATTCTCTGAAATTTCTTAGTTTCTGTGATGCTTCAAATGATCTGATATCATATGCTATAACATCACTGTGTCGAGAAGTATCTGCTCCACCAGCATCCTTTTTTATTTATTCTCTGTATTCACATTACTAACCTGTATTGTAAGAAGGGACAAGAATTGTTTCAGCAATTACCATCAAGATGAAATTATAGAAGAATGAAATGTATGCAAAATTGAACCATGTTAAGGTAAATAACCGGTAAAAGAGTAACATTCATGGAGCTAGAGATACCTAAGTGGTTACAAGAACGTTATAATTGTGCAGAGGACTCTGCTTTTGTTCCCACCACTGATATGGAATCACACCTCCTCTGTGACTCTTCTCTCTGGGCATCTGATGCCCTCCAACAGTGACCACAGGCATCAGGCACACACATGCTACACACATATATGCCATATATGTTGGCAAACTCTCAAAGAAAATAAAAATAAATAAACCTTCCAAAAGAGTAACTTCATTTGTATAAATGAGCATAAATTTTTCAGAACCAGTAATGATTGCAGTAATATATTAAATGAATGCTTTTAAAAGAATATTTGAGAGCTTTTCTGTTTAATCATATTTGTCAAAACATCCCTTTCTTAAAATACCTGCTTCTAGTACTCCTTATTTTAATGAGATAGTTTCCAATCAGTGCAACCATTATCTACGCATTGGTAGAGCTATTCATACCAAATTCTTGCTTGCATTCCTCATGATTCAACCTGCTAGAGCTTCTTTATTACATTTCCTAATACTTGCATCAATAGTGAAATAAGGAAAATGTAAGGAGAAATACTACATGAAGAGGAGAGACAAACAGATTGTGGAAAATCTCAATAAGCGTAAGCTTTTGATATGGCTCTCCTCATGAGAACTACATTCAGGTTATTGACCATAACAGAGATGGAAGTGAATTATACATAGAAGACTCAAGTATGAAAAAGAAAACATGTAATGGAGGGAAGGTTGTGTTCCAACCAAGAAGCTGTGATTTTCTTTGCTGGGTCCACTTGGTATTTGATTCACTCAGAGTCAGAGAAAGAGCACATAAGTCAAGTGCAGAGTCCTTTCCATTCTGGATATTTTATAGGACCCCCTGGACCTCTGCTCCATTTATTTTCACTCCTTCCAGTAAGAGATATAGCCTCTAGGTTTGGGCAAATGATCTGATCTCACTTCTTAGAATCGTTTGCCTTGAATCACTGCAGCTGTTCATAAATTTCTACCTCCATCCACAGCTGTGGGGTCAGTGGAGGCTTTGCACTGGGCACTAGGAATGGATTCACAGAAGCAGACCTTGAGTTCTAGCTATTGGTTCTTAGCTGACTTGATCACTTTAGTGAGTGATTTTATGTTGTTATGTTTCTTTGAAGTACAGCTAGTATTATTTACTTCATGGAAATGGATGACAGTATTAAAAAGAAACAGCACAAAAATTTGAACATTATTCCTGATGTAAAATAGAAAAATGGTGTTAATAGCTTATAATTATTGAAATAAAACAGATAGTAGCAATCATAAGCCCAATTTCATTGATCTCTTCACTAGTGGAGCTCCAGTTCTGGGGTTTCAGAACTCCTCTGTGGCAGGAAGACTGTTGACTGATGTGCTCACATACTTGCCCCTTATTTTCTTATAGTCTGGACTATAGTTGTCCTAATCTGAGAGATTTTCTTCCATACAAAGTGATACTCTGTAGCCCTTCCTAGTCTCTCTATAATGCTTTCTTTTTCTTTCTAAAAAACTTTATTATTTTAGCTGGTGGTGGCGCACGCCTTTAATCCCAGCACTCGCGAGGCAGAGGCAGGCAGATCTTTGTGAGTTTGAGGCCAATCTGGTCTACCGAGCGAGATCCAGGAAAGACGCAAAGCTACACAAAGAAACCCTGTCTCAAAAAACAAACATTTTTAACTGATGTGTCTGTGAATAGTTATGTGTCCCTGAATGTATATACCCACTAATGCCAGAGGTATTGCATAAACCTGAGAGGTACAGTTACAGGTGATTGTGAGGATGCCAGTGTGGGTGCTGGGTCATGGATTCTCTGGAAGAGCAGCATACTCTCTTAATGGTTAGCCATTCCTCTATTTCTGCTTTTTAAAAAAGTGTATTATTGTTTATTTATTTTATTTTAAAAAAGACTTTATTGTTTTGCCTGAAAGGAAAAACCTACAGTGTATACATAAATTATTAACAAATATTCTCTGATCTATTAATGACATATGGAACCTTGTAAAAATTGGACTTTGTGTCAATTATATAACCCAAGTCAATATTTTAATATAGTTATTTTTATGCAAACCTCTAGTTTTGGCCAAATCTATGTTAGTGTTAATCAAGTGCATTTTTTATGCCTTTGTGCGATCTTTCAAAAATGAAATTTTAATTGTAAACTCCTTTAAAATTAGCAATATGTTTAGTATAAATGAGTTACTGATTTAAAGGAAATATTAATAGTTAAAGATTCAAAATCTGGTCAAAATTTGGTCTTGTCAGAATTAGAACCAATTTGTGTACAAATTTAATCATGTGTTTCAGTTTTGATTAAAAAAATCAGTGCTGTAATATAATAGTATACCGCCTATGCTAAAGTAAGCCCTGCATTCATTTACTCTTTGCTCCTTACACTGTTATTAATTCCAACTTTATAGGAAATTATAATTAGTTTTCATGTACTGGCTTTATTTGTGTGTGTGTGTGTGTGTGTGTGTGTGTGTGTGTGTGTGTGTGATTTTTGATGAATTGTCTCCATCTGTCGACTAGGCTAGCCTCAAACTAGCCATTCTCTTCCTGTGTTATCCTCTCAAAGGCTGTGATCATACTCAGTCATCAACATGAAACACTTCAGTCTTTTTTTTTCCTCATTCTTCTATCTATTCTCTCATGGCTTATAGGATAGTATGAAAATTCAACCGGATGTACTCCATAATAATCATTTTCTACAATTTAGCTTTTAATGTCTCTGTTACATTTTGAACATTAAAAAAAAGCCTTTTCCCCCACAGCATCTGCTCCTCAGAACAGCACACCATGCTTGTCATAAAACATGTTTTTATAAATCACTCTTTGGATGGATATTTTGCTTGGTAGGTGAAATGACACCCAAAAGCTCATTTGTCTTGATTCTCAGCTGTTTGGCAAGACTGTAGGAGCTTTAGGTCAAAGAGCCTTGCTGGAGGAATTTAGTGGCAAGGGCTGGCCCGGAGTCCTCATCCTATTCACCCTCTGCAGCCTGCCTGTTGTTGCAATGTGACTTGCTCTTCTAAACCTGTTCTCATGCCATCCTTTCTACCAGGGATGACCTCTTAGAACTGGAAGGCAGAACAAGCCCTTCCTCCCTTAAATTGCTTCTTGCTGGCTGTTTGGTCAAGGTAATGAGAAAGGCAACTAATACAATAGCCATAGAACCACAGGACAGTGATCATCACCATTGTGGAAACATTATCTGCTCATTGTTTTATTGATATCACAATTGGTTTCATTAAGCCAAATCTGTACAATTATGAGTAAAAATGACTTCTTCTGCAAAGATAAGATTGAAAATACTGAGGGGAAAGAAAATTAAAAAAAAAAAAAAAGAATGCAAGTATGTTGGTGGAAATATTTCAGTATATTGGTGTAGTGGTATTGTGTCCCCCAATATAATGTGCATCCTAGTAAACTTATCTGGGGTCAGAGAACAGAACAGCCACTAGACAGACATACAGGCCAGAAAATGGTGGCACACACACCTTTAGTCATATCATTTGAAAGGTAGAGATCCATCCAGATCTCTGTGAGTTCAAGGCCACACTGGAAACAGCCAGGCATAGTGACACACACCTTTAATCCCAAGGAGTGATAGCAGGAAGCAGAAAGGTACATAAGCTGTGAGGAGCAGAAACTAGAGCCTTTTTAAGATTTTAGGTTTTTAGCAGCAGTTCAGCTGAGATCCATTTGGATGAGGACACAGAACTTTCTAGTTGGAGAAAACAAGATCAGCTGAGGAATTGGCAAGGTGAGGTTAGCTGTGGCTTGTTCTGTTTTTCTGATCTTTCAGAATTCACCCCAATATGTGGCTCTGGTTATTTCATTTATAAGGCTGTTTAGCAATTCATCTTACATATTGGGAATAATAGACTAATATTGCAAATGGATCAGAAAAGGAAAAAGAAGGAGAGGGGAAGCAGTACAGATTTTTGTCCTTTATTTTTCCTCAGATAATTTCACCTTCAAACTTAAGAACTAGGAATTTATCATTGCACATTATTTACTTAGTAGCCTCTATTTTTTATTCCTTTTACTCAGTTTTCTTAATTTTTCCATTCAGCCATGGTGCTTTTATATTAAGAACATTTCTCATCTGTGATTTCTATGCTCTGCTTGTATTTAATTTATGGTTACACACATTTTATACAAACCCTAATGTCTTAACTCATAATGTATCAAGGTAAGTTTCAATTAAGCAAATTAAGTAAGTTTTCTTTAGCACAACAGATAGTGTCAATATAAATGCTATTAGAAACAAGTCAAAAATACTTATTTGCATTTTGAAGAAGCATTTTTAAATGGTCAGAGGTATGACACATATTGTGATTACTGTCAGAAAGTATAGCAATTCTTGTGAAGAAAGCAATTAAGGTCAGTAGTTAAAAACACTGTAACAGAAAGCTATTCAAATTATACAAAATGCATGAGCACAGTAATGAATGTACAATCAATGCAACTATACTGTTTAGAAACCTTATTAAGACTCTTCACAAATGGTACTTGTTTAGTTGTGCATCTGAAGATAGAGGTAAAACAAACATTCTTAGAAATGGAGTAGATGTGCTTTCCCACAGGACCAATAAGCTGGGGTTACCAAGAACTAGAAAACCAAGGTCTTACCATCTAGGTCATTCTCTGGAGTCTCAGCTGTGTACCAGTTGGAAGGTGGTCCAGTGCCATTGACAGTCATGGCTGATACTTGGAAACTGTACTGACTTCCTTTCTCCAATCCTGTGAAAGAATTTGCACCAGAAACAAAATGTTACTGAACAACAAGAATTTCCAGCTGGGTTTCCAAAGCTTTAGAAGATTTATGATAATAATTGACATGTTTTAAATATTGTGATTGTTTTGGTAATTATTGTTATTTTGATTATAAGAGGAGAAATAGCATAGCACTAATTGAAATTATATTTCATAAATTATAAATTCTTGTGTATTTTCAAGTTTATAAAAATGTATAATTGAAAACAGCCTCAGGGTAGATGTAGAGTATAAAATATGAATGATGAAGAAATAATCAAAAATAACAAGAATCATTTTCCTCACTGTTCTTTGGAGACCTGCCTATATATCAAAAACAGTCAGCTTAAAAATTTATGCTTCCATCATTCATTCAAGGTCAATGATGATATTGACTTTGGGCCAAGAAAGAAGAATCCAAAGTAACTGAATTTCAGTAGAAAATAAACACAGCTTTCAGATTTTTGAAGCCATTCTTCCAGGATATTTTACTTTGCACCAGATCCCACAGTAGAGAGAACTGAGGTGAATCTCAATAGTAATTTTGGAGCATTGTATTATCCACAGAGATTATTTTAGAAATAACATAAATTATAGGTAGAGAGGCCTCACAAGATTATGAGTTTTATTGGTTTAAGATTTTAATCTAAAACCCTTTTCTTTTCCCTAAGTCTAAAAGACAATTAATAACTTGACAAATTGTTGTAAAACAAATATTTTCTGTTGCCCTGGTTTGATTGTTCCTCCAAAACTCATGTTGAATTTTAATGGTCATTTTTGCAGTCAGAAGGGGCCATAATGATGTGATTAAACCATGATACATTTGCCATCATCCATGAATTTATGTTGTTGTGGCAAGGGGATTTAGTTACATCAAAAATGAGCTCCTGATACAAAGATAAGTTAGGCAAGATTTTCTTTTTGTACATTTGCTTGAACTTCATGGGGTGACCATCACCATATACTGGTACTATATTCTCAGCCTTCAGAATGATGAGTCAATTCACCTACTATTATTTATTAACCACCAGTGTGTGCAATCTAATTGTAATGATAGAGATACATAAAATATATCTATATAAAACTCAGTATTTTGTGCAGTTCTCATGTGTCAATATTCTGTAAGGAACCATGCATTACTTTAAAGACTCAATGTAAATTGCCCAGATCTTTGTTAGTTGAATAGCTCTTTTTTTTTTTTTTTACATTTGTGTTTTAATTTTACACATCAGCCATGGGTTCCCCTGTCCTCCCCCATCCCATCCCAGCCCCACTTTCCCCCCAGTCCCTCCTCTCCCATACTGTCCATTCCCATCTCCTCCAGGGCCTCCTGGGCCAGGCCCCAGGTGGAGCTCCAGGAGTCCAATTGTCGACAAAGAGGAGGGACTATAAGAGCGTGAATTGTTGAATCCAAGATTGGAAAAGCACAGGGACAAATAGCCAATCGAATGGAAGCACATGAATTATGAACCAAAGGCTGTGGAGCCCCCAGCTGGAACAGGCCCTCTGGATAAGTGAGACAATTGAATAGGTTGAAGAGCTCTTACAGAGATCACAATGTTGTTTCATTTTGTTTTCTATTTATTTCTCCAGTAGTATAAAACAGTACCATTATTTGGTACCAAAAACATGTAAATGAAATAAATTATTGAGGAATAATGCTTATATAATGTGGTAAATTCATACTGATATATTTTCACCAAAAAGATGAGTACTTTGTAGCAAGTTAGTTTCTAAATCTCTACACACAGTGGGTTGAGTCAATCTTATATTTAAGAATGATTACATTGAAGCTTACATGTAGGTTATATATATTGGAGAAACCTGTTGGCTAACTTGATCCACATAAATGTTTGGTAGAGAAGCTGTTTTTTAGAGAAGCATCTAGTTTTATAAAATGGAGCAGAAGTCCTGCATCTTGAGATTGTAATTGGTGATTTGTCATTGCTAATATCGGTATTTTAGCTATCTACCTATAAAGCATACTACAGTGTGTGGTCCACTGAAGATTTTCATAAAATTACCCCTTGACAAAACCAATAAAACTGAGAACAATAGTAATGAGTGCAAAGGAAATAATAGGTTAAAATATAGCATTCAACATCATCAAGGGTGCAAAAAAGACATTTACGAACATGAGACTTTTGTTGTCCCTCAAGAAGGCTTATACACATTTCAGTTTGCTACCCATTCACAAACACCATTATTGATCACTGAGACTAGGCATCACAGATATCTCCTAAGAAATTATAGGATGAGTAAGGAAAGAGCTCTAGGAAGACATGTTTACCCAATCATGGAATGTAATAAGTTCTGTAGTGGCTTTGTCCAATACAGAATTGAAATTCATCAAAAATATACTCTTCCATGTTACTTAGAAATTTAGCCACACTTTTGCTCAAAATGAATAAGCAATGGTATCAGTCATGTGCTCTCAAAAGCCATCTGTGATCATCAGCTTTCTGTGCCAACTGGGCTGGGCTTTGGCCTTCAGCTCCTGGAGCACTAATCAAATGTTGAGAGAACACATCTTGTGATGGTGCTCCAGTCCATATGCAGTCTTATATTATGAATATTATTTAAGAAACACATCAGACAAGGTCTTAAAATGGGACCTTGGATTTCTCTGGCAGAAATTCTATCCTGAGTTCTCAACTTCTGCTTGAGAGATGAGGGCTGCTTTATAATGACCTCAGGCCATTCTTTGTGAAATATATCTTTCTTTTTTTTAGCACATGAAAAGATGGACTTCTTACTTATTTTTGCAAGAAGAATTAAATCTTGCCCAAATATTTGATACTACAGGGCACACAGCTTCTTCCACATTTTTCAGAGTTTATTGACATTTTGATTTTATATTTTCCTTTTATTGAAAATGTTTTTTCTCAAATGATATATCCTGATTATAGTTTCTCTTTTCTCTATTTCTCCAGGATCCTTCTCATCTACCTTTCTTTCTCTCATTAGGAAACACACAGGCTTCTCAGGAATAATGATCAAGTTTTAAAAAAATATGATTCTAGATGTTCTATCCTTATCTGGTTTAACCCTGACTGAAATGTCATTTTATAACATGAATGAAGAGTATGAACAGAGTTACTTAAAAAAATCTGAATTCTATTTTGTTCATTTGCTTGATTTTGAAACAAATAATTGAATTTATTTTAATCACTTATCCACATTTTTAAAATATATTTTAAGTTCAAAGTCTGTCAGAGTCATTAAGTTTTGAGTAAAATAATAACAGAGAGCAGTTTGAAGACACACCCACCACCCTATAACTATTTTCCTGGTGGTCTCTGGAATGTGGTTGCCAGCCAGAGTACCTTCTATGGAGAATCCAAGCCAGTGACAGACAGACACAGTCTCAGTAAACCAAGATATGGGGCAAATGAGGAACAACACCAACAATTTCGCTCTGGTCTTCACAATGTTTGTTCACATACATGCATGGGTAACTGCACATACACATGTTTAAGCAGACAAATACACACACATGCACATACATAGAGACACACAGATTTTGCTTTGATTTTTATGAGGGTTTTCTATAACACGCATAAACTGGGATATCTCTCAGTACAACTGTCTAGATATGTCTATTTATATATATATATTTAATATTACATATATATAATAAGAGTATAATATGAATAAACAGGTATATTAATTTCATTACTTAAAGGAAAGCTAACCTGTAAGTTAAAGTTACTTCTGTGTGTATATTTCTACAAGATTTAGAAATTGGTCAGGAAAAATTTGACCTAATCTATTTTAGTTATCCAGATCCTTGAGCTGAAAAACTAATCTTCACTCTTTACCATCCAATAGATATCTCTGCATATCCTCCATCCTTCTTCATATTCTCCAGCCTTCTACATATCCCCCATCTTTCCATATATCCCCCATCCTTCTGCATATCCCCATTCTTCTCCATGCTTACACAATCACACATTCATCACCTAAGTTTGACATCAGTTAATGATTATTTAAAAGTTCAGAGCATAAGACTTCACTTCTAGTAGAATTAGGTGTGAATATTTCTCTCAGTGTACAGCTGGATGCCCTTCCAAATCATGGTAGGTCTCCCTTTATATTTTTCTCATTAAGGAAATAGAAATGGGCAAGTAAAAATGGTTATAAAAATTAAATTTGAAAGCATAAGGTGTTGAGCATAGATCTTAACCAACAAAGTTTCCTAAATGGTGGGTGTTTTTTCTAGTGAATGGCAAATAGTCATTATTAGTAGCAATGATCTTTCATAGAATCATATAATGGCATGAGACACACAAAAGGACACTAAACATGACATCATGGAGTCTATAATGGGTACAAACCTAGGAGACAGATAGATCTCCCATATGATAGTTATCTCTATGAAGAAAGAAGAGTTTCAGATATCATGCATAATGAGATCTACAATGTTGGCTGAGACCCTAAATCACATATGTCTGTGAGTCTGTGTATGAATCCAAATGCATTTAAGTATAAAACTATTCTAAAGTATTGCATATATATCTTTAGTCATCAAATTATATCATTAAAACAGATAATCCCTGCCCATTGTTAATCTTCAAACTAAGAATCATTAACCACTGTAATTCCTCTCTTCTATTTTTAATTTTATACATCATATGGTAAAAGACAGTACATCATACTCAAGCAGCATGATTTCCCTCAAGTTAGCCTTGTTATAAAATTGCTATGCTGTTTGCAGTTTTCAGCCTATAAAATACCAATGCATGCTTGTCATTATCTTTATTTTATATTGGCCATGAAGTATGAGAACACTCTTAAATTCAATTCAAAACAACGTTTCCTGAAGATCACTCTGAAATTAAAAACATCATTTTAAAATTTAGTTGATGTGGGTTCCCACAACAATACTGATGCCTGCAATTTAAAGTCCTTGTTAGAAATATGAATTACTTTGTTATTGCAGATGTCTCATCATAGTAAAAAAAATCATACACAACAAAACACCTGTGTAACAAATAAAGCTTTGTAAAAAAAAACAAAAAAAAACAAAACAAAACAAAAACAAAAACAAAACAAAACAAAAAAACAGTTGCATTTCTACCCGTCAATTATACTGTTCAAAAAGAAAACATTAAAGCATTTCCAGTTTTCTCACATCTAAATCAATACATCCATAAATGTTCCAGGCATTGAAAACATAGGGTCAAATCCTGCACATTTTATAACACTCTGGATTTATATTGAAAATCAATGACTCTACTTACTAAGTATAAAGAATATCAGTTCCTAGATACATTATGGGGAAGCCTAAATCACAGTAAATCTTCAAGTGTGCAGTACTTGCTGGCACCTTAAGGCTTTTGAAACCATGGTCAAATTGTCTAGAAATGTATCAAGTATTCCTGAGTTCAAGTCATGAGACCGAAAAGGGAAAAGTGAAAGCCCTGTCCAATTTGCTTTACCAATAGCTGTTATTGTTTCAAACCAAAAAAGAAAGATGCATGATATTTTTGAGGTTAATATCAGATGCAGTTACAAATCTTTTTGGTCATATATGTTTAAATTCCCAACTGTATTTAACTTATTTTGCCACAAAGATGTAATGATGTAATGGTGGTAATAGAAGCTACATTTTTGAATCTAGATTCCTTCAAACCTTTAAAGAGGCAAATTGACAGTTTTAGGCTGTTCAATAATAAGCTAATTAATTCATATCATGGAATAATAAGGTAGAAAAGTAATGAGTTACTCCATGCTGATTAGATGCTCATATTACATTACAGAATTCAGAAAAATAAAATGTAGAGCTAGATTATTTAACTCTCAATGAGTACATTTTATTGGAGGATGTAGTGGATAGCCATCCCAGCATTGGACTGGAAGTTCCAACCCCCATTGAGGCTTCAGTAATGATCACGCCCACAAGGTGGGGCAGAGGAGGGAGTGGAAGACCGAGGATCAAGAGGAGGGCTCTCTCTTGGTTCTGGGACCCTGGACACTGGAGGTAGACCGAGCAGAGTTCTCCAGAGAACACCGCCGGACTGCGCTATACCTTTGACAGACCCTGCAACCTACCCCTTCATTTGTAAGTTACCCCACAAAATAAACCTCCCTTTTAACTACATAGAGTGGCCTTAATAATTTCACCAATAATTGGCGCCCAACGTGGGGCACGAACCCATGACCCTGAGATTAAGAGTCTCATGCTCTACTGAAGCTGGCTTTGGAGATGGAACTGGCTCACTCCTTCTCTAAACCCAAGCATATTGATAAAAAAAAAAAAAAAAAAAAAAAAAAGGTTGAGAGATTCTTCAGTCCCATATCAGAAGAGCCCTCTGATGTGAGACAGAAGGAAACCAATTATAAGGGACCATTATCTCCAAGATTCTAATTCTCTCCATGCTTATTCTTGATTTCTTGGAATCCTTTCTTCCATGTCATGACATCTTTAAATCCAAACCTTCCATTCTGATAAAAAATAAGTTTTTTTCCAATTTCAATCTCTGAAGTCTCCAGAAGGAAGATGGGGCCCCAACAACAACAACTCTACTCAATCCAGAATGATGCCATGGTAATCATTATCATACTACACTTCTTGCCAGAATTTCAGACTATCTTACCCATTATTCTAAGAGTTGCTGCAAAATCTACAGTTAGTCTAACTGAGATTTAACTATCTTAGCTTTCTCACAATACCCAACAGAGATACCATCACCCCCTAAACAGCAGGAAGCAATTCTAAGAAAACGATGCCCCTTATCCCTTAGGTTTCATGTTTCTCAGGGTTATGGATAATGGTTCTAGGGTTGGGGGTGGAAGAAACTGTTAAACTCAGTACTCTCCTTAAGGAAAGAAAATATGTCTCAAAAAAAAAAAAAGGGAAAAGAAGAAATGGAATGGATATATATATAAGATATTATGGTAGACTATCACATACATTAGTAAACAAATTTAGTAATATAGCAGCCTTTGCACTGTTATGAATCTTATATGTTGATACAAATATAAACTTTTTATATTCCTATTTAAGTTCATTTGTATATTGATACAAATACAGAACTATGGTTGTTATATGTACACATATTTTTACTCTTATTTGAAATATTTGTATATTGATACAAATGTGAATTTATGTCTGTCATACTGTATGTATGTTCTACTTCTGTTTAAGAAATTCTGTATACTGATATATATTTAGGATTATTATCATATTGCATATTGCACTATACATTCCTACCTCTGTTAAAGATATTTTGTGTATTGCCACAATTTGAAGTCATTGTCCTTTTACTGTACATTTGCTTACAGACTGTTTGCCTTATTTGTAGGAAGCCTTAGTCCTTAGGTTGTTTAGGTAGATGAGACTTACAGAGTTATTGTCACCTATGCTTGTCATCTCTATAATTATGTTAGTTAGGTTATCCAGATTTATAAATACATAGGTCAGATGGACAGGTAATCTTCAAACACTTCATGGACCTAGAGAATATGGCATTTAAATAATTTAGAATTCTGTTGACGTGAGACACAATTGCTCTTGGCAGCACCAATTTGATCCCAAGAGAATGTTGGGCTTCTAAGACATTTCCATTTGGAAGTTTGTCTTCTTGGCACAAAATGGCCTACTAGACAAAGAACTGCCCTTGCCTCAACTGCTGACAGTACAAATGCTGGTCTTTCTGGACAAGCAGGACACAAGGAAAGCGAACACCATACTTTGCCAAGACAGGGTAAGATGGTCTTTCAGAATTCCTGCTTCTGAAAATGGTCTGTCAGATACTCTAGGCCTATAGCCAATTTGAATGCACCAACGATGCTGAGAAACATTAGGTGACTGTCCAGGGTGCTAGCTGTCTCTGTCTACTCTTGCAAGACTCCCGAAAGTTGCTTGCATCCTTCTCCCATTTCTCAGGTATTATTATATTCCTTCTCAGGTCTTTGATGAGGTTGGAGATTAACAGTTATAGTTACAACTTAGTATATATACATATATAATATCTTAGATAGAATATATTAAGTATTAGACTCAGGTTCTTTAGGATAGGACACCTTTTGAAATGATCCTTGTAACATGCCACCTACCCATGCCCTAGACTTCCCTGGATTTTACTATGTGTTTTTTGCTTGATATTGTTTGCACTTATTGTAATTCCAACTTATCTAAGTCATTATTAAAGTCATTGTGCTTGGGGAGAAAAATAACATGGATCTGTTATGGTGAGAATAGTGTCTTTCCCAAGATTATATGTAGGAGAAATGTTAGCATCAACCCACACTTTACACAGGTTTTCATGGACATAATTAGTTAAAGAACTTAGGATGAAAACATTCTGGATTTATGATGAGCACTATACAACTGAATAATATTTAAAATATTAACATTTGATTTTTATGATTTTTTTATTCCACATGACTTTCATTAAATACAAATTATTCTATGATATGGCTGTCTGATTTTCTATTGGCTAAAATTATTTATAATTTTAAACACTATTTTCTATGAAAGTAAGACTTTAAGAAAAATGATTTTTGTTTGAAGTATTGCAAAAATAGGATTATGCCTTAGAGTAGGTCCTACAATTTGGAAAACTGGATCTCTATTGTGTCTCCTTTTTAAAATGTGTACACACAATTCATATATGCTTATATGTATGTGAACATAACACATACACATGTTGTTGTCCATGAACATCCTTGTATGTTATGGCCTATGATAGTATTTGGGAGTTCATATTACTCAAGTGTTTCCTGAATACAGCATGCCACTTATGTTTATCATTGACACCTTAATCAAAGAAAATAACCACTAATTTAACTTCTGTTTCCCTATTTGCAAAAAGATTGAACTCTTTATCATGTTTGTTAGCAATTTATCATGCTTTGAATTGAATTTCCAATCCTTAGTATCTCCGTTTTATTCACCCTTTATTTCATGAGCATTTTTTCATATTTTAATGTTTTTATGTATACAAGAAATCCAGTGATGAGAAACTGTCAAAGACCCAAAACTTTGTATTCTGTAAAAAGTAGACTCAAAGTGAAAGATCTTCATATGTCTTTATGTCTATTATTTAATATTAGAAATATTAAAACCTTTTCAGCAATACTTTTAAAACAGTGATTTTTTTTCCTCAAAGTGACCATGTCTTCTTAGGTTTTTCTTATAAGCACACAGTCCTTACTTTATCATCAATTATTTTTATTTTTCATATTATTTTTTCATGGTTGAAGAAAATGCATCACAACTGTTTTTTTTAAAGCTTGACTTTTAAAAAGCTTTATACTAGTATGTTAAAATGTCATAACTGATTTTTAAATTCAATACCTACCTAGAATTTTGTCCCATTTTAAAATAGGCAGTGTTATATTCTATAATCTACCTTGAAAACATTCTTACAATTGCCATAAGATTATAAAGACAAAATTCCCATGGGAATAAACTATGTTCTTCTGAAGGCAATGATTATAGGTTAAAGAATAGACAAACAGTATGTGTGTGTGTGTGTGTGTGTGTGTGTGTGTGTGTGTGTGTGTGTGTGCATGTATATTCATGGTATTATTTTTAAAAATCTGCTGGATGTCTGTACAGAGGAAAAGGAAGAATAAGTGATTAATTTCTCTACTTTCAGTGGTAGTTTATTCACTGGACACAGGTAGATTTATATGGAAAATCAATGAGTCCACTTACTTACTTACTACAGAGAATATCAGTTTTCATTGGCCTCCAATCACACAATCATGTGCTACAATGCTGGGATGATTTATCTTCATTGTCAGCTACATTTGATTTAGAATGACTTGGGAGACCTTTCTCTGAGAAAATCTTTACATCAGTTCCAGAAAAGTTTAACAGAGGTGCAAAGACCCACCCTGAACATAGATGTCACCTTCCTATGGGTTGGAGTCTCAGACTGAAAGAACTGAACATAGCATTTGTGTGTCTCAGCTTCCTAACTGTGACCATTACCTCATGTTTCTGCTACCATAATTTTCCCTTCATAATGGAATATACCTTGAAAATATGAACCAACATAAATCTTATTTTCTTAAATTACTTTGTCAAGTATTTTGACACAGCAACGAGAAAAGTAACTGATACAGAAAATTGGTTCTTATTAATTGGAAGATGATGTGATAAAACTTATCATATGGCATATGGGCATTTGGAATTGGTCTGTGGGAGAAATGTAGAAGAGTTTAGAGCTGCAGAGTAGAAATGCCCTTGAATATTATAAACCAAGCCGTTCTGGCAAGAGCGTGAATATCACACTCTCCAGTAGGCATCTCTGCCAACAGAGATGCAGTCAGTGAAGTTTGTGCTTGGGAGGTTTCAGAGGGGAACAAAGACTCTACTGGGATCTGGGCAAAATGTCTTTCATGTTACATTCTGCCAAAAATCTGTTTGCTTTCTGTCCATGTCCTGAAAAACTAAAATGAGGTCAAATTTAAAGGTAATGGATTAAACAGTTTGCTATATTAAGAGTATAACATCCAGGCTGCAAGCTTGGCTGGAAATAGAAACAGTAATTCTTAAAGAGATTGATGCCACCCAAAAGGAACCTGCTCTTCTGCACTTGCAAAATAGTAAAGGTGTACTTAAGGCAACTCATCAGGGGTTCCATGCTGTAAAAGTGCAAGTTTGATGAAAGAGGGTGTGAACTGAGAATTATGCTAAAGGAGTTTCTGGATCAAAACAACCACGTCAGGGAGTTGAGTTGTCAAAGAAAACAGAGACTATGAGAGATGTGGCACAAGGCACTCAGAAATGTATCTGCAGCTGGCAGCAGGTAGTGTTCTCCATGTGGTGCTGGTCCTCCAGGCATTCTAAATATGAAAGGGACAGTGACTATAATATGAAGGTTAGAACCAAGGTTCTAGAAAGCTGCTGAGGTAAAACATGGCAGGGTTAGATACTCCGGAAGAAAGCTTGAGTTGGGGATGAAATTCCATTGTGTTAAACTGGGAGAGTGAAAGTCACACCTGTAGAGATTGGGATGTTGCTTCTGCCAGAGACATGAGCTAAATGCTAAGGAAAGCTGAGGTTACGGAATAGAACCAACACAAGGGGAAGCACTATGTTTTTAACTTGTAGAGGAGTTGCATGTGTGGGGCTATCCCAGGACAATGGGGACCAGGTGATGTCTCTAAGAGTTCCAGATGCTGGCCACAGAGCTTAAGGATTTGGTGGATGCCTTTCTCTGTTCTATCATACTTTGAGATGATCTTTCATTATTATGTCCCAAATACTCCTTCTTGTAACAAAATGATTATTTTTTATAATTACATATAAGTACTTTTTTATTTATTAAATATGAATGCAAATATTGGGTTTTACTCATGTTTCCTTAAAACACAATGAATAATTTTGTTTTTCCATATTAAGTGTTCAAAAAGTGCCATGATAAAAGAGAAACATGTTAATACTAACACACACACACACACACACACACACACAGACAGAGAGAGAGAGAGAGAGAGAGAGAGAGAGAGGGAGACAGAGACAGAGACAGACAGAAGAATGCCAACAACTCATTGGCATTATTGCAATAAACAAGACAAAGAACAAACATTGTTTGTATTCATTATTTAAATGGATATTATATCCTAAGGGATAAAATACCTAGTAAACAAAAATATGAATAAAGAAGATGTTGGTAAGTTAAAAGTTCATGGTAGTAGCTTGTAAATCATTATTTGTTTTTGTTTTGTTTTGTGTTTTTTGTTATTTTTTTACAAAAGCTCATGGATAAGATTGTTTTGTGTCTCATAAGAGACTGGGCTTTGGGCCTTTGAACAATGTTAGAGTCATTACAGTTTTAAGGATTTTACAAAAGAACTACATTTATTTTCTACTGTTAGAAGTTCTGAAGTTGTTGAGAACCAAGTGTAGAAAAATTATAGTTTCAAAATTAAATATTTAGGTGTCAAGATGACAAGAAGTGGATCTTGTGTGTGTCTTTAGGGTGTGTGTGTGTGTATATAGGTGTGGCCATCCATGTGTGCATAATGTACATCAAGTTTATATCAGGTATTCTTCTTGTTAATCACCAAAGGTTTTTTTGTTTGTTTGTTTGTTTGTTTTTTTGAGAAAGAGTCTCTCACTTATCTAGAACTCATTAACTGATTATACTGGCTGGCCACTGAACTCCAGGGAGCCTGATTATGCCTGCTGCCTTGGTGCTGGGGTTATGGGTGATATGCCTCCTCATCTGACCTAGTATTTTTATATGAGTGCTATTCATCCAATCTTGAGTTTTTGTACTTGGACACCAAGCATTTTACCTACTGAGTCAGGAGTCAAATTTGGATAATTAATCTTCATTGTTAACATGACTGGAATTAGAACCATTCAGAAGACACATCTCTGGAAATGTCTTTGAGGAAATTACCAGACAGGAAGGCAACCCTACCAAGAATATAGATGGTTCCTTTACAAGCCCTTGGGCCCCAGACAAGAAAAATGGAAAGTGAGTGGATTACCAGCGTATAGTTTTTCCTCTTCTTGTGACTGTGGGCACAATGTAAGCCTTACACTCCTTACCATGCTCTATTTGATATGGTGCACTATACCAGTGGTACTCCACCTTCCAAATACTGTGACCCTTTAACACAGTTCCTAGTGTCGTGCTGACTCCCACAATAAAATTATTTCATTGCTACTTCATAACAGAAATTTTGCTACCTGTATGAATAGTAATGTAAAATATCTGATATTCCGGAGATCCAACAGGTTGAGACCACTACACTGTACTCTTCAGCAATGAACCAAAAGATGTTTTTGTCAGCCACTGTCACAGCATTGAGAAAAGGAATGCATACATGTATCACCCCTAATTTGCTCAGTATCTACTTTGAGTAAATGTGATGTACCATTACACCATACTTTGAGTAGTTGCAGTGTATCGTTATACTATCTATGCTTTTTGCTGAAGGACATCAATAAGTCTCAATCAATGACTAGGCCTATGAAACACTGAGTCTTGCTATCTCCATCACATAAAGTGATGATGGACAAGGAGAGTTCCAATTAGCACTCACCAAAAGCCCTGGCTTGCAGGAACTTCCCTTGAGCAATGCAGTAGTCAACCACTTAGCCAATCACAGACAACTGCACAGTCTTTATCAAGCTACTGATTGTGGGACAGAGTCATTTTTTATGATCTCCCAGAGACATTCTATCAAGGATTGCAAGTAAGTCATTGCCAGCAAGCTCAAGAACATATCACCATTTTTTAGGCATCTCCCTATTCCTCTCTCTCTTCACTTATTCACTTATTCTTGTATTCCTGAGCACACAGCTTCCCTGGGATGCCTCTAGAAGACTTTCCTAAGTCTATTTATTAGGAACCTAGATTAGCATACACTAAGATTCCAGAACTATAAGAAAATACATTGTTTTTCATTTTATAAAATAAAAAATTCTTGCCAGGCAGCAGTGGTGCACACCTTTAATCTTAGCACTCGGGAAGCAGAGGCAGGTAGATCTCTGTGAGTTTGAGGCCAGCCTGGTCTACAAAGCTAGTTCCAGGACAGGCTGCAAAGCTACACAGAGGAACCCTGTCTTGTAAAAAAATAAAATAAAATAAAAAATTCTCTTTATCCTTCTGAGTCTGGGTTACCTCACTCAGGATGATTTTTTTCTAGATCCATCCATTTGCCTGCAAACCTCATGATGTTATTGTTTTTCTCTGCTGAGTAGTACTCCATTATGTATATGTACCATATTTTCTTTATCCATTCTTCAGTTGAAGGGCATTTAGGTTGTTTCCAGGTTCTGGCTATTACAAACAAAGCTGATACGAATATAGTTGAGCAAATGCCCTTGTGGTATGATTGAGCATTCCTTAGGTATATGCCCAAGAGTGCTATAGATGGGTCTTGGGGGAGATGGATTCCCAATTTTGTAAGGAAGCGCCATATTGATTTCCAAAGTGGCTGTACAAGCTTGCATTTCCACCAGCAGTGGAGGAGAGTTCCCCTTGCTCCACATCCTCTCCAGCATAATCTGTCTTCTGTATTTTTGATCTTAGACATTCTGACAGGTGAAAGGTGGTATCTCAGAGTCGTTTTGATTTGCATTTCCCAGATAATTCGGGATGTTGAGCAATTCCTTAAATGTCTTTCAGCCATTTGCACTTCCTCTGTGGAGAATTCCGTGTTTAGTTCTATAGCCCATTTCTTAATTGGACTGTTGGGCATTTTGATGTCTAATTTCTTGAGTTTTTTATATATTCTGGATATCAGCCCTCTGTCAGATGTGGGGTTGGTGAAGACCTTTTCCCATTCTATAGGCTGTCACTTTATCTTGTTGACCGTGTCCTTTGCTCTACAAATACTTCTAAGTTTCAACAGGTCCCATTGATTGATTGTTTCTCTCAGTGTCTGTGCTACTGGTATTCTATTCATAAAGTGATCTCTGGTGCCAATGTGTTCAAGAGTACTTCCTACTTTCTCTACTATCAGGTTCAGAGTAGCTGGATTTATGTTGAGGTCTTTGATCCACTTGGACTTAAGTTTTGTGCACGGTGACAGATATGGATCTATTTGTAGCCTTCTACACATTGACATCCAGTTATGCCAGCACCATTTGTTGAAGATGCTTTCTTTTCTCCATTGTACATTTTTGGCTTCTTTGTCAAAAATTATATGTTCTTAGGTATGCGGGTTAATGTCAGGGTCTTCAATTCAATTCCATTGGTCCACATGTCAGTTTTTATGCCAGTACCAAGCTGTTTTTTATTTCAGTAGCTCTATATTAGAGCTTAAGGTCAGGGATTGTGATGCCTCCAGAGGTTGTTTTATTGTACAGGATTCTTATGGCTATACTGGGTTTTTTGTTTTTCCATATGAAGTTGAGTATTATTCTTTCCAGATCTGTGAAGAATTGTGTTGGTAATTTGATGGGAATTGCGTTGAATCTGTAAATTGCTTTTGGTAAGATGGCCATTTTTACTATGTTAATCCTGCCTATCCATGGGCATGGGAGATCTTTCCATTTTCTGACATCTTCTTCAATTTATTTTTTCAGGGAATTAAAGTTCTTGTCATATAGGTCCTTCACATGCTTAGTTAGAGTAACCCCACGGTATTTTATATCATTTGTGGCTATTGTAAAGGGTGATATATCTCTGATTTCCTTCTCAGACTGTTTGTCTACTGTATATAGGAGGGCTACTGATTTTTTTGAGTTGATCTTGTATCCTGCAATGTTGCTGAAGGTTTTTATTAGCTTTATCAGTTACTTGGTTGAATTATTGGGGTCACTTATGTATACTAACATGTCATCTGCAAATAAGGAGAGCTTGACTTCTTCCTTTCTAATTTGTATTCCCTTAATCTCTTTATGTTGTCTTATAGCTCTGGCTAGAACTTCAAGTACTATATTGAATAAGTGTGGGGAGAGGGGACAGCCTTGCCTTGTTCCTGATTTTAGTGGTATTGCTTTGAGTTTCTCTCCATTTAATTTGATGTTGGCTGTTGGCTTGCTGTAGATTGCCTTTATTATGTTTAGGTATGTTCCCTGTATTCCTGATAGCTCCAAAACCTTTATCATGAAGAGGTGTTGTATTTTGTCAAATGCCTTTTCTGCATCTAGTGAGATGATCATGTGTTTTTTTTCTTTGAGTTTGTTTATATGGTGTATTACATTGATGGACTTGTGTATGTTGAACCACCCTTGCATCCCTGGGATGAAGCCTACTTGATCATGCTGAATAATTGTTTTGATTTGTTCTTGGAGTCTGTTTGCCAGAATTTTATTGAGTATTTTTGTATCAGTGTTCATGAGGGAGATCGGTATGTAGTTCTCTTTCTTTGTTGCATCTTTGTTTGGTTTAGGAATCAGGGTAATAGCTTTATAGAAGGAGTTTGGTAATATACCTTCTGCTTCGATTGTGTGAAACAATTTAAAGAGTATTGGTATTAAGTCTTCTTTGAAGATCTGGTAGATTCTGCAGTGAAACCATCAGGTCCAGGGCTTTTTTTGGTTGGGAGACTTAATGACTGATTCTATTTCCTTAGGGGTTATTGGACTATTTAAATGGTTTATCTGGTCTTGATTTAACTTAGGTATGTGGTACCTATCCAGAGAATTATCCATTTCTTTTAGATTTTCCAGTTTTGTGGAGTAGAGGTTTTTGAAGTATGACCTGATGATTCTCTGGATTTCCTCAATGTCTGTTGTTATGTCCCCCTTTTCATTTCTGATTTTGTTAATTTGGATGCTCTCTGTCTGTCTTTTGTTTAGTTTGGATAAGGGCTTGTCTATCTTGTTGATCTTCCAAAGAACCAACTCTTTGTTTCATTTATCCTTTGTATTGTTCTATTGCTCTCTTTATTTCTATTTTATTGATTTCAGCTCTCAATTTGATAATTTCCTGGTGTCTGTTCCTCCTGGGAGACTTTGCTTCTTCCTGTTCAAGTGCTGTCAAGTCACTAGCATGAGATTTCTCCATCTTCTTTATGTGGGCATTCAGTGCTATGAATTTCCCTCTTAGCACTGCTTTCATAGTATCCCATAAGTTTGGGTATGTGGTGTATTCATTTTCACTGATCTCTAGGAAGTCTTTAATTTCTTTCTTTATTTCTTCCTTAACCAATTGGTGATTCAGTTGAGCATTATTCAGTTTCCACAAGATTGTAGGATTTCTGTAGTTGTTTCTGGTGTTGAAATCTAACTTTAAACCATGGTGGTCTGATAGAACACAGGAGGTTATTCCAACTGTTTTGTATTTGTTGAGATTTTCTTTGTGGCCAAGTATGTGGTCGATTTTAGAGAAGGTTCCATGGGGTGCTGAGAAGAAAGTATATTCTTTTTTGTTTGGGTGGAATGTTCTGTAGATATCGATTAAGTCCATTTGAGCCATAACATCAGTTAAGTCCATTATGTCTCTGTTAAGTTTCAATTTGGCTGGTCTGTCTTGGGGTGAAAGTGGGGTGTTGAAGTCTCCCACTATTAATGTGTGAGGTTTTATATGTAATTTAAGCTTTAGTAATGTTTCTTTTATATATGCGGGTGCCCTTGTGTTTGGGGCATAAATGTTCAGAATTGAGACTTCATCTTAGGAGGATACTAGATGTAAAACAAAGAAGAATAGACTGCTACACAACTCCAGGGAGACTACCTAGAAAATGGGACCCTAGGAAAGACCCAAGGATCACCCAATGACAGAGAAATGGATGAGATCTACATGAACAACCTGGACAACAGTGGGACTAATGAAGTGCAAGATTTGAGGGAAAGAAAGCTTAGGGGAGCAGGAGATCCCAGTTGGATCAAGAACAGAAAGGGAGAACGGGGAATAACAGACCATGATAAATGAAGACCACATGAGAACAGGAATAGGCCAAGTGCTGAAGAGGTCCCCCAAAATCCACAATGATACATCCTCTGTAGACTATTGGCAATGGTCGAGAGAAAGCCTGATCTGACCTAGTCAGGTGATCAGATGGCTAAACACCCTAACTGTCGTGCTGGAACTCTAGTCCAATAACTGATGAAAGTGGATGCAGAGATCCTCAGCCAGGCCCCAGGTAGAGCTCCAGGTGTCCAACTGTTGAGAAAGAGGAGGGTCTGCAAGAGCATGAATTGTTGAATCCAAGATTGCAAAAAGTACAGGGACAAATAGCCAAACAAATGGAAGCACATGAATTATGAACCAAAGGCTCTGGAGCCCCCAGCTGGATCAGGCCCTCTAGATAAGTGAGACAATTGAATAGCTTGATCTGTGTGGGAGGCATCCAAGCTGTAGGGCCAGGACCTGTCCTTAGTGCATGAGCTGGCTGTTTGAAACCTTGGGCTTACATGGGGACACTTTGCTCAGCCTGGAAGGAGGTGACAGGACCTGCCTGTACTGAATCCACCAGGTTTAAATTAATCCCCAGGGGTGCCTTGATCCTGGAGGACATGGGAATGGAGGGGAGGGGTTGGGGGTAGGTGGGGTTGGGGGCGGGAGGGGGGAGGACAGGGGAACCCATGGCTGATATATAAAATTTAAAACACATAAAAATAAAGATAAAATTCTCTTTATGAAAATTGGATCCAGTTTTCATAAACATTAGCCTCCTTTGATTCCATGAATATGCATACATAAGTAGATTTACTTATGTATTTATAGAGAGTGCAATAGTCTCCCTCTTCACTCCCTCTTCTTCTCATTTTCCACTTTATTTTGACATTTGTGGTCATGAATGGGATCACAGTGAGTAAAATAGCGTCACTACGTTAGAAGTTTTTTTTCTAAAGTTGTTAAGTACCAATTTAAAAGTTATTAGGCAATAAGAGATACTGAATCAGCAATTCTGAGAGAGTAACAGAAAAAAAAATCCTATGATGCACTTATTAAGATGATGATACAGGGGAAAATGGGTAGTGAAAATATTACGGAGCATATAAAGTTAAAAATATAAAGGTTATTCTTGTTCAGGCCAATAAATGTTACCTGCCAGGAAAAAAAAAAAGTTGATGTTCATTTGAAGTGAGAGTATATTTTATTCCTAAAGCATTTAATTCATCAAAAGCTTGCCAGACTTGCACTGTGTGAACACTGACCTGTGAACAGGTACCAGAGGTTATTCGGTTCCAGGGTTTCCATTTCGCCCCTGCGGGTAGTCTTTCTGTGTCGAATTTTATAGCCAGTAATAAATCCATTTTGTGTTCCTGATGGGGGAGGAAGCCAGCTTACTTTGATACTCTGTAAAATAAAAAATTAAAAAAATGTAAATTAAGACATCCAAGAGAGAAGGACAATTGAGCAGGGTCAGAGAAGCAACCCAAGCCTAAGTGTGAATAAAACACAGAGGCAAGTACTGTAAGGCATGGCCTCCAAATTAAATCCTTTCCTATAATCTGACAGCATTCATAATGGCTTTATTTTAGTAAAAATGCATACAATTTCTTTGACTGATGACATGCAATATTATGTCTTCCTTGCAAGAACCATTAAAATGATAATAAAGGATTCTAAATAGTAAAAGCCATTAAAGGGAAGGAATAGGATATACCAGATGAGAGACATCAATATGTTGGAGTAAATTGGAGGCAAAGGAGAAAGGTAGGCCTAAGAACATTTTTTTAAAATATGTTAATGAAAACCAAGCTAATTTCCATTTAAAAATCATCTAATTCTAGGACTTTCTGCTTCCAATACAACTTGAGCCTTGTACTAAGGCATACTCCTGAAACAGGAGATGACCTGGAAAGCTTAAATATGAGTTAAACTACAGCTTCTTACATCAAGTGAGCTAGTCCACTGCCTCTCACTGACTGGAGTAGCCGAGAGCTCAGTGCTCAGAGTTCTTGAACACAAAGGTCACAGATTCAGATAAGAGGCACACCAGTGAGCAGAAATGGAAGGGGTTATCAGGTCCATGATGTGAGGTGTCCACATTGTCTTTTCTCATCCAGTACCCAGGGAGACATAACTTAACTAGGGACAATATCAAATAACTGTTCATGACAGAAAATGAAGAACTTTGAAGTAGAGCAAAGGACCCCAGCCTGAGTCCCCAACCGTGAAGCCTAAGCTAACAAGTCCCACCCAGGGACCGGAGTTTGCCCTTTGTATGTTAGCATTTAGAACATCATTTTGATATAAACTGATAATTTCATATGACTTGATATCAAGCAAAGCCTTTGACACACACATGCAAAAAGAAGGAAGTAGTACGCAATAAGTACTGATTAATCTGAAAGAAACAATAATATTATACATAAAAGAGCTCTGGTAAATATAAAATTGTACACCAAAAATCCAAGAGATAGTAACTAAGCCTGAAAAAATATGACAGTAAAAATGAAAATTTCTATAGATATATTAGAAAATAATTATTTCAAAAGTAAGAAAGGGAAAAGACTATAGTGAATTGGAGTGAGAGAATAAGAAACTATTCCTCTTATATCTATAACCTCCAACATCTAAATGTTACAATGAGAGAATATAAAGACAACAGGATATGAATTAGAAAATTAGCAAAAAATTTTAAAAAATGGTAAATACAATTATTCAGCTTTCCTATAACAGCTGAGCCTTGAAGAAGTGGAAGAATTTGGGACTATGTTAAAAAGAACCATGGAATACTTAATAAAACAAATTAAAAAGTAGTATCCCACTAAAATGGTAGCTGTATTAGATCCTCATGAGTGTTAGCTGGGTATAACATTTTCCAGAATGAGGGGTGGAGGAGACAGGTCATATCAAATAGATCCAGGAAAAGAATGACATCAGCATTCTCAAAAATACTTGAAGTTATGAAATGGTGCAGTGAAACTGAGAAAATTCTGGGAAATTTCAGTGTACCACTCTGTGTCATAAGATACATAAGCAAAAGAAAGGTATAAGGCTGGTAAGGTATAATAATGCATGCTCCTGTAGGGGAAGCATGTGGGTATTTCCAATGTGCCTGGCTTCAGAGACACTTCATTGTGTTCTCTTTATCATAAGACTGATGAGAGCATGTTCTGGGAAAACACCATTCCCATGAAAGAGACTTGACATCCAGATTATCTGAAGCAGAAACATGGAAGTCCTGGGAAGACAGTAAGGAAGGAATGGGAATGTAGTTGGAGTTTTCCTGCCTGGCCCACAGTCTAGGACAAATCTCTCTTACCCGCCAGTCCCACAGTCACTCAGACCCAACCAAGTAAACACATAGAAACTTATATTGCTTACAAACTATATGGCCGTGGCAGGCTTCTTGTCATCTACTTCTTCTATCTTAAATTAACCCATTTCTGTTAGTCTATACTTTGCCACATGGCCTATGGCTTACTGGTGTCTTTACATGTTGCTTCTCATGGCAGTGTCTGGCAGTGTCTTTTGTTTCCACAGAAAGCCAGAGGCTGTGGATTTGTTCCAGATTAAGATACATCAGGTTTGATCAGCCAAGACCCCCTGAAAGGTCTCCAATGACACCATGGCCCAGATGATCCTACATCCAGAATGGTTTCAAGGCAACTGGCTCAGAGGTTCACCCTAATGGACTACTCTATAATCCTAAAATTTTCTTTGTATCCCCATAACATACAGTGCCCCCCTCCAGCAGGAAGTAAGAGAAACTACGCCCACATTCCCAAAATTATCAAGCTGGCTTTGGAGATGGAATTGGTTGACTCCTTCTCTAAACCCAGACATATTGCTAAAAGAAAAGGTTAAGAGATTCTTGTGGTCCAAATCAGAAGAACCCTCTGGTGTGGGACAGAAAAAAACAATATTTTTCTTTAAAGCAGGTTGATTATAAATGCGATCTCTTCCTAAAGAAGAAGAGGGGATATGATATAGATATAATAGGATAAAAGGGTAGATTAAGGAACTTACTTCTAAAGAGCAACAACTTGTTTAAAATGTTTTACATTGGTATAGACTTTAGTCTATTGTTACAAACTTAAATTTAATTTTGTTATACTGTGTGCATATTTCTACTCATGTTTAAGGTATTATGTTTGTATAGCTCATTTAAAATTGTAATGGATAATTAGAAAAATAGATTAATAACTGGTCATCTATGATAGTCATACTCATAGCCATGTTAGTTAAGTCTTCTAGGTATACACAGAGATATTACAGACAGACAGGTAATCTTCAAACACTTCAAAGGTCTACAGAATATGGCATTTAAAATATTTTTAAAATTTAGACTTTCTGGACAGTGAGACGTGTCTGCTCCTGGCAGCACCAATTTACTTCAGAGAGGAGGATGGGCATTGAAGACACTTCATATGGAGTTTATCTTCACCTTGGCAAAAATAGCCATTTGGGCAAGAAACTGTTCTTGCCTGGACTGCTTGGTCGACTGTACGTGCAGGAACCATAGAAAGGTGACCACTAAACTTTGCTTGACAAAATGGTCCTTCAGGTTCCTGCTTCGCAGAGGAAACTGCCAGAAATTCTACAGGACACTGAGAGAAGTGACCAAGAGACTCTAGTCCTGTGGGCTGAAGACAGATGCCCCAACTTTACAAAGGAACATTAGGTGACTGTCTAGGCTGCCAGCTGTCTCTGTCTACCCTGCAAGATTCCTGAAAGTTGCTTGCATCCTTCTACCATTTCTCAGGTAATATTATATCCTTCTGAGGTCTTTGATGTGGTTGAAGACTAGATAGTTATTTCCTCAGTTATAATAAAAAATAAGTTAGATATAAAACCTTAGACCCACAAATATAATATAGATAGGATGTCTTCTTTAATATTGTAACTGTAATTCTTGCTTGATAATTGTTTCGTTATATGTAATTTTACAATGTAAAAGTTAAAACCTTCCTTAAAAAAAAAAAAAAAAAAGAAAAGGCATGTAGTTAGTTAAGCATTTAACTGCAGAAGTATTCAGGCTTTGGAGCAGCACAGTTCAGCTGAAAGCCATTGGGATGAGGACTCAGAAGCTTCCAGCCTGAGGAAACAGGATCAGCTGAGGAACTAGCAAGGTGAGATAGCCGTGGCTTGTTCTGCTTCTCTGATCTTCCAGCAATCACCCCAATAACTGATCTCGGGTTTGAGTTTTATTAATAAGAACTCTTTGAGCTTCATGCTACATGGGAAATGTCCAAAAGTGGGGTGACCACTTTATCTGGAGCGGGGAGGAAGGCAACACGGAGAGAAATTGATGTGGGCTCAATAGAGAACAGCAAGGATGCCTAGAAGAGCCATGTGGAAACATATTACACATCTTTAAAATGCACACATAATATTAGTATCTCAATTATGTCACTTGGGGTAAAAATATTCTCCCCAAAAGCCATGGACTAGCAACAAGACCCCAGTGCTCGATATGGGGAACCTCCTTTCAAGTCACTGGTTAGAGGGGTCCAAGAGATCTCCCAAACAATATGAGCTTTTGCTGTTGTCTTTTGTGAAGTGTAAAGGCAACAGACACTGTAGACACAGGACTTGGACAAATCCAGATGGGACTGCCCTGGAAACCTCCTCCTTGAAGACTAGCTCTCATGTCATTCGAGGGTGCTATCCAAGCTGCCAAGGGAGAAAGGCAGTTAAACACCTTACCAAACTACAATAATGTTACCAAACTAGAATAGGAAGGTATCTCCAATAACACAATTGCAGCATTTATATCACAGGGGTAACCCACCAGCCAACTAATTGGACTTAAAGCCCACTTAATAGGACGAAATGTATGCATCGTACTGTAAGCCAATCGAACTAACTACCTGTGGCTGACTGAGCCAGGAATCCTAGAGGAGAACATTTTACTGGAATGTTTCTAGTCCAGTATAATTCCCAACTGCCCCATAAACACCCATCATTATGTCTCTCGATAAGTATAGTTATTACTGTTTATGCTGGATAGTTTCATGTCAACTTGAAATAAACTAAAGTCATCTCAGAGGTGAGAACCTCAATTAACAAAATGCCTCCACAAGATCAGGTTGTAAGCAAGCCTGTAGGGCATTTTCTAACTAGTGATTGATGAGGGAGACTAGTTCATTGTGAGTGGTGCCTGCCATCCCTGGGCTGGTGGTCCTGGGGTCTATAGGAAAGCAGGCTGAGCAAGCCATAAAGGGCAAACCTAAAAACAGCACCCCTCCACAGCCTCTGCATCAGTTCCTGCTTCCAGGTTTCTGCCTTATTTGAGTTCTTGTCCTGGATTCCTTCACTGATGGTCTACTATATGAAAGTCAAATAAACCCTTTCCTCCCCAACTTTATTTTGTTCAAGGTGTTCCATCACAGCAAAAGTAACCCTAACTGAGGGACCCCTCATTAGTTTATTTTTATAGTGGATGTTGACCATTACAGAAACTATAATTGGCAAAACTGGAGATACTAACTGTGGAGTGCCCAGCCTGAAGTAACACTTCTACAAGTTTACACCAAAAGCTCAGGAAACATTGCAGAAGAAATGCAGAAAAACTGTAGGAGCCTAAGCATGAGGACATCTACTAGGAGATAGTGCGTTCTATGTGTGATAGTGAACTGAATCTGAACCCTTGATGGGGGAGGGGGTATGAAGGCTATCTTAGAGTCAGTTGATAAAAACATGTCCATGTTTTCTCTTTACTATAACTTTGTCCCTACCCACAATAAAACCATTTGTGTATGTGTGTGTGTGTGTGTGTGTGTGTGTGTGTGTGTGTGTGTGTCACTGTGGATGCATGCAATTCCTGATACTAGACAATTACATAACCAGTGAGCAATAGTCCTACCTTAATTCTTATGAGTATTTTGTTTGTTTTGCTTTGGTTTTTAATCTGAGTCTTTTCTACCACTAACATCCACCCTGTCTCATACACTACCATCAACTTCTCTAGCTTTTTGTTCCATAAAACCCTTTCCCAGACACCCAGTAACCACCTTTCCTGCATTTTGGGCCGTTTTTATATTGTCTTAGCTCTAGCTTTTCTAATCAAATGTACATTCTCCGGCTTATCTTCAGTGTGTTAAGTCATAATACTATGTCCCTATCTTGCAGTTATTTCTGTTGTTCCATGCTGCCAGTACCCCAAAGCCATCCCCAGCAATCCAAAACTCTATTATTATAATATGAATAATTCACACTTTTAAGACTAGTCCCAAGATTATACATGTGTTTCCCATCATATTTTCATTAAACTTTTTGTTTTAAATCTATTTCTAACCACCATCTCCTCTAGAACATATTTCATTGAAGTTATTGAATGAATGAAAGAAACATTTAAAATAAAAAACAAATCAACTATGTACAACATAAAGAATCAAACAAATTAGGAACAGATTTTGAGTGTGCTTGGCTTCAAAGCAACCAAGAGTTTAAAAAAAATAAACAGGTAAATGAAATTCTTAAAATATAAAAGTTATCATCTTTAGTCAGGATAAGATGGTAGAGGTTATCAGGGTTGGAGTTCAGGTAATAACACTTCATGTCTTTCACTGCTCAGTGTTTTTCTGAACTCCACTCCTCTCTGTAAACATAGTTTCTCATTGGCTACCAGCCTACAAATAATGACATGGAGTCTTATTAATTAATTAGCCTTAGCTTAGGCTTGTTTTTAACTAGCTCTTACAACTTAAATCAACCCTTTTCTATTAATCTTCATTCTGTCAGTACCGCCTATCCATCATGTCTCCTGGGAGTCCTCTCGCTTGCCTAGATTTCTCCTCCTACTTCCTTTCTTTGCCCGGGAGGCCCACCTATACTTCCTGCCTCACCATTGGCTGTGCACCTTTTTATTACGCCAATCACAGGAATATACCTTCACAGAGTGTACAAATATCCCACAGCACACCCTCCCCATCTTCGGAATTGCAGGAAACAGCCTTCTCTGGCTCCCTCTTGTATTTAATAGTCTGAACAAATCCCTTGGAAGGTTGGCTACAGGAAAAAGGACTCTATAGCTAGCCAATACCCAGGTAGACTACACAACCAATGTCTAGCCTTTCATCCCATTAGTTCTTTTACCTACATATGATTTATTCTTCTTTTGAAACTCTCAACGAGCCCCATCGGGTTCTCCCCTGTGAAGAGTGCCTGTAAGCAACTCCCTACCTGACTTATGCTTGAGTATCATGGTTTGTGAAACTACCAATTGCTTGTACTTTAATTAGTTTGTGTGCTTTCATGCCTTCAAAAAAGGAAAAAAAAATTGAGTTTGATATAAAGTTTGATATGTAAAGTCACCAGATTCAAAATGAGTATATGCTGAATTATTCCATTTCTATTTTAATCTGAGAATAGAAAACAATAACATAAAAACAAAAGAGAATATTTGCAGAAGCAGTGACACTTTGGGGTTGATTACACATGAGTACAAGGCAACTTTGAGGGGTAATGTAAGTTTTCTGGAGATCAATTTCATGCTTGTTACACTGGTGAAAGCAAGGTTAGAATTCTTTCATGGATTATCAGACTTTGTTATACATATGTTGGTGGTATTTAACATTTAAAAAATAACATATGGTGTTTGTTCAACATTTAAATTATTTTTAAATAAACAGTAAAAACGTCATTTGGAGGTAGTGAAAATAAATGTCCAGCCTTTAGAAAGAAGCCAGACCAAAACTCAAGGAATAGATTCCTGGGTCTGGCTCACAATCTAGTCTTTCCCCTCCTTTGGTCATGGGGCAAGATGACTAATGCAGGATATTACTCTCTAGGCAGAGAGATATCCATGATCATTTTCCCACCGACCAAATAGCTGCTCTAAAATAATTGAATTCTTGTTTGTTTGTTTTTGTGAACTTGCTTTGTAGACCATGCTGACCTCGACTCACAGAGATTTGCCTGCATCCCAAGTGCTGTGATGAAATTTAATTCTTTTATACAAGGAGATAAAGTCATGTAAAGGTGCAATTTTTGCTAACTATTCTGACAATGAAAACATGTGCCAAACAGTATATTTTCACTATTCATCATATTTATTTTCTATAAAACCTTGTGAACCTCAATTCTCAATACAGAAACACTGCTCTTACAGAAAATAGTAATTTGGATCCCTTCCAGCCTCTGATTACAAAACATGCACCAACTTGTTTATAACATGGCCGTTTCATGGTTTTCCTTTAAAATACCTTATTTAATATTATTGGTTAATATTGAGTTTTAATATCCAACCCAGTTTACTTAGCTCCTATTCTCCACAAGATATGTCATAATCCTCTTGCAACACTGATCACATGCCAGTACTACAAGTCAGAGACACTAAAAAAAATAAAATTTGCAATCAAAACAGATAATGGGGGTTGGGGATTTAGCTCAGTGGTAGAGTGCTCGTCTAGCAAGTGCAAGGCCCTGGGTACAATCCTCAGCTAAAAATACAAAACAAAACAAAAAAACCAAAAAAAACAGATAATGGAAATAAAAGTCCAAGTTAAAGAAAAAAGACACTCTTCCAATGTGAGATTTAAAGGAAGAAGACAGGATAGAAGATGACAAAATTTTTACTGTTTTGCACAAGATCACTGAAGGACCATGAATAGTAAAATTGTGATTCCTTTAGTGACTGTTCATTTCTTGCTAAAGATACAGACTTGCAAATGGTGAGGATCAACTATAGTTTTACAAATATATTATTTACAGTTAAAAGATGTAAAACATTAATGTGCAGTTTAAATATAATATAATGCATTATATAAACTACTCTTTGTATCACTTGAACAACTTATTTATGATATTAGAATGTTAGGAGAACTGAGACTGTTGGCCCCCAGATACACACTAATATGACAGGTTATTCCTATTATTCTTAGTATTTGTTAATACCATATTTAATCTACTATAAACATAATTATGGTCCACATTCTACATGTTCTACATGTATGAATTTATAGTCCTGCTAATTCTGTGAATTACAGTTCATTTTTTTTTTTTGCCTTTTGCTCTGTCATATAAACTACAACACAAAGTGGTTAAGTAACTTCAAATCATGTATTCTATAATTGGTGAGACAGACTTGAAGCTGAAATACTATGATTCTAAAACTGGTGTTTCATTACAATTTAATATTGCCTCTCAAAGGAGGTTCACAAAGTTAAGAGTCTAGTTCATTTAGTCATTACTCATTCACAATATATCTATGAGAATAAGCAAAACTCCAATTATGGCTTACCTATTCTGACAGAAGAAAGGGATACAAACTATGAAAGATAGAGTGCCGAGAACTAGAGAGGAATGTCTTAGAGGGACAAGATGTGAAGATTAATTCTGTCTCATATGGTCAAGAAACGCTTTACAACAAGTTCATCTTTCAAATTTGAGCAGATCTTTACAGAAGTGGTGGAAAAATACTTAAAGATAAATACCTTTATCTTTAGGGAAATAAGAAGATGGTAAATATGTCATAACAATCTAACGCAACTTCAGATCATGTAATATATGATGGTTTGTGTACATAGGATATTTTGGAAGACAAAATGTGAAAGATATGTTTGTAAAACAAAGACTTTCACAGATAATGCTAAAGAGACATGAGCTTGGTTCAGATTTCACATTGGGACTTTGACTAAGTTCATTGATAGATAAGTCAATGAAAAATATAAAAGCTTACTTTTTCTTTTCTTCGTCTCCCAAATTTTTCATAGCCTTCAATACATACATTCTCACCCATCTACTTCTCTGTAGCCCCCAACCCCACAATACATTTTTATATGTATGGATATCTTATTTGCCAAAAGTGTTTCAGATTCTAGCAAAAGAAAAAATCTACAATTAATGAAATACAGGTTCATATTTATGGTCACCTTAAAATTTTGGTTTTCCACATTTTACATTAGTAGAAACAGATATTTCTAACCACTTACAAATGCTCAGTGGAGGCTTCTGGGCTATAGACTTCAGTGAATGTTTACCCTGAGTTGATTATGTGACAATACTGAAAGATTTTCTAACTGTTAAGTGTTCTTGCTTTACCCATGTAAAATCACAGGGCCCTTTCTTATTGGCAATTTAGTCCCTTAATTCTTCTACTAAGATTATTGAAAAGAACAAATAGGGCTGTGGAGATGTCTCGACAGACAAAGTGTTTGCCTTGCAAGCGTAAAGATCTAAGTTTGGATCCCAATCACACATGCACATGATGGGTGGACATGACAGTCTATCTGGAATTCCATCTTATAGAAGGTGAAAAGAGGAACTCCAGAGTCAGATGGCAAGGTAGGTTAGCTATATCAGTACCTTTGGTGGTAAAGAGTTACAATTAATTTACTTAAAATGGTCTACTTGACTATATTCCCAAAGTAACTGGCATAGTCTTGTCTAAATCAATGACCTGGATTTTTCTATTTCATGGGAATTATTTGTTACTGGTTTGTTATCCCTTCAGTCTACAAGCATGTGAGTAGTGCATGTGAAAACAGGAAAAATAACTGATAAGCCCACCATCAAAGCTGTCTCAGAAGTTTCTATTCCTTTTCAAGTTTCTAATTTTAAATCCACTCTTACAATGCTTTTTTTTTTTTTTTAATACTAAGATGTTGGATGAGAACTAGGTCATTTGGAGCTCTGTTATACTCTCTCAGAAAACACTCAATTATCTTAGTGTGGTGATATCTGACTTACTTTCCCACAGAAGGGGACTGAGAAGCACAATTTGAAAACAATAACAACAACAACAAAACTATGAATGTCCTTGCTGGAACAAAGCCTGGATCTGGGGGTTCTGGGGTTAGTTTAAAATCCTTTCTAGAGTTTACATTTCATCTCTGGACCTTTGTGACTTGTTTCTCATAATAAGTGCTTAGGATAATGATATAAACTGTTAATCTTCACGTGGTTACATGTACGTCTTATGAAGAGTTACTGGAACCATTTTTAAAGAGCATACACCCCTTGTCCACCCAAAAGTACCCTGTGTTACATTCCTTCTGCACTATGCTAATTCAGACCTTGATTTGTCTACTGTACAGAATATGTTCCTAATGTCAGAGCTCATAGGATGCAGAGTCCCACTGCTCAAAAACACAACCATAATCTCGATGAGAACTGATGTGCAAACTGCGCTATAAAAGTTGCCTTAAATATAAGGCGAGTGCTTAAGTGGATAGGTAAGCCAATTGAATAACTTGAACTGTTTGGGAGGCACCCAGACAGTGGGACTGGAACCTGTCCTTAGTGCATGAGCTGGCTGTTTGGAACCTTGGGCTTACACAGGGACACTTTGCTCAGCCTGGGAGGAGGGGAGTGGACCTGCCTGTACTGAATCCACCAGGTTGAGCTGAATCCCCAGGGGAGTCTTGGCCCTAGAGGAAATGGGAATGGAGGGGACGGGATGGGGGAAAGGTGGGGACAGGGGCAGAAGGGGGGAGGACAGGGGAACCCATGGCTGATATGTAAAATTAAAACACAAATATAATTAACAAATAAAGTAAAATTAAATTTAAAAACAAAACAAAAAAAGGGCAACCAGAACCTTCATTGTCGATGAGTGATTCTAAAACTGGAATATATTGGAAAGGAAGAAAATAAACAAAATAAATGTGTTGAGAATGTGGATTTATTCTTTGTTGGACAAAAAAAAATAGCACTTTTTTATTTCGACGACAAACTGACAGGGGCACCAAGAGAGATGAATTAGCAAAAACAAACAAACAAAAAACAAAACAAAAAATAAACAAAAACAAAACAAAACCACATCAGGAACTACTTTTCTTCCAAATACATTTGCTGAGCATGTTCTTCACATGGAGTAAAATTTTCATTTGTTATTTTAGCAAATAGAAACATCATGCCTGAGTAGTGAGAAGGCATAGAGAAGGAAGAAAACCAAAATAACTCATAAAAATAAAGATACTCAATACATGTTTTTAGAAGTGGATTTAAAAGGATTTGGCGATTTTTCTGAATTTCTCTGGTAAAAGGAAAGGTAATAATTTAAAAGCTCACGTGTAATCCACTGGAATAAAATTGTCTCATAAACAACCTACTTAAAAAGCCATCAGAATCCATAGCAATTGGAGAAATGCAAATTAAATCTATGTTAAAATTGCACCCTAGCCCAGTCAAAATGATTATGATCAAGGAAACAACTGACAACACACAGTGGCAAGCATGCATGGAGAAAGAAACTTTCATGCATTGTTGGTCATATGACAGACTACTTCAGTCACTCTGGAGAAAAGTGCGTAGAACTGGAAAATTATAAAAGTAGATCTACCATACGGTTCAGTTATACCACTTCTGAACACATGCCCAAAGGACTCAAATCCTACTCGCTAGGTACCTTCTCAGCTACGTTCATTGCTGCTATACTCACTGTCCCTAAGAAACAGAAACACTCTAGATGGCCTTCATCTAATGAATATATAATAAAAATGTACTGGATATATGCAATATAATTCTATTCAGCTGCAAACAAAAATGGAATTAGGAAATTTGAAGGTATATGGAAGTATAAAATATTGTACTGAATGAGATACAACAGAGCCAGGAAGACAAACTGCATGCTCTCTCTTATTTGTGGCTTCCACCTCTGAATCTTTATGAGTGAGCACATAACCTGAAGCAACTGCAGAATATAAGAAAGGAAAAGGGACCGTGGTGGAGGAGGTCTAGAGAGGGTGATTTTAGGACACAAGTGATCTGAAAGAGGAATTGTATGAACTTTAATTTAGGGATGGGGACAGCCTAATACAGAGAGAAGGGGAGATGGTATGAATAACTTTAGTGATATTTCAATACAAACATAGAGAAACTACACACACACACACACACACACACACACACACTATACTTGGTTACCTCCCAGAATGTCATTGACAGCATATTGTTAAGTGGCTATTGACATCATTCACAAGCTATAAGGTGTGGAGGAATTGAGCTGTAACTGACCCGGGAGCTTCCTCCCACAGAACAATCTCTTCTAATATCTGAAGGTGCTTTGTGAGTTACCAAGGGAGAAAAGCAATCGATAGTCCTACATACTCTGCTGTAAAACCTATGAACCATAACTCCAACAATCCCAACAAGGTATCTCTGGTGGTGTAATCCTGATGTTATATCTTGGGCATAACATCTGTCTAATTGGATTTCAAGCATATTCAGTATGAGGGAATTCATGTCTGGTACTGTAAAACTAGCTAACTATGTGTGGCTGGAGAGGTCACAGGCTCTATTTGAGAATATACTGCTGCAATTTTTATAAACTGGTACAATTTCTAATTATATAAATATATTATGTATTCTGGATACTTCCTCTCACACCTATAGTGTCTCACACCTCTCATTAACCAAGCTTCTTTTGGCAGCAGATAAAGATTATTACAGAAATCTACAAGTCAAAATGCAGAGAACAACCAAGGGCAACTCCCTAACTTTTCATTTAAAATAAATTATATCAATAATAAAATCATAATCAGGAATGCCATTGATTTTTCCTGATGTTATGATAAAATGCTGTATTAAAGGCAGCTTTTAGAGAGATATGGTTCACTTCAGCTCACAGTCATAGCAGCAGTAGCTTGAGGTAGCTAACCACAGCAAAGAAGGAAAAAGCAAATGATGACTGTATTATAGTGTTCACCTTATACTCTCTGTTTTATACAGTTCAAGATCTCCTGCTCAGGGAATGGCTCACCAACAATTAAGATGGATCTTCCACTATCAACTAACGTAATTATGACAATTCTTCATAGAAGTTCTAAGGGGTTGATCTTAATCCAGGCAACTTTTCACTATGTTTCTGGAAGTGAGCAGCAAATACCAATGATCACACATGACATAGCAATCGCATGAAGACAGCATTTAATATTTAACTTTCATAATTGATCTTAGCATTTACTATAGCCTCCATTGATGTTGAAGTCATCTACTTGAATTTTGAACTAGAATAAGAATACTAACAAGTATATTATATACTCAATTACAACTATACCTTTGTTAACAGCATCCCAACCTGTTCCTCCATTTAATAAACTACATGAAGCCTATAAGTTGTATGGAATATCTATATAAGCCTATAAACTTTTGGTGCTAAGTATGAATTTCAATAGAAAATCATAGCATATATATGTATATATATATATATATATATATATATATATATAGCTGCTGTATGCAATTTCAGTGATTTATTTATTATTATTATAAATATATAATCTCTTCTGAATAAATGATGTTAAAATATTGAATTGCATATCACAATTTTTATTTGTGAATTTATGTGAGCAACTATTATTCAAAGTGACAGGAAAGGAAGTTGGTAAGCACATTCAGAGTAAAGCTATTGCACACTGAAGTCTGTCACCACTACATACAGTTTGTATAAACTGAGAATGATTACACACAAAGTGATATTTGATATTAACTAAGATTTTATAATCATGTTTTTATTAATATAATAGAAACCTATGATAATCTTATTTAGTGACTGAAATAATATGACCACTTGAAATATGTACACACACACACATACACATACACACACACACACACACACACACACACACACACACACATATATATATATATATAAATGGCCCCACATATGTTTCTGTCCAGCCTTATAAATAGAGAAAGTGACACATTTACCTACAGATTAAACTTGGTTTTGCTCACTCCATAAAAATCATATTCCTTTTTGTGTGAGAAGCCAAGGCAAACTGAAGTTAGATATTGCTGTGACTGGCAGTGGTGGGTTATCAAACAGAGTCTGCAGTGCAATGAAAACAATACCTCTCAAGTAGTTGTTTGTCAGAAAGTTCTCAGAGCCCCCTTATTGTTTGCAATAAAAGCTCTTGTCCACCTTTTGATTGTCCATCAGAACTAAAGCATAAGACCAAAGTACTAAAGATACCCCACACCTTCGGTTGCAAGAAATAGAGAACACATGCCCCGAACTGAGCTGCATGCTTTCTGTCTGCTGAGTTTCAGTGTGCTGGATCACACAATGCAGACATGGATAGAAAAAAAGGCATCAACTTTCTTTGTCAGCTGTGAGCCCTATGAACTACGTAGCCAATCTCACAGTAAGATACATCTGTCATCACCACTGAGGCAGGAATGCTGTGGGAACAACTAGCCACCATCACATCGGATTTGAGGAGGGAGCCCATGCTGGTACCAGAACCCTGGTCAAAAACCCCTTTTAGAAGAAAACTTAGGTCAAAGATGGCAACTTAGAATCATTGTTTAACTAAATTGACTTACTATTAATCCCCTTCAAATATATTAATTTAGAATTAATTACCATAGGCAAAAGATGCTCTCACCTGTAACAACAGAAGCCTTTCTGCAATGAATTTAGGTGAATGTAAAGACTTATGGCTGCCAAGATGCTCAAAATAAACAATAGTTTTGGCCCATCACACAGTGAGACATTCATGTCATCCACTTTAAGGCTCAGAGAATATTGTAAAAGGAACAGGAAGAATGTAAGAGCTGGGGGACAAGAAAGATGATGAAAGACCAGCCTCTAGGCATGACACAACCACAGCTATCATGAGTGCACAGTAGATGTCAATAATTAACCTTGAACCTCCACCTGACTGGCCCCAAGAATGACCAAAGGCAAGAGAATGGCTTATGAGAATCCACCCTTACTGACGACCCATTGGCTACAGATGGGTTCTCAGACAGGGAGTCAGTGTTTTCCATAATGGAGTACTGGTGAGCCTACCAGGCTCCAGTGAATAGCACCAAACCCATATTTACACAGATAGCATTGGTTCAACTCAGTTGGTCACAAAATAAAAGAAACGGGCAAATATGTAAGAAAGAGATCTACTGAGAATGGGTGGAAGGTAGACAAGGATGTGACTGAGGTAGTTAAAAGAAAGTGGAAGGTGAGAGTAACAAGTATGAATGATACAAATGTAAGAAATTGTCAGAGAACAAGTTAGGTTTAAAAGTAACATTTTTAAAAAACTGTTATTTATAGGGGAAGCTCTGACATCTATATGAGATTCTAAAATGATCAAGTTAATTGAATTCTGGTCTCATATTTGCACATTTACTCAAGATAATAAACATTCAAAATCTATTTAAAGATTAATAAGAATGTTAAGTAAAGTCAAATGCTAGGCACAGATATAAAGAAACATAGTTGGGAGGTTCTTCTTAATTTGGATATCTTGTGCCTAGAAAATACTATTAGATATTATGTTCGGATCTATTATTTAGAAAAGGAGAGCATGTTAAAAAAAAGTTCACTAAGAATGGTAACCTGGATGAGAAGGAGATATCCTATTTTACATTGAGGTTTTAAGGAAATTGTTAAGTATTAATGGGAATCATTCACTTAAAGCATCATTATATGCTATAGGTTCATATCTGCATCTGTCCTGTGGTTGAAAGGGCTTAGAAAAGCTTTGTGTTGCAAAGTATAAAGCTTGGCTTCTGTTTTAATTCTACTTTACAAAACCCATTGGTAAGTACATGCTTCTTTTGATACACACGACAGTGAAAATCAGAGCAGGTTTTCAAATACTGAGTCATCAAGGTATGGTCTTTCATATGTTTGGATTTTGCAGACCTAAAAATAAATGAGTGAATAAGAGGCTGAGTTTCTTTTATAAATCTTAATCTGATCACAACAACCAGATTAGAAATGTTCAAAAACAGCATTGATTTGCCAAACAAAACCCATTCACTGAAATACGTAAAGGGATGTTTCAGTGAAGGCTCATTTTGCCATGGTCTGATTGGTGGTACAGTAATATTTAACTGATTCCCAAATGCTTGTTGACAGATAGGAACATGTATACCTCTGTTTATGGGAAGAAAAATCAATTAATCTTTCCTACCACCTAAGCTGTCTTCAAAAATAACATAATTATCCCAACACTTGTAAATGAATGAAGAATATGACTGTGAATACAAAATATAGTGCTGGGGAGAGAGCAAGGGAGAGAACAAAGAACAAAGAAGTAGGGCTCAAATGAATGTAACTCCTTCCTGCTTTGAGACACTGGACTTACAATAGCATTTTCCATGTAATATTTTGCCATTCATAGTCTAGTAGCCAGGCCTGCTTTCTTCTGAGCCCCAAAATGGAGAACATAATTTTAGGAGGTATTCACATTTTGACAAAATTCCATTACAATAAAGCAATTTTGTTGCTCTCTAGAGTTCATGATATAGTGATCTGATGGGCAATGCATTTTAGGATTTGTCTGTATCAATAGATTTTATTCTGCAGTGCTTAAGTCATTCCCTAGAAGTAAGCCACAGGTTTGGGGAGCCTCGCTGACTCTTGGAGATCACTCATTCTTTTGCAGTTTATTAATTTCTACCAAATGAGGCCACTAAAAGCCATAAAATAGTCATGGTATTGGAGAAATAGAAGAAAAGTGGAAAGGCACATCAAGGGAGTTCTATGTAAATCTATACCTTTCAACAGCACAAGAATAAAGGATATATTTAAATTAAGACAAAAAAAACTTTGTATTTGTTTATTTCTTGGCCCCTTCTGTAATTTTGTAATATAACAACCAAGTTATTATTTGAGCAGTCAGATAAGTGATATCGCTTTAAGATACTGATTTTATAAGATGGTAGAAATCCTATGTGGAACAGAAAAAAAGCTTATATGCACCCATTTATTAAGAATAATCATGATGAATTAAAAATACTAGAAGCACACACCAAAATGTTCATGTCATCACAACTTAGGCTTTTAAAGCAAACATTAGTTGCCTAGTGCTTGACCAAGGATAGATACTATAATTTTTATACTGTATACTCCAATATGCTCTTTAAGTAATAAACTAGAACCTTTAAAATTATTATCATAATTTCTAGCTGGTGCTTGATGGAAAATATAATTTCCAACCAGTCTTCTCCTGTATAGAATGATGCCTTGTTGGCTTTTGTGTATAATATATTTAGGCATGGCAAATATTTAGAAATGAACACATACAGTGAGGTCAATATTGAAAAGGGAAATAAGAGCATATTATAAAACAATTTTCTCTTTAAAAACAGTGTAAGTGGCTATGTAACAGAGGGATATCTTCAAGCAAATCATCAAATTAGTCCCTAAGTAATTAATCTCAGAAACCAGCAGGCTTCCCATCAGAGAGCAGCCATCTCAAAGACAAGACTTAACCATGTAATTACATGGGACATTACAATGTATTTATGAGGTCATTTGTTACAATGTACAGTAATTACAGAGTACTTACATAGCTATTTATGTCTCATAAAATGAAGTGAGACTAAATATTTTAATTGTGTGGAGAAATATGGGAAAATATTTGAGTTTAAAATGTCACATAAGATTACAGGTCAGATTCACATAATTCATCTTCACGGCTGAGTGCCTGAAGAACCACCAGTGTCTGATAGCACTCTTTAGTTAGAAATGGAGGGAGGAGACATTTTGATAAATATTCCTTCTCAGGATGTAATAAATGGAATTGTTCTCTCCAATTTTCATCTTCAGGTAATGCCAGCAGACATCTGGCTCTTGGTATAATTTACTATGTGCACCTTATATCCAAACCATAAATATCCAAGTGTCAATAGAGCCTCTGGATTAAAGACAATGTCATATACAATACTTCCATAAAAAGGCACATGGTCCAGCCATACGGAAAGATAAAATAGTTGTCCATGCTTTTTCATGGCAAATTGGTATTTGCTTAGATGTTCACAGGCCCAACACTCAATTTCACAAGCCAAAATGCATTTTTGTTTCTTACATAAGTGGATGCTTTCTTCAAAGTTTTGGAGGATGCATTGTTGACTTACATTTTTTTTTTTCTAAATCTCTCAATGTCATTTTTGTGTATAACTGGATGCTCTTTTTTAGGCTATGAGATGAGTCCTACAGCCAACTCAATATGCTTTTAATCTTTATTACAGGGCGATTGGCACCAGTATATGCTTGATCTGAAGAGCTAGGAACCCCAAGATTGTGTTGTGTACTTTATGTTGTGATTTGTAATTATTATTTCGATTTTTTCCAGATAAAATTCAGCTGCACAGTCCATGATGGCCTGGAATTCACAAAGCTCCTGCCTCAGTCTCCCAAAATGCAAAAATGGGTTGGTGCCACCCTTGATGTCTAGATTAAATTGTTGATTTTAAAATTAAAAACAAACAAACTAATCATAAAGCTTCCTCTATACTAATGCTTCACTGTCTTTGGATATACAGTGCAAACCTTGCTGTTATCACGAGTTATCCATTATGCATCTGAAGTTCTTGCTGTGCTCCAGAAAGAATAGTACTCAAAGAGAATCATATTTACTTAAAGCACTTTGCTGAACTGTGGGCGACATAGCTTAATTTTATCCCCTAAACTCACTAGAAAAATCAAAGCAGCAGCAATAGCATACTTTTGATTTCACTTTGAAAAGAAAATCTTATTTTATGTTGAGAATGTATGACATACTCATCATGAAATAAAAATCATGTTACCCAGAATGTACTTCATTATTTTATTCCTGTGGTCCAATAATTAGAAAAAAAAAGTAACAACTTTTAGATGTGACAGGATAGGTAAAATGTATCTTTCTAAGACACAGCCTGTCTGGCAAATTTCAAATGACTCAAGAAATTCCATTTATTTTGAAAGAATACATGTCAATTCACGTTTGTAATGTGATTATGATAACCACCTAACTTCTATGAATATATGACCTAGTTAACCTCTCTGAAGGCTAACCAATAGAGGGTTAATGATAACCATTGCAGAATCCTGGGAAAATGGAAGTACTATCAGTGTTTAGTGGATGCCACCTTCCTATAAATAGTACCAGAATTTGCCAAGTCCAGACTCATAGTACCTACAGACAGGTCTATATATAATGTTACTGCTAAAATGCAAATAAGCCTGTTCAAATTCACATACTCAACCAATAGCCACCTGGATCACTTATGATTCATGGTCTCAATTTTATTCATATTTGCAGAGGGAGTTGTTCAAGCTCCTTCTATGTTCAGCAAATTGACTGAGTGTAGTTGGTAGTTTGTTCTTCATAATTAATTCCAACTTAAAAACAGCAAGATGTAGTTTACTGTTGAAAAGCAAGAGCAACTATCAATACTTCAATCAGTGTTTCAATTAAATCCGTAATCATAATGCATCTAATTGATTAACAATTACCAGCACCTGTAGTTGGCTATAATTTTAATTACTGATTACATTATGGCTGATTGCATAAAATGATATTTGTATGAGCATTGATAGAAAAGAATAAAACAATTCTAAAATAATTAATCAATAAAATTGAGATCAATACCAGTTCAATAAAATAGGACATATCTTTAATTTTAACAATGTCAATGAACTGTTCTAAACATAACATAAAGAGATGTTACATAGTGATCATTTTAATCCAACTAATCATTCTTTTTCTGAAATATGTGGAACTAAATGAGTGTATAGCAGAACAAACATTAGGAAGAGAGTCCTGAATATTAAATAAAAATACACTCATTATTTTTATACTAAAAAAATCATGTTAATCTCATTAGATGCAGAAAATGCCTTTGACAAATATCTAACAGCCCTTCATGATAGAAGTCCTGGAAAAATTAGGGATACAAGGGACATACCTAAACACAAAAAGGTTGTTTATAGCCAGCCTATAGCCAACAACAAATTAAATGAAGAGAAACTCAAAGCAATTCAAATAACATCAGGAACAAGACAAGGTTGTCCACTTTCCCCATACCAGTTTAATATAGTACTTGAAGTCTTTGCTAGAGCAATAAGACAACTGAAGGAGAAGAAGGGTATGAAAATTGGAAAGGAAGAAGTTAAATTATTTTTATTTGCAGATATGATAGTATACATATAAGTGACCCTAATTTCTAAAGCTGATAAACACTTTCTGTAAAGTAACTGGATACAAAATTAACTCACAAAAGTCAGTAGCCCTCCTGCATACAAAAGAAAAACAGACTGAGAAAGAAGTCAGGAAAACAATACCTTTCACAATAGCCAAATATAATATAAAATACCTTAGAGTGACTTTAAGCATATGAAAGACTTCTATGTAAAAATCCTCAAGACAATGAAGAAAGAAATTGAAGAATATATCTAAAGATGGAAAGATCTCCCATGTTCATGGATCAATAGAATAAACATAGTAAAATGGTATTCTTATCAAAACAATCTACAGGTTCAATGAAATCTCCATTAAAACTCTGACACAATTTTACATGAATATGGAAGGACAATTCTCAGCTTCATACGGAATAACAAAACAAACAAAAAATTGGATAGCTAAAATAATTTTGATTAATCAAAAAGAACTATTGGAGGTCTTTCCATTCCTAATTTCAAGTTGTACTACAGAACAATAGTAATGAAAACTACATGGTATTATATAAAAACAGACATGTTGGTCAATAAAGTTGAAGTGAAGATCCAGACAAAAGTCTACATACATCTGGACACTTGATATTTGATAAGGATGCCAGAAAAATGACAATGTCCTCAACAAAAGGTGCTGGTTTTAAACAGCATGCCTACATGTAGAAGAATGCAAATAGATCCATACTTCTCATCCTGCACAAAACCTCAAGTTCAAATGCATCAAATACCTCAACAAAAAACAAGATACACTGAACCTAGTAGAAAATAAAATGGGGAATAGTCTTTAACTTAATGTCATGGGAGACTTCCTGAACAGAACCCTGATACCTCAGGCATTAAAATCAACAGTTAATAAATGGGACCTCATGAAAATGAACAGCTTCTGTAAGGTAAAGCTCATCATTATTCAGACAAAGCAGCAATGTACAGAATGGGAAATGATTTTTACCAACTCAACATCTGATAGAGGCTTAATATCCAAAATATATAATGAACTCAAGAAACTATATATCAAAAGAATCAAAAATCCGATTAAAAATAGGATCCAGATTTAAACAGAGAATTGTCAATAGAGGAAAACAAAATGTTTAACATCTGTAGCCACCAGGGAAATGCAAACAAAACTGCTTTGAGATTCCATTTTACAACTATCAGAAATGCTAAGATGAATGACATGAATGATAGCTCATGCTGATGAGGATGTGGAATAAGGGGAGCACATATTGATTTCTGGTGGAAGTATGAATTTGCAAAGTCACTATAGAAAATCAGTATAATGGCTCCTCAGAAAGTTGAGAATCAATCTACCTGGAGTCCAGTTATACAACTCTTGGGCATATACCTAAAGAATATTTCATCCTAAACCACAAGAACACTAGCTCAACAATTTTCACTCTTGCTCTATTTATAATAGCCAGGAACTGGAACCAACCTATACATTCCTTAACAAAAGAATGAATAAGGAAAATGTTGTACATTTATACAATGAGTATTACTTAGCTTTTTTTTTTTAATGACATCATTAAACTTGCAGTCAAATGGATGGAACCAGAGTAAATCATCTTGAGTGAGGCAACCCAGACCCAGAAAGTTAAATATGGTATATATTCACTTTAATGTGCATATTAGAATAAATTATAACCAACCTACAGTCTTAAATCAAAGAAGTTAGTTTAGGTAAAGAATAAGGGATCTGGGGGTAGGCACATGAATCTCACTGGGAGTGTGAAATAGAATAGATTTTATGAGTAGACTGGAGGCAAGAGGGGAAAGAGAGAAAATAGGGTTGAAGGAGAGAATATAGAAGGAGATATTGCCGTAATTGAGGGGCAATTTGAGGCATGATATGGAAGTACAATTGAAATTTCCTAAAGTATATGAAGGCAACGCTAATGAGGACTCCTGATATGGAGGATATAGAGTCACAACTAGCCATATCTTGTCACCAAATGAGGCTTCTTGTTCTGAGACTCGGTTGTATTCAATTGAGTTGGTCTCCTGGAAATCCCAATCAACCCAGGCTGTTGCTAAGTCAGTGCATTGCTCTCCACAAACTGTCACTGAGGCCCCATTGCCAAGGAGAACACCCACACAACTTCATGATTATGGAGAAATCCATCTGGTGCCCACTTGGAGCCTTTACCCCTACATTATCACTTCTTTGGTGTGGTAAGGTACTCTGCAGGCTACCAAACGAGAAACATAAACACTATAACCCAGCCACAGAACCTTTGATATGTAATCTGTCCTTTCTAGAAGATATGCTAGAGCAATGGTGCCATAAAGCTTGTGGGAGTAACCAACCACTTTCTGCTTTGAATTAAGGCCTGCTCCACGAGACTGAAGCCATACCCAACACTACTTGGGTGAACCAGAAACAGAGGTTAGCCCAGAGACCTAGGGTAAATCCAAACTCTACTGATCTAAAAAAAAAATAATAAATAAACACCAGTGAAATGATTCCTAGTGATATTCTGCTATAATCATAGACCAGCCCCTTTTTCAGTCATTATCAGAGAACCCTCCTGTGGCAATAGATGGGAACAGTTGCAGGGATGCACAGCAAGACATTACACAGAAAGAGAGACAGAGAGAGTCTGAATAGGCTGTCTCCATCAGATCCCTCCCATCAATGCTCAGAGAACCCCATAAAAGGGAGGAGGAGAATAGAATTTAAGAGTAAGAGGGAATGGAGGACTCCAGGACAAGAAGGCCCTCTGAATCAACTAAGCAAAGCTCATATGAACTCACAGAGTCTGAAAGAGCAAGCACAGAGCCTGCATGGATCTGCACCAGGTCCTCTGGGTGTATGTTATAGCTTTCATCCTACTATTTTTATGGGACTCCTGAGTGTGTAAATGGAGTGGGTCCCTGATTCTGGTGCATGTTTGGAGGACTTTTTCCTTTTGTTGGGTTGCCTTGTCCAGCCTCAGTGTGATGGATTTTGCTTTATCTTATTATACTTTCTCATGTTTGATTGTCACATAGAAGCCTGTTCTTTTCTAGTGAGAGACAGAAAGGGAGTGTTCCAGAGGGTAGGGAGTGTGGGAAGGAACTTGGAGGAGCAGAGGAATGGAAAACTGTAGTCAGTATATATTGTATGAGAAAAGTATCTAATTTCAATAAAAGGAAAAAAATATTCATGTCTTAAAAAGGGTTTGGGTTGTGGAGATAGCTCAGTTGGTACAAACTTGCTATAGAAGCATGGGGAACTGAGGTCAAATTCCCATCACCCACATACAATTTGGATGCAATTACAGCGTCTGTAATGCCAGCAGTGGAGAGAGGAGACAGGTTGATTCTGGGAACTGTTAAGCTGGCCTAGCCAGTTAGTGCGTTTCAGATTCCCTGAGAAAAACTGTTTCAAAGTGCCTGAGGTAGAATGGTACAGGGACATAGTCAACGTTTACTTCTTGCCTACACACACACACACACACACACACACACACACATCAAACAGAGAAAAATGTACAAATGTTTGCTTATTATTTATTCCCTATGTGCTTGATTAATTAATATTCAGTGTTTTAAAAACATTTTGTTTCATTTTTAAGCATAATAAGAATTTAAGAGCAATTTTTTCCAGAGTAATTTTTTCTAGAACAGAAAGTAAAATGCAATCTAATATATGTGAAACTAAGCTGTCATTCCAAATGTCTGAGTGCACAAACCACGCCACTTCCACTTTATTACTGTGAGAGAATGTTTGCAACAGGTTAGGATAACAGGTTAGGATAACACCCTGAGAAATATAACACTTCAAAAGTTCAAAAACTTTACTCTGTTCTCCTCATTACAGTATAATTTTCCCTGGAGGAATATAAACTACAAGAACCCATTATGTAACATTATATATTATCTTTGTGATAAATGAAGTAATATGTATATATCTGGCTTGACTTTCACAGACTCTGACAGTTTGATATTAATTTGTAATTTGAAACTCTTTGTTATTCAATGTGTCCAGAATCAACACAACTAGAATGCTAAACCATACCACACCATCCTTACTTGGATGCTTATGATAAGTCAATAACAATACAGAAGAGGATGTAGAGAAATTGGAATCAGTACATTTATGGAAAGCAAAAATGGAGCAGCTGCTTTGGAAGTTAGTTTAGTAATGATTGAAAATATTTAACATAGAATAATTCTTATCATGAATAAGAAATTCTTTCCAAATTGCACACACTAGATAATAGACAACATAGGAATGTTCAAAGTGTACTAAAAAATTTTATTAGTAGCATTGTTCAGAATAGAAAATAGAAATGAAATATGCCAAATGTCAATCATTTGATGAACAGGGAAAATGTATTTAAACAATGGAATAACATTTAGGCAAGACAAGGAACAGAATATTCATACATGCTGTTTTGTAAATGAACTTTGAAATGTCAGTTAGTCACAGGCAACACACACTACAGAACTCCATTTACATGGAGTATAATGAATTAAGAAGTCTATAGAGAGAAAAGCAAATTAAAAACTGCTAACAGTAGATTAAGGGAATGGACTCCAGGGAGTAGACAGGTACTGTTGAGGGATACAGTTTCCTTTTAAAATATGATGTGAATTTTATGATTAATATGGCCATGGTTGCACAACTTTAAGCGAATGCCATGTATCATGCAGAAGACAAGGTAGAATGAAGGGCTGAACCATCTGCAGATGGCTGAGTTGTTGACTAGCTCTAGCTAAACCCACGCACAGAGCTTGGACACTGTGACTCCACTTCTTTTCAGATCCCTGTTAAACAGAACATCAAGGGAGAATGTACATAGCAAACAGACATATTTGAAGTCTCACTCACAAACACATACCTGAAAGTAGGCATGAAATTATGTATACTTTGGAAAAATATGATTGCACATTTGCATTTGTTTTTTTTTTTTTAAGGCCAAGAATACGAAGTAAGGATATGCTTAATGCCTTTATAGACTGCAAATTTTTCTTCCAATGTCAATTCCCACTTATTTGTTTGATCACGTGTTTTGTATTTTTTTTTTTTCGGTGGGGGTGGTGGGAACTTGAGCTAATAAACTCTTGCTGCCTTATATAATAGGGTTCATAATGCCAATAACGTCTTAAGTTTATAGTGCATTTTAATGAAGCTACATGTGTTAATACATATGAGTCATAATGAAGGTTTATTTTCCTTTACTTCAAACAGCAGTTTATGCTTTCTTTGTTAGCAATATATCCATGAATAATAATACACTTTGGGGACATTTAGGATGATTTTAGCTTACATGTGCAATGAGGAAAGTGGTGGAGGCATCACTGGAGATGGCAATAGCTCTTGCACACTATGACATGAGCTTGACAAAAATAAGCAAGGGGCTAAAAACATGAATATACTTCTGAAAGAGAATGATTACCTAAATACCAGTGACATAATTTACAGTATATGTTTCAATTTCATAACTTTTAATAGAAAGAGCCAAGAGCCTGAGAAATACGAATTGGTGTGAGGAAGGAAAAACAAATTAAAACATGGAAACGTATAGGTTCTGAGCCTAAGATTTTGGCAGGTAAATTGATTGTGATGTGGAGATGGATCTTGTGGAGCAAGTGTTGGCAGTGTTGGCACACTATGAAAGCTCTTGCAAAACCAAGCTGCTTAAAGGGCAAGCAGGGAGCAATCACACCACAGATCCTGTTTGTTTTGATAAAACCTGAGGTTGAAAATATATGCACATTCCTAAATACACTTATTAGTTACAAATGCTAGTCTTTAATTTTCCTTCATATATCCTAAATGGTCAAAATACGCAGATCGCTTCATTGTGGTTTAAAGGCAGGCTAGTAGACCACTGGAGTACCCATAATCCAGAAGCTTTCTTTTGATATTTTACTTTCAACTTCTCATTTGTATGTATTATCTGTTAGCTTTTTTTTCTAAATTAGATCAAAATATAATAAAACCATGTTTAAATAACATTATCCAACTCAGTAGCTCCTTTCTTTATTGGTCTTTAAATTAAACATTCATTGGAAAATTGAAAAGAGGAAAGAAATAAGAGATATAAAAGAAAGAACACAACTTCTTAACTGTATTAGTTAGAATGTATTTGCTTATAACCAAACAGATCCGCAAGCTTTGCATCTACCCAAAAGCCAGTACAAGGTAAATATTTCAATTGTGTATACTTGAGGAATACCTTGTGAATAATCTCTGAGGGATACTAGTATGTTATGCTCCAAGCCTTATGATTTACAAGATATAATGATTTTTTTTTTTAATGAAAGTATTTTACATTTCTTGGATGTCTGTGGGTCCACTATGAAAATATTCACTTTGTAATAATTAGGTCAGTGCTGAGGCACATCTTCTTTCCTTTGTATTCACTTCTTCTGATCATTAGTGAGTTGTGCAGACCATACAATCAGGCTGCTAAGTATTACTGGGAAAGGCAAGTGACCAGAAGTCATCAGCAAACATTCTGTACACATCGATTTTCTGTTTAGGATTAATGACTGGGGTCACTCAGAGCAGGCCTTTAAATTTTGTACCTGGTGGCATTTGTTTAATTAGAAGTTTCTTTTGCTCCCTGCACATATTCAATAACATGAGGTTCAGAACTATGGCTGTGTATCTGGTATCTTAATTTAGAATCAAGACTACATCCCTTGGTTTCACTTTATTGGTTCCTACCTCCAAACAAAGAATATTTTAATCATTTAATCTTTAAGGGAAGGATAGGAGGAAGGATGTGAAGTGATGTTAACATGCATAAATTTAAATGTTCTAATCTTATATCAAAATAATAAGCTCCAAAGATATTACATGGCTTTTTCTCTGTGGTCTCTTAGGCTGTACTTATTTTACAAATGAGGACATAAAGGCAAGATGCTCTTAACCCTCTGGGTTATGAATTATACAAGCCATTAATTTTATAAACGTTTCCCTTTATAATTCTTTTTCTAACCATAATTCCTATCACTCCACTTTGTCTTAGCTTACTGGAGGGGAGATATGTTAAAGATAAGAAAGGAAATAAAATCCAAATATTTGGTCCTAGTCCTCTGGATTGGCCTAGTCAGCTGTTGTAAAGAGGAGGACAGGTCAGGTTTCATCCAGTGCATTTATGTGGCCCACATCTTCAAACACAGCATCATAAAGAGGAAAAAAATCATTACGTTTGAGCTGACTTTAATATTCCCAAGCTACTGAGATGGCTCAGTACTGGTTCTATACCCTTTGGGACTGCATGTGACCAGGTGAAAATATGCTAGTCTACCCAACATGGAAGTGAAAACACAATCAGAAACTGAACATCTAAGAAGAAGGTGTGCTACTGACGGTGTGTTGTCCTTGAAAGTGGAACCCTGACCTGCTGGGATCCCTTGGTATTAACTAATAAGACATGTGTGTACACTTAGTTATGTTTTTTTTTTTTTGGTGTGCTCTTGTTTCTCAAGGCAAGGTCTTGCTATATAGATCAGGCTAGCCTGGAACTCTTGAGTGATGGGATTAAAGGCATAATATAACACCATACTCCAATGAACCTTGCTTTTAAACTGAGAATTAAAAACAAACACAACATTCTTAAACCAAAACTCAAATATGAAGAATATATACCCAGAGAGCAAAAACATATAAACCACATTAATAGAATAGTCACAGGATTCTTGTAAGAATTATATAAATTAATGATTACCGAAATGAAGCATACTGTAGGTGTTATCTAAAGAAATTGCTTCCTTCCTCCTAGAAGTATTTCTGAAAAAGCTAGTAAGTAAATCCTCAAACAAGGTTTAGACAGCTGTCATTTTCAATTCATTTAAATAACAGTTCTCCAACTGCTTTTCATTTCCCCCCCAGCTAGTAGTCTATAACATTTCACACCTACACTTTGTTTATTAATGAATTGGTCTGCCACTAATAAGAATTAAGGCTTTTAGGGTTATATTGTAAATACTAGTGTAGTTATTTCTGTGCTAAATGTCAAAAATCCCACCCCCTTTTTCACTTTTACAATAGTTGGATTCTATATTTACTTTCTTATGCTTGTTCATGCTAATCAGAAAAAAATTATGTAATATCCACAAAACTGGAAGTTCTAATGAGATAAATTGAGATTAAAATTACATAATTCATTGTAAGGTCTTTGATACAATGTTTTTAATCTAACTCAATGTGTTTATATCTGAACCACTTCTATCAGTCAATAGGCATATAGCGGTACAATGTTGTTTAATTATGCTGTTCTAATGTAGTTTTCCAAGCTTCTTCTATTTAAAGAAAACTGACCATAAAAACTGAAATTAAGATTTTCATTAAGAAATTGTAAAGTGATACTTACAAAGCATGGAAGATCACGAAAACATAGTTAAAAAGTGAAATTTTCAGCATTGTTTATAAATTACACAATGGCTTTGACCTACAAACATGATGATTTCACATGCTACATTCTAATGGGAATGCTTTGATTCCTTACCTAGTCTAATGTTTTCATTATGTAAAGGAGGGATAAAAAGCTTTGGGAATTTGCAGATGGTTAGGTAAGCTGTTTAGGAACATCATGTTTGATTTTTCATAATTTATAGACTCTGATACAAAATTATCATGTTGTTTAGATTTTCCAACATGTTACAAAATGTTAATTTTCAGAAAGGAACATGTTTCATAGCAGAGAAAACGTGTCAAGCAGAAATAAAGGTGACCCAGAGCTCAGTAAGTAAATAAAATAGAAGCTCAGAGGAATCCTCATGGAGTCAGGGGCAAGTTTCTTATCCTGCTCATGTATCTCTACCATTAAAATCAGAAAAAAATATCCAGTGAAGCTAGGAGCAAAGTTTGCTGTTGCCACACAGAATGACTTGTAGATGCCATTGTCAAGTTTTGTTGTTACCATACTTTTCTAAGCTAGCAACAGGAACCCAGGCAAAACCTAAGGAAACCTCTGGGATACAAGGAGTAATAAAACTCCAGGCTACAAAAAACTAAACAAGTATTAGGAAAGGAATAAATATAAGCAACAGTGTATAAGCAAAGAGAAGGAATGCCGGCAGCAGATTGCATGAGACTAGCAGCTGTAAAGCCCTTGCATTTTCTATTTATTCATTAAATGAATTAAAAGTCAATATCATTTAAAAATGATCTATGGGCCTTAAAATTAATCTAGATTTTGCTTGTAACTTCAACATTCAGCTGTGAGTTTGCAGATTCACATCATGTACTTTGCTGAGTTTTATTTTTCCAACCATGCAATGGGAGGAACAATACCAACCAGTTCTGTTGTGAGGACTAAAGGAGGCAATGGCTATGAAGCATGCATGAGTGCCTGGTACAGGACACTAAATGCTGAATAAAATGGATATGTGAAGCCAGGTGGTGGTGCACACCTTTAATCCCAGCATTCAGGAGGCAGAGCCAGGCGGATCTCTTTGAGTTCAAGGCCAGCCTGGGCAACAGAATAAGTTCTAGAAAAGACAGTAAAGCTACACAGAGAAACCCTGTCTTGAAAAAAAATGGAGATCCTGTTTATCACTGTTGACTCGTCACTTTTATAGTGCTGATAAGTATTATTCAGGCTGCCAGGAAGAAGACATCTACAGTCTTACACAGCTGTGAACCTTACAGATTGCAGTATCAGTCTGCCTAGCAAAATGCACCTATTTGTTCAATAGTAAAGTAACTACCATGCTGTTAACCAACCACTTTGTGATTGGTTAGTGAATGATTAAGCATTGCAAAGAAATAACAGAAAGAATAGAGGCAAAATGGGATAGTCTGATTAATTTAAAAATACTCATTGTGTGCATGGGCGCAGGTGTGTGTGTGTGTGTGTGTGTGTGTGTGTGTGTGTGATGAGAGTTTGTAGGTGTGTGAAGGTCACAGAATAACTGTGTAGTCTTGTCTTTCCTTTTGCCTTAGTGAGGATGTCAGAACTGAACTCAAGTCTTCAGGCTATGCAGCAAAAACCTTTATACACATAGCCATATCTCCAGGCTAGATCTGCTTTATCTCCTTCACATTAATGTACAAACAATAAATATTAGCCATGTAGCAACTTAAGAAGTAAGCTGCTATGATAGCCTTTATAATAAAGTTCATAACTGGACGCAGCAGTTATAGATAACACAGTTGGTGGAATTCACATCCCCCACAACTAAGAGCTAGGAGTAAAAACTTTCCAAGAGGGTCCTACCCTATAAGACAATATTACTTCCAATCTAAAAAAAATCTAGTCTTTTCTAGAACGTGAGAATAGTGCTTGTCTTTAGGATTACACAACTGTCAAATGTGAACGAAGGATCCATGAGCCTAATTACTGAGATATTTCAATACAGGTATCATAATAAATATTGACATGCTCGAACTTCTTCAGTGGTTGTATTAACACATTCTATGGTCAGCCATATAACTGAATATTCAATTTTCCTTTCATTTATTGATATGAGTCTACTCATAAAATACTCATCTTCTACAGTCAAAAGCAAGACCAGTCTAAATTCCCTGAAGTTTCAACCAAGGGGTCAGTTAGCTGTTTACCAAGGGATGGCAATTGAATGAAGTTATAGAGTTATGGGAGACAGGGCTGCTAACCAACTAGACGCGCTTCTCACTAACCTGTAAGTTGAGAACTCCTCAGTCTCCCCTCCATCCTCCTTTCCCAAGTAGTAATCCACTGAAGCCACCTCTCCGTCAGGATGAACTACACAGTGTGTTATCACACTTACCAGTACAGTAAGATGTTGCACTGTGAAAATACCAGATACTTTTGCTGGGCAAGAATGTGAATTAAAAAGAATTAAAGTGAGGGGTGAGTACTACCCTTATCTTTGAAAATAAGATTGCTTTTAGAATGCAGTAAACTAACAGTAGTAAGTTCTCTCTTCTAAGATTGCTGACCTTAGTAACCTAGGGTAGCCGGCTAGGTGTCTGGTCTCAGGCATGATTTCCCCTAGTTAAGCAGGCCTTAAGTCTAATTAGACAGCTCTTGCAAGGGCTGAATGTCACTATTGCGTCTTTAGAGTATTGCTATCCCCTTCATTGTTGTGGTTCATAAACTTCACAGCTGCAGAGGGCTAGTGATTACTTCCCTCCCTTGGCAGCCTGCATGGAACTTTCTGATATTCTGACAGCTAAATCACAGGAAGGAAGTTTTCAGATTAGATCCAGCTTGAAAATTTTCAGGTCCTGTGTCTGAAGTGTGTGGTGTATTATAGGGGCTCACCTTCAGGCTCTGAGAGGCAACCAAGGACAGCAGCAATAGCCTATATTATATGTGGAGTGGCTTAAACTATGCCAACCCTAATGTGAAAGTTTTTAACTAAAAAAGAAATGTTAAACTTGAGAAATAAAGATAATTAAATAAGAAATAGCCACATTCATCGTTCTTTTTAAGAACAAAATATTGAAATCAAAATGCCTATTGTAGTCTGACTTAGTTACAAGAAAAATGCATAGCAATGAGAAAACATTGTCACTACAATTTGCCAAAAAAAAACCCATCAAAAATATTAAAGCCAAAAAGAATATAGTATGCTAGAACATGCTATTGTCTTTCTCTCTAGAACCTTCGATGGAGACTTCAGGGGCAAACATTGACATCACATGAATGATCATCATAGCTGATGGCTGTATAAATGAGCAGAACAAATAATGCAAAGTTGCCCTGGCTATGGAGATGACAGCATGTCTGCTGGTCAACTCACTGTGGTGAGGCATTGCATAGCTGGGGCTGACTAGGGAGGGTTTTATTCTTCCAAATGATTAAAGGATCACATGGTTATAGTCTATGGACAGAGGAAAGATTTCCCTGGGCGAGGAGCTTGGACTGTCTGCTCCATTGTGTTATCATGACAGCCAGCAAAGGGGAGTTGAGATGGGGGCAGGCAAGGGATTCTTTCACAGCTCTGTAGAAATTGAATGAGACAAACTCATTCCATGAGATTCTCTAATTTTTGTCAAAATTATATCTGCTGTCAAGTCAGCTCTGGGAGCCTTGAAGTTGGAGTGAATGTGACAGTGCTTGATGAATGGGCAAGTTGCACTCCCATTTGCAAAGCAAGTATGGCAAGTGAATAGAATAACAAGGACTAGCAGAGTAAACCTGGTCACCCCATAGACAAAGCAAATGGAGCATCGAGAGTGATGAACAAGGTTACTAACCAGTAGTCTCGGAGTGCATGCCCTGGCCCAGTGGCAAAGAGGCAATTCTATTCCTGGCTAAAGTTTATTGCTGACATTTAAGCTGGACAATAAGTTTTTCAGCAACTCAGCCTGTCATTTACAGTGAAATGTACCTGGTGAAATGATTCATTTAGAGTTTCCAGGGTTCCAAATTGCTACTTCAAAAAGGACATACAGCTTAGCCAAATCCCACTGTAAGTACTTCAGATACAGACAGACACGGTCCAAATCCCCAGAAGACCTAGTGAAGTTGGATTTTTGACCATCTCCTTTTCTCAAATTCAGTTTTCAACTTTGTTTCCTAAATTTCTCAGACAAGTAGGTCTCAATTGGCTTAATTTAAAGGGAAAAACACAGATCTGTCTCCCTCATCTCTCACACCCTCGCAGGATTATAAAGAGATTCTGAAATGCCTCAAATACTGTTTGTGGAAATATAGAAAAGCATAATGTTAATTTTAGAAAGCTATTTTCATTTCTGTTTATGTGTTGTAATAATTGTGTTTGTTTTGAATGTTTATATCATAAAAACATTTATCTTTATTCTGTATGTGTGGGTATTCTGCCTACTTCTGTATCTATACACCACATGCATGTAGTGCCTGCATAGGACAGGAGAAGGCATTAGATCCTTTGAAACTGGAGTTCCTGGAGGTTGTGAGCCATCATATAAGTGATAGAATCAAATCTAGGTAATCTGCAAGGGCCACAAAAACATATCACTTCTACATCATCTTCCCAGGACCTAAAACAGTTTCAGTGCAGTTATATTATAATGTTCCAATTCCTGTTTGTCTCTGGCACAAATAAATAAGTTAACATTTATAATACCCGCTCTAGGTACATAGCTTTTACTCAGTTTCAATGGCTGAATGTATCATCAATTTCTGTATACCAAATATATGGCCCTGGTCTCAATAATTACCCAAATCCCAAATGTAACCTCTTTTGTCTTGATTCCTTGCATATACAGTATACAGATCTATACTAGCCCTAGTTTAACACCATCAGCAATGCTGGTGCTTTATTATTCCAGGTTTGTTTTCATTCAATCAGGTCTGTTAAGTTTTATTTTCTTAGGTGTATTCCAGACCCATATCCTTCTACTAATATAGTCAATGCAAAATGTCAGCTGTAGCCACAGACTTGAGTTACACTAACAAACTCCAGCAGTCAATCCTGTAATTCTATGTGATAATATGACAATATGGGTATTATACATTTATTGACAACCAAAGGCAAGAGGAAAATTAGTCATTTAGCAGTTATTATTTTCTAGTCAGTTCAGAACCAAATTATTGTTTCCTATTCTTGTTTTATTTTATTCAGTTTTTTGAATTAAAATATAATTACATCATTTCCTCTCTTCTCTTTCCTCACCCCTTCCTCTCCCTTAAATACTCTCAAATTTGTGACATCGTTTTCCTTGTTATTACATACAAAACTATAAATACAACCTGGTAATTCCATTTAATGTTGCTTTTATGTACATGATTTCAGAGATGACCATTTGGTATTGAATAACCAGTTAGGGGTCTCATCACTGGGGAAGATTATTTCTCCTTCTCTCAGAGTTCCTTAGCTGCCTGTAGTTCTTTGCCCATGAGTAGATTTCCCCATTTCTATATTAACTTGTTTATTGGTATTGAGTTTGTTCAGGTCTTATTTAGTGAGTCAAGTTTTTGAGGAACTATGGCTGACGTGTTCCTGCATTTTCTAAGAGTCATTTTTGTTTTGTTTGAGAAAGAGTTTCAGTTATGTTTCCCACTTTGCCCTTGCACTTACTATGTGACTCGTCTCAGACTAGTGCAAGAATTCTTCCCCCTCAGCCTGCCATGTCTATAATTAAAGGTATAGATCACGACAGCCAGCCAGATTGCTGTATACCAACTCTATTAACACAAAATAAGAGCAATGAAGGATAGACTCAGATTCATTGTGGTCCTTATAAAGATATAGCCTGATGCCAAAAATACTTAAAACTAGAAAACAGGAAGTGTACATTAATTTCATTTTTCAAAATGGGTTATAAATATCAGTTAATATTGGAGGATAATGTACTTTACTGCATTTCTACTAATTAAGGATCCCTAACTTAGTGAAGTTTTGTTTTATTGTAGATTTTATATCCGGTAGTTTTGTAAGCCATTCTTTTGAAAATGAGAAGAAAATGTCAGAGTTTATAGTTTATTACAAAAAGGATAATAAGTATTTTTATTATTCTCTTCCTAATCTTATTATAGATTTTCTACATTAAAGGACAAATAAATGCCAACCTTGACATCTTCTGAGTTGTTATTAATTAATGAGATAGATAAATGCATCAATTGCTATTCATATTTTTCACTGTATTTGAGTCTTTAGAACAAAGACATGATTTGGAAGTTGCAGGAACAACTTTTCCCCTATGCTTTTTACAGTGAAGACACAATGGTCTGAGGCTCTGCAGGAGACAGAAGTCAAGGGGATTGTGGTGGAGGTTCAGGTGGAAATCAGAAAGTGGTAATTGGGTCTCATGGGATCCTAGTGAGGTTATGACTTACGATTATGGCTCCAAGAACCCACAATGAATAACAAGGATCTATGTTGTTTGACAATGACAACAAGCTTCTCATTTCTGAATGAAACTGGGAACATCATTTCAAAGCAATTTCTTCTCATGTATTGAGAATCTTATCAAAGGAATGTTAAATGTAACTCAGCCATCCACACAACTTGCAATAATATCTTTTCCCACAACAAAAACACAGAATCAAAGGAGACTGGCATCTAAGACTCTTTGTAAACTTTACCAAAACTATACATGGAAAGCTTTTCTTCTGTTATTTACTATCTATTTTTGTTACCATATATTCTTCAAAGTGCTGTATACTCTTTGAAGCCTTCCTCAATCTGTCCCTACCCCACATCCATCCCTACTTAAAAGTAAGACTCACTTCCCTTTCTTTGTTCTTACAAAATAAAGGACTGTGAATACAACCAGAATAAAAAATACTATTGTAGTAAAAAGTATAGCTTCTGTCAACAGACATGAATATCATTCAGCCAACCTGGTGGTGTACTATGTGGAACACAAAGGACCCCAATATATTTTATACCAAGCTTTACATTTTGTGTAGGGACACAAAACTGTAGACTGACACAAAGCTGTTTCAAACACAGAGAAGCAGTGCAAACATAGATTGAGATAATGCTCTCAGAGGCAATGGAAGAGTAAGCATTGATTTAGCAAGGTAAGATAAAGCATTTCTGAATAAGCAATGCTTTTTCAATTTGAGAGTTTCAGAGTAATACAGAGGAGATGCAAGGAGGAAATGGTTTTTGGAGGACAGGTGCTCCAACGTGAAGACACAGCACATGTAAGAGACACAGAAATAGTATAGAAAATAAATACATGACAATGGACATTTCAGATACCATATGTATATATGAAATTGATATCTATGAAATAGGTAGATAAGCAAAGAAAGAATAAAATGAACCCAGTGTGGGAAGAAATGGAGCTGTTTTCTCGGGCAACAAGTTGACTAAATTAAAAGAACAAGCAAAGAGATCCATAACAAATCTAAGACCTGATGATTCATCCAACCAATCCTATCATGTAAGAACTTGTGCTTCAAAGAAGAGTAAATGTCTATGTGCCACTTAGCTTTCCATAATAATTTCTTACATGTCCCTTGTATAATTAACATCTCATTAATATATAGTCCATTAAAAATTTATCTCTATGCATTGAAAATTATCCTGGCTAGTTCATTACATATATGGCTGAGTGTTTCAGTTTTAAACCAAGATTGCGATTGCATGTGTCAGAAAAGCCAAACACCTGTTACCGCTGCTACCACACATAGCCATCATCTAACCTGGCAGCAGACATGGGAAAATGCTGAAGAAGGAGGTGAAGAGTGTGTTCTCCACACTTCTATCTAGTAGCACATATGTTGACAGCACATCGTAATCAATCCATCTATGATCTGCAAAAATAACATTTCCCTCAGAACTCCGTGATGAAAAAAATACTTTAAGAGGTAGAATTATAACTTGACAAAGGCAAGCTGTATGATGTAGGAGCAATCACAGGTAGGCCCTGAATATATTGCATGATTGATAGTGCATGTTATGATCAGCAGAATTGATGGGCGGCCTGGTACACAATGCCTTTTACTAGAACATAAAACAGTTTCAGCTTACAAACAAGAATGTATGTATCTGTATTTTACTTAAAATTAAATAAATGTCTGATAGTGTCTTTGAAAAAAGTACAGCATAGCTTTGCTCTGGCTTTACTGGCTTTTCATGCTCATACTGTTTTTAATAATAAGAAAAAGAACTTTCAAATGTATCTTTCTGCTTGCTGATGATGCCTCCTTACTCTGCATCTGTTAATTAACTCTTTTCCTTGGGCTTGCCTGGGGTCCTATTGATTTCTTCCTGCTGCATGGTATTATGAGTAGAAGAAATGCTTTTTTATCTGTGAAGTTCAGGTGCTGGCATCTGGCTGAAGCACCAAGGCCAAAATGACGTGTACATTAAAACAGGTAATTTGCTTATACAAGTAGAGAGAATCACTATTGACTTGAAAAGCTTCATACTGGACTGAATGGTGTTTTCCAAAGATAACAAAAAGTGATATGATTAGGGAATTAAACTAATGGCAATGAACAGGTAATATGTAGAATACAATAGTTTCAATGCCACAGAAACCAAGCAAAGAGAAGTAAACATAAAACTTGATTGCAGCTCCCAGGCAATGCCATGAAATTTAATATTTAATGTTAAGGCTAAACTCAGTGCCAAAGAAGTTCTTGACAAAAGACTGTAAATTCAATAGCACATTTTTTTTCAAAATTATTTTAATGACATTTAATCTAACTATCTCATACCCTGCTCATCTTACTAATCAGCTTTTCTTTAACATAAGTCATTTACTACACACTCTCACACACACATCCATATCGCCCCTCCCACACATCCACATACACATCCATAACACACACACACACACACACACACACACACACACACACACACACCCCACATACAAACATAAACGCACATACATATCCATACACCATACACACATATACATAGCTTATACACACAAACACACACACATACACACCACACACTTACATACACACAACATACACATATCCACATACCCAAAAACACATCCACATACACACACATACATATAAACATACCACACACACACACACACACAAAAAAAAAAAAACACATATCATGATGAACATTTCAAACATTTGATATATTTGTACAGAGAATCCTATTAAACCACAATGATAAGAGCACAAAAGTACTTACCAAATGAAAGGAAATTCTGAGACTCATCTACAATTTCTTTTCATGAACACAGAATCATAAAGTTATTATTATTCATAAGAGCGTGTACTTTTTGGCTCTGTGGAACTAAATGAAATTGTGATATCTTAAACATAATCATAACATCACTGCATTTAATTCTCAAGTCTGCAGCATTTGTCTGTATATGGCTGATCTTGGAGCTTTTTAAAATGCGGGAATAATCAAGCTAAATTATTTCCACTTAGTAATGGATCATTATCCCTGCTTTACTATTTGCTACTGATGCATAATCAGGGTTTCAATCTAATCAATAACTGTGTTTTTTTTTCCTGACTCGGTTAATCTGTATTTCTGTCTTTTTGTTGAATCTTTTATTTATTTCTATATAGGGATTCATTCCCTGAGAATAACGCATTTGTGTGTGTGTGTGTGTGTGTGTGTGTGTGTGTGTGTGTGTGTGTGTGTGTGTGTGTGTGTGTGTGTGTGTGTGTGTGTGTGCAGCTTCTTGGAAACGAAGCATAACTGTTTGAAGTTGTTTTTTCTATAAAAATATTCATAAGTAACTATTCTTGTTTCAACTCACAACACAGTTCTAAACATACTTAAATTAAAAGTGCTCTTAGCTGGGCGTTGGTGGCTCATGCCTTTGATCCCAGCACTCGGGAGGCAGAGCTAGGTGAATCTCTGAGTTTGAGGCCAGCCTGGTTTACAGAGCAAGATCCAGAAAAGATGCAAAACTACACAGAGGAACCCTGTCTCGAAAAAACAAAACAAAACAAACAAACAAACAAAAACAAAACAAAACAAAACAAAAAGCAGAAAAAAAAGATATATTCAATCTTTCAATAAAAGATCCTCATAATGTCTTTCAGAGAAAACTTTACCGTTTCCTTTTAGTCTACTGTACTCGCAAAATATTTATTTATTTATTTATTTATTTATTTATTTTTGAGACAGGGTTTCTCTGTGTAGTTTTGCACCTTTCCTGGAATTCACTCTGTAGACCAGGCTGGCGTCAAACTCACAAAGATCCGCCTGCCTCTGCCTCCCTAGTGCTGGGATTAAAGGCATGTACCACCACCGCCTGGCTTATTTTTTAATTTTTAAGATAGCATGAAAATATTGTTTTATTTTATCATCGCATCTTCATACATGCATGTCATCCAACTAGGCTTTACTTTGTGCCCTCCCTTGTATTCTCTCTTATTAAATAATCTGTCCTTCTGTGTCCAAGTATTTTATGAGTTAATCTCATATAGTCACATGTTGGTTAATGGTAGGAATATGCTTTGAGGACGTAGTGCAAAGTGAGTTCATAAGTGTGCGAATACCAGTGGGTATGTTTACCCAAACCGAAAGAGGTGACACAATTTCATGGAACTACAGTTGTTTACATGGCCTACTGCTGCCTGAAATGTCACTGTTACGCATGCAACGGCAGGGTTTCTCATGATGGTGTAGAAAGTAAGATGGATAAAACTACTCTTCTCAGAACTCTGTTGATCTAAAGCTGAAGGTCTCAGCACCCGACTTCCTCCGCTGATCAAGCGTGCACTGCAGAGGACTCAGCATGCCAAGCTAGTTGTTTTCCCAGTTTCACTGCTTATGCAAGCACACTAGCAAGTTGATTCTGCCAAAATGCTCTCTCCTGGCCTCGTTATTGAAGGACTGGTTAATCAGATGCAGACCCTGTAATTAGAACATCTTACCACAACACAGCAAAGCAAGAGAAATTGGCGTGAAGCTAATGGAGTGCCCAGAGATGGCCTATCCCTGAAAGAAGCTTGAAGTAGAAATAAGTTGTGCATCTGCTGACTGTAAAACAGGCAAGGAGACAACACACTTAATGATCCTCTACTACCACAAAAGATAGTAACTTGAGCTGTCCAGGGAATAAATATTGGTGGTAGCCTCAAAGATGGTGGACAATGAACCTAGGCAATTAATACAACATTCATGTTCCTCTCTGAGCTGATCCTACCAACCTCATGCTAACATAAAGGATGCAGAAAAGTTGATCATGACAAGAAAACTATGGCTCATGTCTTGAGTTGGCCTGTCTGACTAGCAAGGAAGTTATCCACCAGCATTACAAAATGTACCATGGAAATGTCCGTGCTGTGAGAAAATGATGGCTCTAGCCAGAAGTCACAGTACTTGGAGACTGTTAACAACCAACTGTGACCTGTGAAGCAAACTAACTCCAGTCAAGCTTGCAGCCATGACTATGACACCAGTGGATGCCTTGATGACAGCGTCATGAGAGTCTGAGCTGCCAGCACCTAGATAAATCATCCAAGTTTCAGACTCGCAAAAACCTGGAAATTACACATTAGTTACTTTAAGCCACTGCTTTTTGAAGTAATTTTTAACATTACAATTGTAAGGGAGATGTTGGGCAGCCCCACTGAGTCAGTAGAGGACATAGTATGTGTTGCATGAGGTACCAAGAGAATTAATCAACTAATGTACATAAGAAACAATATAACAATGCTATTTGCTTATAATGGAAATGAAATCCCAAAGATCTTTTTCTTAATTATTGAAAAACATGAATGATATCTTAGCAACATGACAGTTCATGTTTGCAGAGTTTGAGATCACAAGTAAAGTATTGCTAAAAATTAATAATGGGTGTCTATGTGCAGTGCGATACTTGGGTATAATTACATTTTCTACATCATAAAGTAATAAAGCAACTAGGAAATAGCTATTTGAAAATTCTGTCTTCTAATTGTTTTAGGTTAAAATCTAAATCCTTAAACCTCAGAGATCAAGTTGACAGGCATCTCTTTAAATATGCCTCTAAAACAGCCATTTCAATGACAAGACCTGTCAAAATTTAAGAATTGAGGCCATATAACTAGTCACATGTAATTACGGTATAATTTTAAACAGTCTTCCAATGTTTGATATATATTTAATTGTAGTTAGAGTTTTTCTGCCTGGCCCAGTCAGGACAAATCTCTCTTACCCGCCAGTCCCACAGTCGCTCAGACCCAACCAAGAAAGCACACAGAAACTTACACTGTTTTTAAACTGTATGGCTGTGGCAGGCTTCTTGTTATCTACTTTTTCTATCTTAAATTAACCCATTTCTGCTTATCTATACTTTGCCACATGGCTTTTGGCTTACCAGTGTCTTTACATGTTGTTTCTCATGGCGGCGGCTGGCAGTGTCTCTCTCCAACCTTCTACTTTCCAGAATCCTCTTCTCTCTTGTCCTGCCTATACTTCCTGCCTGGCCACTGGCCAATCAGAACCTAGCCCTGTGGGCTAAAAACAGATGCCCCAACTTTACAAAGGAACATTAGGTGACTGTCCAGGCTGCCAGCTGTCTCTGTCTACTCTTGCAAGACTCCTAAAAAATGCTTACATCCTTCTCCTGGTTCTCAGGTAATATTATATCCTTCTGAGGTCTTTGATGTGGTTGAAGACTAGATACTTATAATTTCCTCAGTTATGATAAAAGATACGTTAGATATAAAACCTTAGACTCATAAATATAAGATAGATAGGATATCTTCTTTAATATTGTAACTGTAATTCTTGCTTGATAATTGTTTTGTTATATGTAATTGTACTATGTAAAAGTTAAAACCTTCCTTAAAAAAAAGAAAAGGGGAAGTGCTGTGGATATCGCTCTGTGTAAATAAAGTTCTGATTGGCCAGTGGCCAGGCAGGAAGTATAGGCGGGACAAGAGAGAAGAGGATTCTGGAAAGTAGAAGGTTGGAGAGAGACACTGCCAGCCGCCACCATGAGAAACAACATGTAAAGACACTGGTAAGCCAAAAGCCATGTGGCAAAGTATAGATAAGCAGAAATGGGTTAATTTAAGATAGAAAAAGTAGATAACAAGAAGCCTGCCACAGCCATACAGTTTAAAAACAGTGTAAGTTTCTGTGTGCTTTCTTGGTTGGGTCTGAGCGACTGTGGGACTGGCGGGTAAGAGAGATTTGTCCTGACTGGGCCAGGCAGAAAAACTCTAACTACATTTAATGCTTTAGCCCTCCCTAAATTAAAAAGACAAAGAATGACAACATTTTCAAGTTGGCAGTCCTTTAACATTTTTAAAATATACAGACTGTCATCCTTAAATAAGCTTTCAACAATTGTTAAATAATCTAAAATGTTTGAACCAAAGCATGCAAGAGCAAATATTTTTTGGGCAGAAATCTTTTAAATCTAGTGGGAAAACTACCAATACCTGACATCTGCCCTAAGAAATAAAAGGACAAGTAAAACTGTAGCAAAATTTGCACCCATTTTTTTACTTCTCCAACATGCTGGAATGAACAAGGCTACCATTGAGAACTTAGAGCATTACTACACCTTCCCCTACTTGCCAATGGTAAATAGTGTAATGGATTTGTACTCAAGGAAGAGAACTAATTTTTGAGGGAATTTATAACATCACCTTTAAAGGCAGGATATGAACACGAAAAATCTGTACTTTGAAAATGAAAGAATAATTTTTATTTCTGTGTTACTAAAATGTAATGGCAAAGACTAAAATCTTATCTCTGTTAAAACCATAGCTTGTTATTTTGTAGCATATATGTAAAAAAAGTCCATTTGCATTTCCTCAATCTGACCAAAGACACTAAATGTTAATATGCTCACATGCATAAAAGCACATACAGAGAGAGAGAGGTAGAGAGAGGGGGGTGGGTGGGGGAGAGAGGTCTCTATCAGGACAATATGAAATCAGATATTTTTGTGAACATTAAACATGAGTAAAACTTCTCCTGAGATGCATTCTATCTGTCCCCAACTGACAGTATTCTTTGCTCTAAAATCACATATGTCTAGTGTGAACAACCTGCCCACTGCACTCTGTAAAGAGCAATCACCCAGAGTTGATATTTGGAACCTAGTCTCCCTCTCTACTCATCTCTCCTCATTCCCTGCAGCCCCTGTCCTCTGGCCATCCTGGCCCACTGCTCTTCAGCCAACTTACAGAGATAGCATCTGTGCCTCTGCTCAGGTTGCCGGCATTAACACTGAAAGAGGACAGAGCAGAAGCAAGTCTTCCTGAAATCAATGTGACAGCCCTAAGGTTCACTTATAAAAACCCTGACATTTTAAACTTAGGAGAGTTCAGCGGCTGGACAGAGATATGAATTTTGTCATTTTTTTTTGAGGCCACGTAACAAAGAGAAGAAAGAAAGGGAGAAGAGAGTGGCATGGCAAATGAGAAAATTGAAGGCTGAGAAATCTTGATTGGACACATTCTCAAGGACTAACTGAATATGTAAAGAGACATTTATAGTTCAATATTTTCCTGGGTGAAAAGAAGAAAAATATCTCTTAGACTTAATCAAATGTGCCTAAACAGTGATAATTCTTGATATTAAATTTCATTAATATTGAAAAGACACGCATTTCATCCTTCCCAAATGTATTCGAGGTTAATTTAGATTTAGTGTATTCATTACATGTTCTATTTACTTAAGTCTCTGTAAATAAGACTTGTTTTAATTTGAGATGCTGACATTGTTTAATGTGATGTTTCAAGGTACAGAAGGAAGGTCTCCCCAGTGAGGAAAAAAAAATCCCTCTGAAACAGAGCCCAAAACAGCACTTAATACTAATCTTGTCTCTCACTAAATTTACCTCGGAGACATTCTACAAACTCATTTTTGCTACCTGTGTTCAAGTGGAAATCAAATATTACAGATACAATGGAAGAACTCTGCTATCTCCAAAGTAATAATTTTGCAATAAGGTATGCATACTGGGAAAGCTTTGAGTGTTTTAAAGTGCTTATTTTTTATAACTGCAAAGCAATTATACCCACGGTTATAAAGGAATCCTTTTCTGCTGTAACCAAGCTGTACCAGATTTGAATAGTATTGAATATAAAGCTATGGAAGAGCTATAGAGCACCATGTCCATAGGAGGACCGAATGTAAGGCACCGTGCTTCTCTCATTAGCAGCAATTAATTTATGCTTTGAAATATAAGATTCCAAAAGCCACAGTTCAGAATACAGTGCAAAGTCTTATTTAAATGAGACATACAGTGTAAGAAGAAATCAACAGCCTTGGAACCCAGTCTACAACTCTTGCATGAGGAAACTCTGCAGTTGTGAGTGGTAAAAATATAGAGCAGAATTCAGTGCCTCCCCAGGTGGGCAGATGTTTGGAATGTTAACTCTACCACTACTCGTTGAAACACTCAACTTTAGAATATTAAAAGTAAAATTAATACACGGTCAAATAAGGACACCAAAACAAAGCTGATTTAAAAGAAAAGTTTGAAAAAAGTGCCAGCATCATTAGCCAGTAGTGAAATATAAAATAAATCCATATTGATACTTATTTTACTTTACAATTACCAAATGTACATAATTAAACACAAAATATAGTAACAAAGACTGACAAGGATGAGGAGATATTGACAGTCTCATCCATAACTGGTAAGATTAAAATAGTGTGGCAGCCTTCGAAAATGAAAGGTTAAATGGAATGGTGAAATGACCTTGTATTAGTTAGGGTTATTGATTGCAGGAAGAAATCGGAGCAATGTCAAAGGCAGAAAGGAGCCCAGGAAGGAAAATTTCATAGTACCCCAACAAGGCTAAAGAAAGACCAGAGAAACCATGGCAAGAAGCCAGAAGACAGGAGATGTGCATGCAGTGCAGGATAGTCCAGTCGGTTCCTCTGGGGAATCTGATAGCAAAGCTAACACCATTAAAAAAAAAAAAAGTGGAATTTTTGGAATAAAAGCCAGTCTTAGGGGAGAAATTGTAGAGTTGAAATTCCATGCTTTATAGAGTGAATTCTAATTGGTCTTAATAATAAAAACCAGAATCAGATATCAAGGTGAAAGCTGGAAGATCAGAGAAGCAGAGCAGCCAGCCCCTAGAAAGACTTCTTACCTCTAGGAATCCTCAGACTGAAAGGGCCAAGCTCTTATCTGTCTCTACCCCACCTTATCACTTCCTCTGTCCACCCAGCCATATCATTTCCTGTTCCTGCCTCCCAAATGCTGGTATTAAAGGCCAAAGGCATGTGCTTCCTAGGTACTGGGATCAAGGCATGAGATCCCAAACGCTGGGATTAAAGGTGGGTGCCACCTGCCTGGTCTCAAGTGGCTAGCTCTGCATTTTGGTCTCTAGGCAAGCTTTATTTGTTAGAGCACAAAGAAAATATCACAAAGAAAATATTTTCTTTACTATATTGGTTTGAAGTGATAGCATTTAAGCCCTACGTGCCCCTCAGTAATCCACATTATAGGTGGTTTAAGCATCTCTGCATATCCAGCTAGGACATTATTAATTATTTTGTGTGTGATAAGCTTATTTCTAGAACTATTCTACATGTGAACTTGCCTTTTATTCTCTATCAACAATTGAAAGACAATGAACAATGTTAATCTTGAATAGGCTAAGACTCGGGGAAACAAATGTGGTCAGTTAGTAAGAAGTGTGAGTGGGGCTAGGGAGTGACTCAGTATGTAAATACTGGCTGTGCCTGCATGAGGACCTTGAATTTAAACTCCACTAAACCATGAGGGTGGAGAAAAAGCTCTTGGAATCCTCCTAGCACCAAGGGGGATCCCTGGGTTTTGCTGGACTACCATTCTAGTGAAATGAGCACACTTCAGGTCAGTGAGAAAACACTGTGTCAGAAATTAAGACATCTCACATCAACCTGTGGACTCAATACTAAAATGCATCCATGTGCACTTGCACTTACATGCATAAGACATGCACACACACACACACACACACACACACACACACACACAGAGAGAGAGAGAGAGAGAGAGAGAGAGAGAGAGAGAGAGAGAGAGAGAGAGAGGAAATAGTGTTTTCCAAATTCCCTATACATTATCTTTTTAGCACTAGAAAAGCCGGTGCTGTCAAACATCACTATGCTCAGTATTTGATAATTGTGAGTCAACAATTCTGGGATCTTGTACAGCTCTCCAATCCATAGAACACTTTTGCCACTGAAGTTCATCTCAGACATTATTTATGCCATGGGGAATTTCACCTTTCCCCTGGAATGTTTCACAGGCTGTCATTTCTGTTAGCAATAATGAATCTGAAATCTCAGCTCTAATGTGAGACCAAGGACCCGGATTCTTGTTAAATACCAAGCGAGAAGAAAACACTCTGTTTTTCATAAACTTCCTCCTGAACATCATCCAGTCACTCATGATAGGAAGCGTGCTTTATGTAGACCAAGCCCTTTCATTAATGACAGAAGTGCAGGTCTGCTGCTGTCACTGCTCACTCCTGGACACACATCAGGCATTGTGGAAGGAAATCACAACCACCCAAGGAGCACCTGCTGGGTGAACACATAGGCAAGAATCATGAAATGGAAGTTGTTAGTGAGATTTACTCTCCAGGATCTTCTTGAAAATTCACTTCCACTTTCAGAGGTTATGAAATAGGTTCCTCTTGGGTTCCATGACTTCATAGCCTACTACTCTGCTCATTTTGTTTTTTTCTTTCTTAATCCTTATGGTATTCAGTGAGAAATGATGAGAATCATGGACCTAAAAGGAGAGCCTATGACAACCCCTTTGTAATGCTGAGAAGCAGGTGGTCTTCAGCTGTACCTGACAGAGTGATAGCAGCTTTTGCAAATTCACAGGAGAACTGGAGCTGCCATTGACTCTGTCTAAGAGATAATAGCATCAGACAACTGATTCCAACTAAACTATAAGCCGGGAGCCTTTGGTGGGGATGGCCATGCACATGTGACTGACATAAGCTCATTTTGAATATTATGTATAAAATGACTTCATTGATGAAAGGATCTTATGGAAGAACAGTGCAAAGCAATTTTATTACCATCAAAGTCTCCAGAATGTTTCCTTTGTTGAAAGACTTTGTGAATCTTAAGAACAAGACACACGGCCAGAGAAGCGGATGGCTAACTGCAGATCTTCATCTCTCCCTACTCTCCTCTAGATCTGATCCACCAGTCTCATTCCCAGCTTTGTAGTAGACCATATGCTAGCCCCTGCCCTGTTTCCTGGCTCCATTTCCACTAGATCACACAGATCTTCTCCTCCAAGCTTCCACCCAACTCATACTGTTATCTCAGCCCCAACTGCAGCAGGCACTCTCTGGAAAACCCCCATCCAAGCCAGTCAGAGAAGTGAATACACCCAGGGAAGCGGATAGGCTAGCTTCGGATCTTCCCTCTCCCTCTCTCTTCCAAATCCAGCGCTCCAGTCTCATTGACAGCTCTGTAGCAGACTACATGTTATAGCATCTTCTCCCTCTCTGGTCCCATCTGCAAGGGAGTTAGCACATCCTGGTGGAACACTTTGATGTCCTCCCTCTTGTGGACAACCCCATGCAACCACCATCCTAGCCCATTCTTAAGTGTTAGCTCCCAATACACAGGAACATATTTTACCTGGAAACCCCAGTGGCCACACCTGTCAGGAACTTAGAAGCACTTCCTACCAGGCAATATACAGCCACTACACTCTCTTATGGACCACACAGGGCAACAGAAACCAAGGAACAAAACACCCACCCAACAAAGACAAAACCGGGTATCAGCATCTAGAATTATAATCATCCCAAACTCAGATGCCTAGAGCCAGTATAACACAAGCAGTAACAGCCAGGACAGTATGTCCTCACGAGAGCCCAGCAACCCTACCATAACAGGCTCTGAGTATTGCAACATAGCTGAAACACACACACACACACACACACACACACACACACACACACACACACACACACACAGAGAGAGAGAGAGAGAGAGAGTGTTAAAATAGTTTTATAAATATTATAGAGGTTGTTAAAGAAGAAATGAATAAACCCCTTTAAAATAATTTATGAAAACACAAATGGAAATAAATTCAATAAAAAAATTCAAATTGAAGGAAATCTGAAATGAAAAATTTAGGAACTGGAATGGGAACATCAGAGACACGCTTCATCAACAGATTATGAAAGAATCGAGTGATTATCAGGCACTGAAGACACAATAGAAGAAATGGATATCTCAGTCAAAGAAAATGTTAAATCTAAAACAATCCTTGCATAAAACATCTAGGAAATATTAGACAGTATAAAGACAAAATCTAAGAAAAATAGGAATAGAGGAAAAGAAACCCAGGTCAAAGGCACAGAAAATATTTTGGACAAAATCATAGAAAATTTCCCCAACCTAAAGAGAAAGATACCTTTCAATGTACAAAATCATACAGACTATCCAACAGACTGGTCCAGACAAGAAATTCCCCTCTGCACATATACCATAATCATACAGAACAAAGAAAGAATATTTAAAGCTGCAAGGTAAAAAGACTGAGTACCATACAAAAGCAGACCTATTAGATTTACAACTGACTTATCAATGGAGACTCTAAAAGCCAGAAGGACCTGGCAGGTCTTCTGTAGACTCTAAGAGATCACAGTTGCCATCACAGGCTATGATATCCAGTAAAATTTTCAATCACAATAAATAGGGAAATAAAGAAAATGAAAAGGGGAATATAACAAAAGATACCAAGGAAATCCAGAGAATCCTAAGGACATACATTAAAAATATGTACTTGACCAAATTGGAAAATCTAAATGAAATGGATAATTTTCTAAACACATACCATTTATCTCTGTTAAATCAAGATCAGATAAGCAACTTCATCATACATATAAGACCTAGTAAAATAGAAGCCATAATTAAAGTCTACCAATAAAATAAATCCTAGGGAGAAATGGTTAGAGCACAGAATTCTACTAGGCTTAACAAAAGAACTAATATCATTACTGCTTAAATAGTCAACAAAACAGAAACAGAAGGAACATTGTTCAATTTGTTTTTCATGGCCACAGTTACCTGATACCCAAACTGTGTAAAGACCTAATAAAGAAAAGGACTTACAGTCCAATTTCTCTTATAAACACAGATGCAAATGATTTCAACTAAACACTGCAGAATAAATGCAAGAAAATATCAAGAATTTCATCCATTATGATCAAGAATTCATTCCAGAGATGCAGGAATAGTTCAACATTAATAAATTGATAAATGTAATCCACCATATAAACAAAATGAAAGACAAAAACCATAGGATCATCTTATTAGATCTAGAAAAGGCCTTTGGGAAAAGTCACATACCCTTCATGATAAAAGTCTTGGAGAGATTAGGGGAATAAAAAGGGAATACTACAACATCATAAAAACATTTTACAGCAAGCCCATAGCGCCATCAACTTAAATTGAGAGAAACTCAAAGCAGTTCCACTAAAAGACAAGATTGTCCACTCTCTCCATACTGATCAATATAGTACTTGAAGTCTTAACTACAGCAATAAGGCAACTGAAGGAGATAAGGGGGATACAAATTAGAAAGGAAAAAGTCAAAGTTCTTGTAGATGATATGATAGTATACATAAATAACTCTAAAAATTCCACAAGGAAACTCCTACAGCCGATAAACACTTTTAACAATGGATCTGAATCCAAAATTAACTCACAAAAATCAGTAGCATTATTTACTTATCTACAAATGACAAAAGTAATGATAAACCAGGAAAACATCACCATTCATAATAGCCTTAAATAATATAAAAATATCTTGGGTTAACTTTAATCAAGTAAGTGAAAGACTTGTTAGTAAAATCCTTAAGACACTGAAGAAAGAAATTGAAGAAAAGATGGAAAAATCTTCCATGCTCATGAACTGATAGGATTAATATAGTAAAATGGTCATCCTACCAAAAGCAATCTACGATCTATACATTTAATGCAATCCCCATCAAAATTCCAACAAAATTCTTCATAGATCTTGAAAGACCAATGTTTAGCTTCATATGGGAACATGAAAAACTCCTGATAGCTATAACAACCCCAAATATTCAAAGAATTGCTGGAGAATTCCTGATGACTTAAAATTCTACTATAGAATAATCATAAGAAAAACAGTTTGGTATTGGTACAAAAAAAGACATGTCAATCAATGGAATCAAACTGAACACCCGCACACCTGGAAGTACTTCTGTTTTTAATAAAAAAGACAGAAATACACATTGGAAAAAGATACCATCTTCAATAAATGGTGCTGGTCAAACTGGATGTCTGAATATAGAAGAATCCACTTATCAATCTATCAAAAACTCAACTCCAAGTGAATCAAAGTTCTCAATATAAAACCAGATACAGTGAACCTCACAGAAGAGAAATTAAGAAATATCTCTGAACTCATTGGCCCAGGCAAAGACTTCCTGAATTTAATACCAAAAACACACAGACACTAAGATCAACAATTAATAAATGGGACCTCATGAAACTTAAAAGCTTTGTAAGGCAAAGGACACTATCATTCAGACAAAGCAACATCCTACAGAATTGGAAGATTTTTCACCAACTAATATCCTATAGAGAGTTAATACCCAAAATATATACAGAACTCAGAAAAGTAGATATGCTCAGCATACTTTGACCTCAGGGAAATAGAAATCAAAACCACTTTGAAATTTCATATAACACTTATCAGCATGGCTAAGATAAATAATAAAACAAGTGACAGTTAATGCTCATGAGGATGTGGAGTAAAAGGAACACTCCTCCATTGCTGGTGGGAGAGTAAAGGCACTATGGAAATCAGTGTGTGTGGCAGCTCCTTGGGAAGATGATAATCAATTCACTTCAAGACCCTATTCCACTTTTAGTCCATATGCCCCAAGGATGTTTCATCCTACCCCAAAGACACTTGTTCAATCATGTTTATTGCTGCTCTATTCATAATAGCCAGAAACTGGAAACAACCTTGATGTCCCTCAACAGATAAATGGATAAGGAAAATGTGGTACATGTATACAATGGAATATTACTGAGCTGTTAATAATGAAATCATAAAATTTGTAGGTAAATTGATGAAAGTAGAAAAACATCATAGAGTTAGGTAACACAGTCCCAGAAAGACAAATATGGTATGTATTTGCTTGTAAGTGGCTCTTAGCTATTAAGTCAATGATAACCAAACTGCAATTTGCAAAGCCATGGAATTTAGGTATTGGGTAGGGCATGGTAGGGGCTGGATAGATAGGGGCTAGATCTCCTTATGAATGGGAAATTGAATAGATATTTATGGATGGATGCCAAAACTATGGACTGCTCTCCATAAACCCTCTACAAACCCACTGCTGAAGGCAACATCTAGACAACTCATGGAACATAGAGAGGTCGATCTGGTGCCTACATAGACTCTTTGCCTCTGCACTTTTCTGAAAACATGAGAGACAAATTTAAGACACCTGTCTAATCCAGTAAACATCTGATCTCTCTCTCTCTGTCTCTCTGTCTCTCTCTCTCTCTCTCTCTCTCTCTCTCTCTCTCTCTCTCTCTCTGTATATGAGTGTGTGTATGTGTGTATGTGTGTGTGTGTTAATGATCACCAAACAAAACCAAAGTTGTGTTGTACAATTTAGTTCAATGCTTTCTAATCAGGCCTACACTGGGGGTTTCATTATCCTTACTTCCAACCCACCATTAATGGTAGCCACGTCCTCTTCTTCCTATTGGCTACCGCTGCAAGCAAGCCAATGTAAAGAAATATTTTTTTTTTTTATTGAGAGATTTTCTATTCATTTTACATACCAACCACAGCTTCTCCTGTCCTCCTTCCTCCTGCCCCCCCCCCAAGCCTTTCCTGCCAATCCCCCCATTCCCACCTCCTCCAAGGTAAGGTCTCCCATGAGGAGTCAGTAGAACCTGGTACATTCAGCTGAGGCAGGACCAAGCCCCTCCTCCCTGCATCAAGGCTGTGCAAAGTGTCACACCATAGGCACTAGGCTCTTCCTTCAATAGCTCAGTTGGTAGAGCTGAGAACTGTATGTTGGCATGGTAAAAAAAAATAATTTTATAAAATGTGTCTTACATCTTTAATCTTTAAAAAATAACATATAATAGATTAATAGTTTTTTTAGACTACTACAAAGGAAGAGGACTGTGCAGCAACTGGATTACTATATGTAGTCAGAAATACATTATAGTTTAATTTTTATATTTTGATCATATTCTTTCCCTCCTGCAGTTCTTCCCACATACTTCCTCAGAAATACAGTTTTAACATCACACATTCTAAATAAAATTGAACTCATTTAAAAAGCAGATATTTTAATTGTACATATATACATACATAGGCATATATGTATGTTATATTGATTTTTATACGCTAGCCATAGCTAGTCCTCCTAGCCTCTACAATTCTCAGTGGAATTTTTCATTCCTGAATATTCAACAATAGGGAGCCAAGAAACCCATACATATCCATATTTGTATTCATAAAGATGTGGCAAACTAAGCATCTAATATTTGTCATCTTTTGTTACAAATGAACAACTCTACTCATTTTCTGGAAATCTCATGAAATTCATTCTAGGCAGAAATTGATTTCAATATTTTATTGGATGGCAGAATAATGAATTTATTGACCTCTTGAAAACACTTGTGACCATTTGCCACTTTCAACTCTCCATTATGGCTCCTTAACCTCCTTAGAATTCAGCACAACTAGGAGACCTCCGATCAAGGACTAACAGAGAAAGCCCAAGCAGCAAAGCCTTTTTATTTGTCTTTCAGAATTTATCAGTATGTTCCACTAGATAAAGTAGAATACCTGTTGAATTATGTATCCCCTTGAGTTGTGTCATCTCTCTGGGGATCCATGTACAATACATGTTTAAATATGTGAATAAAAATTTAGCAAACGTTATGTGTTCTGAAAGTATAATAGGTGTGCCAAATCAGATACGATTTAATGTTTTAATGTCTGGCCGGTAATTCAAGGAACAAAATACTGGATGTAATTATCAACAAAAGTGGTGAAAGATAAATGTCTTGCCGCCCTCCCTTTTTTAATAACTCACTGCGTCCAGTGGGTACTGTGCACATACATGCACGTGGGTGTGGCAGCCATACCACTTAAGGTAAAGGGCATGAAAGTGGGAAGGGGATTTGTTAAGGGATGGGGTAGGGCCAGAGGAGAGAGATAGGCAAAGATATGAACAGTATGCATGGTCTAGATTATATACGTTAAAATGTCCAAGAGTAAACTCAACACATTCTTAAAAGAACAAAAGGTAATAAAACCCCATAAAGTCATGTCAGAATGTCATGAATCTCATCAGCATGGAAGAGACTCAGATACCAGAATTTAACAAAAGAGACTTTGGCTGTTGGCTTGCACATACAGTGTTTGATTTCACTTAAGATTCTCAGGGGAAGTAATCGTATGGAGTCTCCCCTCAAAATCCATAGAAGATGGATTCAGTGACATGAATTTAATATAAAATCATCATTTACTCCCTCATTGTATAGTATTTGCATGTAATGTATAGGCATATTCTTAAATGTGTTACATTATCTCTCAAGTATTTTTAATATAATGTACAGTGGAAACACTAGGTGATTACTTGCTATATTTTACCTTTTTGAAGGTTGTGACCAAAAATATCTGGACATGTTCAGAAAAAGACTAATTTTTTTTTACATGCTTGGTTGAATCTGTAGCTATGAAACCAATGAATATAGATGTGCAGCCATAATACTCATATTGAAGACTAGTCATATATAGTCCCAGAACAGTAGAAAAGAGACAAAAACTTGCCATATCAAACTAGGATTACCTACATGATGCAAAAACGGGGAGGAGTGAAACATAATTTGCCATGTCCTAGCAAGGCTGCAAGAACTGAACTAAATAGGGTGGTGACGGGATGAAGAAAGGACAAACAAACACTCAGAGGCAAAGAGGAAAGCTGGGATTGGTTGGTGTGGACTCTCAGATGGTGACACCCCTGTACCCTAGGAATTCAGAGTGTTTATTATATAGAGTAGAACATGGGGGCACGATTTAGTGTGTACAGCTGAACTGAGAAGGCAGGTTTAGCTAACCCAGGTAGAAGCAGTCTCTATTTTGGAGCAGTCTTCTGTTCACCAATATCTGGGCAGAGAAAGCTACAGTGGACATTTTCTGCACACACTGTGAACACTCACTCAGACTATGAGAGAAATATTAGCCACATTCTGGAGCCTAGACTGGAAAAGGCTTTGTGATTTCCCACAGGTCTAAGGCATTAGAGTCCTTGACATGGCAGCACCATGTCAATGAATGCATATTTGTTTGTTCACTCCCTATAATAATCTAGTTCTTTAGCCCTGTCAACCACTGTAGTCATTAGGATTTTGCCTTCCCTTGGAACAGCATATGAGTCAGAACTACAACATATACAGTGTACCTGGTCAGGATAGAGACAAACAGCTTGAAGAATACCCAAAAGACTAACTGTGACTGCTTCCCAAAAAACAGCTGTGAATGTGTTGGTTGTAGAATGAGAAACACTTTCAGCCACAGTGATGTTGGTTCTAATAGCTACTTGTGTGTTATTTGCAGTAGAGGCATGGATCATCACACAGTGAGCAGAGCAAAGACTAAGCTGGGGTGTGGTTGTATCCAAGTCCCCTCTTGATTAGGAGTAGGATTAGGAAAGAAGTTCTACACATAGATAACATTATAAAGTTAGATATATGGCATTGTACCTTATTGGAAAATATTCATGTATCTTATAAAAGTATTGAGAGTGAATATATACTAAAACATCCTATGATCACCCAGGAGGTGACAACTATGTTCTATCAAAGTTAGTGAATAACTTATTCTTCCTCTAATGTTACTTTCACGTCCTCACTCAACCCCTGCATAATGCAAAATATTGCAGTCTTACATGTTCCTCTGTTCTAAGCACACTCTTCTCAGCCACCTGGATGATGGATCTAAACCAACTCCAGAAAGAGAAGATCATATCTCTGGAATACTCTACATACTTTGTAATATGTGCAAATATATTTAAACATATATTTTAAAATGTATCCAAAAAAGTAGAATGAAGTTTTGTTTTTCATACCTATCTTTTTGTATCTATCATTTTCTGACACAATGATAATTTTGACTGACTAATGAATAACTGGTTTATTAGTAATTAGAAAATATAAGTGCTAATACATTACTGGATGATGGTAGAATAGAGACTTTCTTCAGTTAACTCATTAGTCTAATGACTAATGGCATTATATATTTCCTTTTGTTATTATCATACATATATATTTGGCAAGGCATCTGCTTATTTGTATATGTACAAAAGTTGCCAACACTGAATAATCTTTTTAAAAATCAAAGAAAAATGAAATGATTTTATACGTTGTCCAGATTCTCTTTATTTGAGAATATTAGGATTATATAAAATGTAAGGAGATTTTATTTGAAGTCACACTTGGGTTATAAGAATGATTTGACAATATCCTGGTTACTCAGTACATGGATGCAGGGATGAATAATTATGTTGATGTTTGTAATATTAACAGGAGTAGAACAATGCTAATTCTATTTGGATGAAATAATTCTTTTCAAGAAAAAAAACATCAAATTAAGAGAAGAATATCATGAATTTGAAAAGAAGGCCTACAAATCAAGGATAGATTTTTGTATAAGAGAATAAAAGACAATTATGCCATATCTTACTTTGCAAGAGATGTGTCTGTAGGCACTGGAGAACCCTTAAGCAGGAAACTGATATAATTATAGATGTGATTTAACTACAACATAATGAAAGTAGAAGTTGTGTATGTGGGGGCCAGGGTAGGTTCTTACAGAGAATCAGGACCTGGGACTTGAGATTATCCCATAAAAGTCCAGGATGCACTCATTTATGAAACAGATACAAGGTAGAAAATCCACAGGAGAGATTCTAGTGGATTGATAGAAGAATGAGCCAAATGAAGACACACCCTGAAAATAAATGTAATCAACCTAAAAAGAACAGAGAGGTCGTAAGTGCCTTTGAGAAGAACTTAAAAAAGTGGTGCTAAAAAGTCAGATTCTGAAGACTGAAGGCTCAGAGCAGATGCTAGAAGCAAGGCCTGAGTGTGAGGAAGTCAAAAGGATACTTGCTTGAAAGAAAGACCAGAGAGCAAGGGATAGGGCACATGTCCATGAATTTGGTAGAAGGTTGGTTATAGCTCAGGGCAGATGAAATGGCCATTCAGGAGTCATTAAAATGTGACAAGGAAAGGAAGATCAGACCTGGGCCCTAAGCAACATGGAAAGGGCAAAAATCAGGAAAGAGATGACTCCAGAAAATGAGTCCAAATGACTCTCTGAGTCTCAGAGCCTGAGAAAGAAAATGATAATGTGTGTTACCTCACATTCTGGTCTGTGAAAATGGAGGAGTTCAGGTTGGAGAGCAATGCATGGGGCTCTGAAGTCTTTTGAGGTGAGTTGAATCAGTTATATGTTCCCGACTGACAAATTCCTCTTTCCAGGGTGTTCACACAGTGGGGCTAAGACACCAACCATGGACTCTTCAGGATATGGCCACTTATTTCCCAGCTCTCTTTATTTTAGTTTCTTGTTTTTAAACCAAATGCAATATTTACAACACATTTCAATGTATTTCTTTTTGAAATTAAATATTTAAATATTCTAGCTGTTCTGTCATTAAATATTAAATAATGTCTCTTGGCCTTCTCTGTCTGCTTGTTTAACATCTCCAGAATCAAGCAAATACAGAGCAACATTATTCCAAAATATGTCCATTTTAAACATGTAGACTTTTCTCATCAATTTGCATAAGATTCATAGGTCTTCATGATTATAAAATATCTAGACATGATTTAACATGTATTCTTAAATATTAACCCATTTATACAAGAGACTTAGGCATCAGAGGATGTACATAGACTTGGATTATCTTATTTACTATTCCTGTTGCTGTTATAAAATACTTAGACACAGCAAAATAGCAAAATAAAGGAGCCAGAGTTAATCTGGCTCAGAGTTTAAGGATACAGGTTAATATGACTAGGAAGGCAGAAACTGAAAGCAGCTAGTCACATCGCATGCACAGTCAAGAAGCATCAAATGTTGAATACTTGCTGCTGCATCTCCCTTGATAAATTTCAGGGTCCAAGCCAGGAGATAGCACCACCCACAGTGGGCAGTATTCCCAGTTTCAATCAATGCAATAAAAATAATCATCCACAAGCATGACAACATACTTGTCTCCCAGGTAATTCTTGATTCTGTCAAGTTGACAATTAGCACTCATGGTCATCCTGAAAGATGTCTGTCTTTGGGTTTTTATTGTTATGAAGAGACACCATGACCGTGGCAACTCTTATATAGAGAACATTTAATTGAGGTGGCTCCCTTACAGTTTCAGAGGTTCAGTCCATTATTGTCATGACATGATGAGGAGAATGACTACATGCAGGCAGATGTGCTGCTGGAGCTGAGAGTACTACATCCTGCAGGCAATGGGAAGTCAACTGACTGTCACACTGAGGGACACTTGAGCAAAAGAGACCCCAAAGACTGCCTCCACAGTGACTTACTTCCTCTAACAAGGCCATATCTCCTAATAGTGCCACTCTCTTTGGGGGGCCATTTTCTTTCAAACTGCCACAATGTCCAAATAAGAACAGAGGTCAACTAACCCAATTATCAGTGTATCAAATCTACTTCCTGAAATGGAAATTCAACTCTACCCTATTCATGAATGGAATAATTCTCTTGTAAGATGGGAGCCATTAAATATGTAATTTTAAGATATGGTGATTTTTTTTAACACCAAAGAATATCTGAACTTCAAATCTCAGAGAAAGGTTTTATTTCCAAATTCTCCCTACAGACTTTCTTGTCACTTCTCTTAAAAAACTAATTAAAATTTGGGGAAGAATCTATTTTAAAAATCTAATTTGACTTATTGCTTGTAAAAATCTGATAAAAGACCAATTCACCTGGGGAGTATTACTTTAGCATACTCTTCATGTCTTTAGAGATTCACCATTAATGACACTGCTTTTAACTTTCATTGGATAGTGATATGAATACTGACTATACAGACTATCTGTGTTTTGGTCAAAATCTGCCCCAAATGAATATATTCACATAACAAATTTATGTTAAATTTTAGTTACTATGGGAAACCAGAGATATTACATTTCTCTATTATTAAATATATAAGGAAATTGGGCTATCCACTGCTTGTATTTATTTAAAATATACAATTTAATTAATTGTATTCCACATTTCTAGGACAAAGGCTTTTGTTGATGTTCTTAATTTCCATATAAGTTTTAATCTTTATTTCCTCCATAAAGCAGATTACAAATACCCCAAACTTGTACATTTAGGTTTTAATACATCCTAAAAAGCCAATTATAAAGGCCAGTGAGATGGCCCAGTGATAAAGGTGCTTGTTGTACAAGTCTGATGGTGTTCTTTGGATCCACAGAACCCACCAAACAACAGCAGCAAATCATGATGTGGAATGCTGCATCCTTTCTGCATGCTTATGGTAAGGTGGGTAGTAGAGACAGAACTGCAAAAATTAGAGCAGCTAGGTTGGATTCCATGGCATTGTAGAAGCAACAGGAAATACCTTGGCATAGAAAGTAGACAGAGCACCAACTTCTCAAAGTTGTCCTGACTTCTCCATGTGCACAGTACTACATTTGTGTGGGCATGTGTGCAAACATGCACAACCACAATAATAACGAGTTTTGAAAACAATGGTTAAAATGTTAATAAACACTAACTTGATGGAACTGTCCATCCACATGTAATGTGGCACTTGCCTTAGAATGATACTCCACCCAGTACTACATCTAGTTATTAGACAAAATAAAATTGGTCAAATAAGATAAAATACATTTTCAGCAAATCATACAGTAGAATAGAAAATGTAGTAAGTTATCAACAAAATTGTATACATTCTTAAGTCTCATGAAAAATCTTGGAAGTCTATAACATGCAGTAAAACATGGCATCACCTAGCTATCCTAAAGCAAGTTAAATCCAAGAAATCCAAGAAATTTGAATGTTGAAATTACCAAGTAAAATGAACACAAATTCCTGAAAATGGGAAATAGAAGCAAGAATAGTCAATCCACTGTTATATTTGCGTGAAGTAAAACAGGAAATTCAGGCAAAAATATAAAAAATAGAGAAAAAAAAAATTAAAGACAAGAAAAAGGAAAACTATCAGTCCCCCATACCTTGCTCCTAAAATACACACTTGCCAATTTTATTGATTTATTTAAATATGTGTCTATTCATTGATATATATATATTAACAAACAAATCCAAAAATAGTATCTTTTTTGGCAAATAGGGAATGAAGGACATTTGTTCATCTTTTACAGTCGGCATAGAAAGTTAGGTGTGGTGGGATCTAAATGAAACTCTAGGACTTAGGAGATGGAGGCAGGAGGTCCTAGACATTAAGATCAGCCTCAGCTATATATCAAGTTATAGCATAACCTGGATACCGGAGAGTGTATATGAAAAAAGACAAAATGAAGGTATATGTGCATGCATGATGGAATAAATAAATAATAAGTAAAAAGGTACATATATAGTTTCAATCAGAATGGTGATTTATTATTAGGTTTCACCAAACTTAATCTGGAATACATACCACTTTTACTTCCTTTCTTCTCTATTTCTAGGCTTGGCTCTCCTTGGGGGAGACACTTTGTCATTTCAGTGCCAAACATAATTTCCAAAGGTACAATGCCTGAGACCATAATCTCAAATGTTGAAATTCCTCCAAATCAAAATGCCCCAAATTTAAGCCCTGACTTACATCAATTCCCTAAAATTAAATTCTCAAACATTGAAATCTGGAAACTTAAAACTGGATAAACTATAATTATCATTAGTAAAACAAAATAGAACAAAACAAAATAAATTAAATTCAATATAGGAGAGTAAATGTTCTGGAGATAAACACACACACACACACACACACACACACACACACACACACACACGAATTTTCATGATAATTGCATCATGTTTAGGAAACCAATATCTCTTAACCTGCAGAGTATTGTCTTGCTGATTGCTCTGGGGTCGTTTCCAGAATATAATACATCATACAAGTAATGAAGTGTAGAAGATGTACCCTAGCTTTTAGCCAGTACCTTAAAATCAACCAGGGTCTTGGGCAGAATGCATAAGATGAACTGGTGTCTTTCTGAAGCTAAGGTAGTTTTCTTCTGGTCCCTTGAACATCAGAATGTCTGGTAGCATAAAACTCTAGGGCTTAGATCCCTATTTGATTTTAATTTGCCAAAAAAATTAGATTGTCTCCATATTCTTTCCTTCCTTCTTTCTTGCCTGTCTGCCTGCCTGCCTTCCTTCCTTTCTCTTTTTTTTTTTTAAGTTTTTGATAAAATATCCAATGGAAACAATTTACAAAAGATTTGCTTTTGTTACAGTTTGTTGGTATATACCCTCATGACAGGGAGGAAGCATCCTGATAGCAATTGTGAGGTAGCTGGTTGTTTGGGTGATAATTTGTTTGTGTTCTGACAAACATAGCTTGCTTGGAGTCAGAGGGTAGAGCTAGTCACTAGTTAACCATAGAGGTCTAGAGGTCTGTACAGAGAGGAAACAGGAAGTGATAAGGCAGGGCTGGGACAGGACCTTGGTCCTTTTAGTCTGAGGAGGTAAGAAATCACTGGTGGCTGCTCCTCTGCTTCTCTGATGCTTCAGGTTATTTCCCCGATATCTGACACCTGCTTTTTATTGATAAAACTAATTAGGTTCACACTTCAGCTGGTCACACTTTGTAGATAGGAAGTAAAATCCAACAAAGGCTTGTACTCAGTTTTCTTTCTCCTTTTGGTTCAGTTCAGGAACCCATCCCAGATAAGGATGCCTCCCAGATAAGGATGCCTCCCAGAGTATGGTGGGTCTTTCCACTTCAATTTGACCTAATTTAGAAACTCCCTCACCAAACTGTCATGTAGAGGATTTTAGTTCCTGTTAAATTGATAATCAGCCATCTCAAATGACTACATATCTACAGATATAAATCTGGATGCACACAATTAGTGATATGGACTTTTGCATTGTTTTCAAACCTACTTTTAACAAATACGTTGTTTCTGTTCATAGTTGTTATACTTGTGTTGTTATACCTGAGGGCTTAAGTTTGCAAAACTAGGATTGCTATTTATACTTACTTGTTTAAAGTGGTAATTATGCTGTTTTACTTTTAGAATGTTATAAAATAAATCCCCTTAATATGTAAATAAAGGTTTTTTTCAGTAATTTTAAATTATTTTCCAGAATTGTATTTTGGGAATTTTCATCTTTAGATATATTGATCCTTCAATATTTCAGCACTTGAGATATAGGACTCAGGATTATGTCATTCAAAATCATACCTCAAACCCATTTTAAATCTGACTTTCTTTACGGCCACAAATTAGGGGCCACTGGCCAGCAGCTAAGACACATATCAGTGGGCAGAGGGGACTGACTTTCTACTGTTCACCCTCAGAGCAGAGAAGAACAGTCTTAAATCACACTACCAATCCTTTCCTCAGGTCTCATTGAGGAATTTATTAACAGGATCTGTGAAAGTATCCATTGACAAGATTATAGGAATTCTGAAACTGTCAGACTAAACCTGGACCAATTTCTGAAATTTCATGGAAGTCAGCATTTCCTCAGCTACCTGAGAAATGTTCAGAAATGCTAAACATGTGATCAGCATCAAAAATCTGTTAGGAAAGACCACAGCAGGCTAGATCATGGTCAGCAAACAACATTTCACGTGTATCAACAGTATCTATTGTTGATATCTTTTCCCTTCAAGTAAATATTATAGAACATTTGCTATATTTCTGATACTCTAACATAAGATTAGGAAACACAAATGTATTAGCAGCAAAACAGTAAATGTGGTTAAGTATGTGTCTGGAAGTTCAGGAGATTTGAGTAAGCCAAGAAATTATCAAGTAAGAATATGGTATATTGAAGCACTCAGACTTAGATATAAATAGTGAGATTAGAATTCTGTGACCATGATTATGGTCAAGATGTTCTTGAAATTCAATAGACTTTAAAGGGGCCTTGATGGCTAAATAAGTAAACTAAAAAATAAAAATTAAACAAAATATGATGAATTTCAAAGCAAGCAGTCTCAAGGGCCAATGTCTATGAAACAACTGGGTAGTCAGCTTCAAAAAGCATCTTTAAAAAATTAACATCACATAAAATACTTTAATTAGCTTAATAGTTAAACAAATTGACCTTGATCATCATGCCTAAAGTGTAATGCCCCATCACACACGCACATAATACAAAATAGAATGAAACAAAAACACTCCCTAACCCAACCAGGAAAGTGGTCATTACATTTCCCCATTTTGTCATCCAACCCATATCCTTCTAGGTACTAACTACCTTTGAATATCACTTTGACTTTCCTCTATAAATTGTCAAGTTTAGGCAACTGCTGTTTGGCTCTTTCTAAACACATTTGAAATAGCTGGGCTTTACATTATTTTAGCTACTATAATATAGGAAATGCAAGATGAGGTATCTTCTGTTCCCAAAGATCCTAACATTCACATGCATCTCTTATTCATCATTCATAATGCACATAGAAGTACCAATTGCTTTATAACCTTCCTTAATCCTGGAGCAGGTTCTGAATTCTTATAGCTGTTGTGCACAGTTGATATATAAAGGCCTTGAATATTAAATATATTTGTTCTGATGCCTTTATGATTTTTTTAATGTTAGTTTATTTGTTTTCTTCTGCAATATAAATCCACATAATATTAGGTAATGTTAGCTGAGGTATTTATCTCTGCACTACCTTCTTTCCACACCTCAGTTTATGCCCAAGTAACCCATTCAGGCTGTAAATATTAGGTTGAAAGGAAAGAGCAACTGAAAGCTTCTGCTTCATATTCAAGTGTGCTTTTGATGAAACAGAAAGAGAACAGATTTGCATAATTTTGTGAGAAGGATCCTAGAGCATGGCCTTTGGCCTATTGGGATAATTAATAAGTGACAGAAAACCACAAGGATTGATGTTTTCTGAGAGAAGAATAGAAAAGCTTGTGTCTGGATGAAGATCACAATGACTGAATTGCTGAAGACACAATACATCTTAGCAATAGGGGCACAAAGACCCCAGGATGGAACTGAACCAAATGGCCCCTCACTAAGAACTAGCTTTCATGGTAGCAGAAGGTGCCAAAGAAGAAATGCAACCAATATCTGTATCCAGCTATGTCATGTATGAACCACATCAACACCAGCATGCCATGACAACCCTATGGGTGCAGTGACCTGCATCCCTTAGCAGTGACCAATAGCTTTGAAAATGGCTTCAAGAACCATTCAACAAGAGAAATAATGTGCCTGTTTTGTAAACCAGTAAAATCATGTGTATTGGTGGAGAATCTATATTCAACAATTTATTAAACCAGCATAATCCCTAACAACAATCTATGAACATTTGTCCTTATACTCAGAGATACCTGCAGTCTTCACCCCTCATCATGGAATCTTATCTTTGAAGCAGAAAGAAACCATTTACATACAGAAAAACTACAACCAGTCAACATGTAGTGTTGTGGAGCCCAGTCCCAGTGGATACATCTATAAAACACTCCTGCAATTAAGGATTAGGGTTATTGCGGAACAGGGGGCTGAAGGATTGTAATAGCCAGAGGATCAGGGAGCCTGCTGAGAGATTATGTTTCCTGGTAATATCGAAGCTACTCCCATAAAGTATCACCAACAACACTACCCAAACATGAGCTAAACAAAGATAATAACATCAATGAATATGCAAAATTGGATGGGAAAAAGTCCACAAGGCTTCAACCCTACAAAAAACACCTAAAAGCAGTCGAGGAAAGCTGGGAGTGGAAGAGATGGTCTTCTCCTGTAAGAGCCCACCAATTGTTTGTCCAGTGCCAAATTGTCAGCACTGTAGATTAGAATTAGTGGTGCTTCACCTAACTATCTGCCCATACTTAAGCACAATGATAAAAGGTAAATAGAACTATGTATTAGCATGTCTCTAAACAATTGAAGTTGAATTGCCTAATTATCCCCACAGTGGTGGAGAAAAGAGACTGAGACTTATATGTATATACCCTGCCTAAAGCATTCCTCCTCAGTTCAATTGATGAGAATGATAAGTTGTGTGTGAGTTTCTCTGACACTTGCCCTCTGTCCCCGGACTTGCAGGTTAAAGCCCTTATTCCGTATGGTTTCCTTGAGATTTGACTGAACTGTAAGTCATAAAGAAGGTGCATAACTATAAAAAGCTTTCTGGCTGCTGTGCAAGAAAGAACATTTTTGACACGTGGGAATGGCATGACTCAGACCTACAGGTTTTTCTAGATTCAAGGAGAAGCAGATGAGGAGGAAAGCAGTGCTGCTTCAGTAAGTATGTCACAGAAGCTGCCATTGAAGGAAATGTCATTTGAACTGTCAAGGAACTGGGTCCTTATTAGGAGTGCATAGATGATTTCCTTGTACAAGTGTGGGTAGTCTGGGGCACCACTCTCTTTAAGCTGAATGATGATGTAGCACAGTTTGAGGAAGATATTTCAACGGTGACCACAGAGAAGCATGGCAATTCAAATCTCGAGAGTTCAAGAATTCTTTGGTACTCTCCTGCTATCTTTAATAACCATGTCTTAAGGATCTCCTTGTGTATCAGACACTGAAAATCACTTCAAGTGCCTACAAGGAGAGAAGTGTTATCCTCCCAGCAGCCAGAGGATAATAAATGCAATGAAACAAGGGCCAGCCATCACTTTGCTTTTGAACCATTCACGGTAGCTTCCACTGAATTGGAGGTGGGAAACCTTGCAAACTCAGGTGCTGTCTGGAAAAAGAATAAATGGCTGGCAGACTGTGTAAGAGAAGAAACCACAAGAAAATTTGTGGCCCTTACAAATCTGAAAACTATTAGAAAGCAGAGTTTAGGCTTGACTCTTAAGTGAGGTCTTCATTGAGTGTCAGTAATATACATGTAACAGATCTAAGCAGAGACAAGAGGTAAAGCTGAACACAGATTTTAGCTTGTCTCTGTGAGGAAACTGAATCGAAGAAACCCTCTTTTGATAATGAAGCTACATTTTCAATAATTTTTTTTTATGATGCAGACAAGCTTGTTATGCAGGAAGTAATTTGGATTTTAGGTGAGAAGAGAACCATCTATCAAGCATAACGCCTGCACAGAGCCCCAGATAGTCTTCCTATAATTTTGATGACTGAAGTGGGTCCTGTGGGGTAGACATCTGAATTGAATGCTCTTGTGAAGATATATATTAGTGACCAATGCATGCAAAAAGCCACCCTGAAGCTTAGTGACTCAAAAGAACAATGGAATTGTTCCCCGTGGTTCTGAGGTTTGACAAGCTTCAGCTCTGTGGTTCATTTGGCTCATGTAGTACACTGTATGAATTTGACATGATGGAAATGTCCAAAGTGGCTTCTTCACACTGTTAGCAATTGGGATAAATCCTCTTGGAGTTCAACATACTGTTCACAATTGTGCCTGTTTGTGCAATATCTGATTATTCTCCTTACAGTTTGGTCATCTCACAGATCAGCAGTTGGGTTTCAAAATGGAAGGTGCCAAAGTAGGATATAACTGCACAAAAGAATTCTTCACCTCTATCCATCAATGTAGAAATTACAAATGAGGGTTTTGTTTATATTGTTTCAACTCATATATACTCTAGATTCATAGCTATATTATTGATATAACCTCATAATTCAGACCACTCAGTTAATATTAAGTAACTGAATTTGCTTTTAGGATCTAAAAGCAAGCAATCTTATTATTTTTTCATAATTAAGTGAAAATGTTAATGTTCTACTCTAATGAAAGACAGGTTTGGACATCTCTATGGCATAAATAATATTTTTCCCATTGCAACAAAAACAGTAAATGGAAGTCTAGAAACTATGTTACTAGACCATTTCCCCCCACAAAAAAATAAATACAACAGGATCTGTCACACATACTTTGTAAAAAAAAATTAAGCTCAATCCTTTTAGGAAATGGTTATGGATGCTGATGCTAAAAATATGATGCTATTATTACTCATATTCATTTGGTTTTAACCATCACAATGGAGGAAAATTTCCTTTTGTATTCATCCATAAGATTCAACACTCTAGAAAAGCACCTTGCTATAAAATACAGTGATGTTTCCATGAACCCTCCCATGTTTGTGGGAAAGCAGAAGGTACATTGATTGAACAAACACTGTATTTCAAATGATGTACTAGTTGTGTTCCATATACAAACTCATTTTGTCCTAAATACAACTCAGAACAAGAGTAAACAATAGGCTTCCTGCTTTTCCCATTGGAAATTTCACTAAATCTAAGTCTCGCTGCCTGTTAGTACAAAGTCCTGGTTAGCTGATCTGGTAAGTCATGATATAGTAAGACTTTTTTAAGTCAAGATTTAAGTTTCTCTTCTCTTGAACTTATGACTACTGCGTTTTCTTGCTACTGAGGACAACGGACTAGAACTTGGTCTTCTTAAACCTCCTCAGTGTCTTTCTGGGCAAGTTTCAAGAAGTTTGGGTTGTTACTATTACTACAAATCTCCAGGACTACTTCACACTTAAGATTCTGCCTCCTAGCTAAAATCAATGGTGTGATTTTCCAGGATGAATCACATATAATTGCAGAGATAGAACCCATTCAGGCATCAGTGTGTTCCCTCATCAGACATAACACAAAGTCGGTCTCTCTTGAGGCTCTGAAGAAAGGTGCAGACAAGTGTTTATGCCTTCTGGCCAGCCATCTTCTTGTCAATATCTGTACTGTATTTCTAGCCCAAGCCCCTTTACCTAGAGGGATTCTATTCTGGGGTCTACATGCAGATCACTAAGACCCAGATCTCCATGTGAGAGAAAGAGGACACCTTGAAAATGCTTTTCTTCTCTCAAATATGTACTAGAAAATTTTCCATTCCTGGAGCTTCCCTTTCTCATTCTCAGGGCCCAGGGTCATTGGTTCAGAAAGAGCTTTGGTTCAGCCTCCTTTAGCAAGGAGACAGACTCATTGTCTCTGAAAATCCTCTTACCGTCACTGGCACTTTTTCTATGGGGGAGACAGATTTGGAAGAGCATATGATTTCTTTGAGATCATGATTGCTAGTTTTGTTTAACTTATTTAGTGGATCAATTGTGAGGCCACTTCAAATTCTGCAGATCTCTCCAGGTCAGCTGAACTTTGGACACTCACTCATGTTAGTTACAAAGCAGGATTTTCATGTCCCACCTTTATATTTTATCATACCTCTCCACCTTTCTGCTCTACAAAGCCATAACTTTCAGAAATATCCCAGTGAATAGAATTTCAGCTAGATAATGTATTTAAATAATTACTTTTTATTATTTTTTGTAGGAGGGGCAGGGTCTAATTATGTAGTCGTGGCTAGCCTGGATCTACCACCTATTAGACTAGGTTAATTTTGAACTTACAGAGACCCACTTGCCCCTGCTTCCCAAGTGCTAAGGTTCAAAGTTTCCATTAGGTCACAGACTACCATTTCCAAAGTGATGATATTTGCAACGACTCCCTCTCTTCCTGGAGCTTTACAATGTGTATGTATCAAGAATAAAGGATAATGTAGTTAAGCAAGAGAAGATTGTATAAACTAAAATAGGTACAATTTTTTATGCCTGCTTTATTCAAAATGAATAAACTAAAAGCATTATTTGAAACACACACACACACACACACACACACACACACACACACACACGGACAACACTACTCAAAAAGCAGTTTGTGAATGCAGATATAACCTAGGAGAAAATGGAAACACTAATAATGAAAATTATCAGAGCAGTTCATATGATGCACATACTATATGCATATGTGCATTACATTATTATAGGCTAAATACTAGTGTTTAATGGGGCTCTAGTATAAGTTTCATCCTACGGGTGAACAAGGGAAAGGGTTAGATGGCAAGGTAGAATTGAGAAAGGTCACACACAGAAAATTAAGATGGTAACATTGAATTTGTTGGATAACATTCATTTATGCATTGGATAATACAGCTTTCACTAATATAAATCAGTAATTATCAGTATAACCAATGCAGTGGTGGTGCTGCATTTCTGATTGTGTCAGAGATCTCAGCTCTCTAGTGTTTATTCCTGTAATTTTAATGTATATAATTGTCTCTACTTATGGAAATCACAGAGATGACTGCTGATGAACTCTCTTCACATGACTCAAAACAGGCAGAAATGGTCTCAAAAATGGCCCCATGGTCAGTAGAGGGGGCAATCAAAGGAGAAGCCATTTGCATTTGTTCCTTCTTTAACATTAGCAAAATTGTTGGTAATCTTATACATTTCCCCTTTAAAAATGTTGACAGAAAAAAATATAACCTTAAAATAATTATAGTTATTGAATTTTACTCCCAGAAAGTCTGAGAGGCTAAAGAATACCATGGGTTAACTTTTTCTAGTTGGTGTTAGGATTGTAATCTGACATTGTAAATAGCCTACCTGTTTTTTTACTATTCTTTTATAACACAAAGACAAATTGTTAGCACTGTCTCACTGTTTCATCTTATTCATATTAAAAGGTATGTTATGTTATCATTCTGCCTAGGTAGCACTTTCAGCTGCTGAGATAAAGTTCAGATTACAGAATCCTATCTGAATTTAATTATTCAAAATAAATATTTTGGTGGGCTATCTGAAAGTTGTTAAATCATATTATGCTCTCTCAGTGATAAGACAAATCAATACAACTCTTTCATTTTTAGAAATAGAAAGATTTTGCTGTAAGCTCTTAAATATTTTTCTTAATAATGGCATAAAAATGCCAATCAAAAGGCCCAATGAAACAATCCATCATGGACCTCACTCTAAGTGTATCTCCATTGTTAGCTCTGCTCTGTGAACTAACTCACTGTTTACTAAAGCAAGTTGCCTATCAACTGTGGCCTCCTTAATAAGGTCACAAAGCTTAGTTCAGAGAATGTTAAAGATTGAGACGAAGGCAGTTAGGTACAGTATGCTCATCCTTGTGTGAATTTGAAGACAGATGGAATGATACAACAGAAAGAAACTGAAAAGTCAGTTCATCTTTTCTTAGGGTTTTCCTTTCCTACAATTGGTTTATTCAGCTCTAAAGTGGAGAATACGTAGCAATAGATTTTTCTGCTGGTTTTTATTCATGGCTAAATAAGATTAGGTAGAACATGGGATAGACAGTAAGTTCCTTTTAGTGAACATCAGATCTGAGAATGATGAGCATTCACCTTCTAATGGCAGATTTCCCTCCAGGCCCTGTTTTGGGCTGAGCTCTACTGTGAGCTCAGGAGTATGAGCACTTTTCAAGTTCAAGGCTGTTCCACATTTGTTTCCAGTTTCTGTGACTCTAAGGAATGCAGCCATGAAATGTATGCAACCTAAGACCACTAATATCAATGATTTTTATGTTTGTTTATCATTTTTTGTTTGTTTATTGTTTGTTTTTGTTTTTCCGAGATAGGATTTCTCAATGTATCCCTGGCTATCCTGGAATTCATCCTGTTTACCAAGGCTGGCCTTGAACTCAGAGATCTGCAATTCAAATCTAGGATTAAAGATGTGTGCCACCACTGCCTGACTTGTTTCCTTATCTTAATTGGACTTGAAATATTTCACTTCTGGCTGGGTGTGGTGGCACATACCTTTAGTGTCATCACTCAATAGGAAGTGGCAGGCAGATCTATGTGAGTTTATTGCCCAGCATTTTCTACATGTCAAGATCCAGCACAGCCAAGACTATGTAGTGGAAAGAACCTGCCCTATTTAACTTAGGACTATGTTTTACTTTTATGAAGAGTCATAATAGTGGTTGGTTGCAAGAATGATTGGTCATTTATTATTTATTTACAAATTCATTTACATTGTAGTCATTATTTTATCCAAGAGAAGCACAATATATAATTGAAATATTTATCCTCAATGTGTTTTGCACCACTCTCCAAGCATGATTCATGTAGCTTTACCTAGACACAAACACCATATATCATCTACTTAAAATATCATGACATTAATTTAAAAAAGTAGAAATAAATATTTTTTACAAGTATGTTGTATTTAACTATGTGCTTAGCAAATTTAACTATGTGCTTTGTTAGCTTCCCTGAATCAAACATCAAGATATACATTACATAAATGAATAACTGAGGCTTGCTGATAAGCCTGGCTCAAGAGCAACTGAGACCTTCTATTTCAAGGGAATAAAGCAGAGGCTGAGATAAGACCAAGACATCCAGTGCCCACCCCTGGCCCTTTATGCATGCACATACACAACAAACAAACAAATAAAAAATGTAAAATATCTCAGGTATAACTACACTGATAATACTTGCTGTTTTTCTACTCTCTGTCACTAGTTCACATATGCTTAAATTTATTGTCACAGTAAATAATGGATCACAAGGCTGTGGTGGTATTGTGTTCCCAGAAATATTGTGTTCCCCGAAATAAACTTATCTGGGGTCAGAGAACAGGAAGGCCACAATATTAAACATGAGGATAGGCAGTGGTAGCACACACCTTTAATCCCAGCACTGGGAGGCAGAGCCAGGCAGGTCTGTGTGAGTTCAAGGCCACATTGGAAACAGCCAGGCATGGTGACTCACATCTTTAATCCCAGAAAGAGAGCCTTTAATCCCAGGGAGCAATGGCAGAGAACAGAAAGATATACAAGGCTTGAAAACCAGGCACTAGAGTTAGTTAAGCATTTGGCTGGTTAAGCATTCAGGCTTTTGAGCAACAGTTCAGTGGAGAGCCATTGGGATGAGGACACAGAAGTTTGCAGTCTGAGGAAACAAGACCAGCTGAGGAACTGGTGAGGTGAGGAAACTGTGGCTTGTTCTGCTTCTCTGATCTTCCAGCATTCACCCTAATAACTGGCCTCATGTTTGATTTTATTAATAAGTACCTGTTAAGATTCCTGCTCAACAATGCAACATAAGTAGTGATGTGAAAGCTTGGGAGAAATAAAAATGCTGTAGGATTTGTACAGTTTGAAAATGGAAATACTTTTAGGTTAAGGGTTTTTGTTGTGTTTTTTTTTTCTTTTTCTTTATAGAGTATGAAGCCTTTGACTATACATTATAGGATACCTTAGGGTTGGGTTCCAAATCTAAGTATAAATTTCATTCACAATTCATCTTGTGTATCATAACATTCCTTGAAGGCAAGTTTCTGTAATATTTTAATGTTCCTGAATGTTGACTCAGAACTTAAGACCACATGTAATATCTTCTTCTTGTTGTTTGGGACATAGCACCAGTATTCAAGCAATTTTCCACTTTTGAGAATTCTGTGTTTTGACATTCCGGATGTTCATTCTGAATTGCCTGATTATATTGTGTGAACAAGGCAAACTGGTATTAGTGTAGGAATAAACAAGTAGACCAGTGGAAAAGAATAAAGCACAGAAATAAACAAATCTTTATTTGGTCATCTAATTTTATATAGATACTTAATAATTCAATAAAGAATTGGACTCACTCTAATAAATGGTGCTAGTAAGACTGTTTATAAACATCTTGGTCCTTTATTTAGTCCATGTACAAAAATTAGTGAGGAGAGATTATGAAACCAACTGAAAGGACTATGTTACACACTACAGTAAGACAAAACTTTTGTCAATTCACAGGAAGAGAGAGCAAATAAAATAAAAAACAGCAACTCCAACTTCATAAAAGTTAGAAGCTTCTAATTATATCAAAAGATAACCTTGTCTTGTCTGAAAGCAAAGAAGAAAATATAGAAATTTCATTTCTTCTCGACTGGGTTAAGGATCTCATCACTTTATATGCTTTCATACTTTGTTCTCCCAAAAAGAAAATGAATGATTGAAAGATAAGGATCTGTGGGCCGGAGCAGCGACTTATTCTTTTTTTCTAGGAGTTCTTTCCCCTTGCAACTCTGCTCAGACAAAAGAAAAATAATCCCAGGTACCACATGTCATTCTAAGAGGTTTAAATTTTCATTAAAGCCAGACAGCAGACAGGATTCCAAGGAAATAATGTGAATCTCTGCCCATATCCAGCAGGGATAATCATTCTTTTAATTATAAGTTCCTGGGCCAAATTCAAAAAGACATGATGGGCAGGCATTAGGTAACTAAATAATAAATAGCAATTGCATTTCTTCCTTTGCATTTTAAAGGTTGAAACACTTGAGAACCTCTATTTGATATTCCCTCTACAATGTTCCCTCTGTGTCATGAAGTCATTTGAAATAATGTCATTTGATGCTGTGCACCCAATAACTTTAAATAACATCATTAGCATTAGAATAAAAAGAATGGAAATTGGCTATCTAGAGGGCATCCTTCCTCATTTGAAAAAGGTTTGTCAAACAAAAATTATGTGACTCTCCCTTTGTTACACATATTTGCCTTGTATAAATAAGAAATGAATGTATTAATAAGAAAGAAAAAAGGAAGGGAGGAACAGACTATTTGACTATCAAGAGCTTCAGCCTTAAATCAATCACCATGAAACAAATCATTGTGTCCTCTAGAGAATTAGCTGTTAAAGGCAAAACCAAGCCAATGAGTGTGTGTGTGTGTGTGTGTGTGTGTGTGTGTGTGTGTGTGTGTGTGTGTGTCTGGGTCTATGTGTGTGTGTGACATGCACAAGTGTGTTCACACATGTGTGTAGCTGTGATTTCTCTCTGCACAGAGAAGAAAAAGCAATAGTTTAAGGAGAGAGAAGGAGAATGACTGTAGATATGACTCAAGGTTGCTGAGAAATTTTATTTACATGCCTTTTTTATGTGGTCTTCAAAACCAGGGGCTGAGCTGTGTTTTTGCTTAAGTCCCTCTAAGTATATTACTCTAAACCATTGTTCTGGAGAGTAGTGGTTTGATATTATGTGCCTTTGATTTGTATAAAACATTTGGGCAGGACTTGGGCAGGACTTGTGTAATATTTGAGATTTCAAGAGGAATAAAAGTTGATGGGTAAGTACATTTTAACACTATAAAGATGGAAAAGAATCTACTTTTGTGTCTGTGGTGTGCTTTTGATTTGACAACTGAAAATATTCTCTATCAAGAGTGTTCATAATAAATATTCCGTCAGAGTTTTAATTGAGATCAAGTTTGGGTCAAGAGAAAACCAGTTAGTGAAAGAGGACAAAGATTATTCTCAACTCACTTTGCTGTGGATTTACCAGTTAATTGATGTTGAGACTTAAGGGATTCAGGTGCAATGGGAACTTGAAATAATTACTGAAATACCTCACTGTCATAAACTTTAAGGACACATGTATGAAGTGACTGGTGATGTGGTTTTAGTTGGGATGAAAATGACCTAGATCAGAAAACTCATATTATTTCATACTAGCTTTTTTTCTGTATGAGCAAAACATAAATTTTAATGTGAACGAGAATAAACACTTGGGTTATTTACATAAATGACATGGAGAAATATAGGTAAGGATAGAGATATTGGATTACTATCTGATTTAATATGAAAAAATTAAAATGTTAAAGCAATGGAAGGTCTTCTTTGGGGTCCTCTAGAGAATTTTCATTTCTTCTTGGTGTTTACCTCAGGTACTCATCCAGCTTGACTTCAAGCAAGGGAATATACAGGATTAATAAAAGATAAATGAGGATGTTCTTACAAAATAAATAAACAAAATGAAAATATCCTTGGAGATGCTGATACAATTAGTTACACAATCACTACAGAGTTCAATTTTAAAGAGAGGCTGAAATAAGAAAAACTGAAAAAAAGTGGAATGATTAGATTGAAAATATTTATGAAGATTTAGAATCAAAGTATTATGAAGGTAATATTTATAGATATGTCAGTTCTTGAGAGTGAAGATAGCAGAGATCTGGGGAAAAAGAAGGAACGTAAGGATTTTACTGCAACTCTTTTCAAGACAATGTGCCTGTGACAGAAGAAAACTGTACAGTGCATCAAGTAGCTCATCCAAAAGTTAGTAGCTTATCCATTGCCTGAAATATTAACCATCAACCAGTATTAGACTGGTATTGCATGAGTCCATAAGAGCTCCAGGGGACCATGAGAAGGTATGGCAATGGGCTATGTGACAATATGTCACAAAGTTCCATAGGGAGATGGTGAATGTATGGTAAAGCTTAGCATAAATATAGTAAAGGACTTGGAGCCTGTCAGAATCATTCTTGAACCTTTTAAGATTCTCGTAGAGTAAGATAATGTGTCCACTCACACCATCAATGCAATCGTAGGTTATGTGAATAATAACGAAGTATTTAAATGAGGAAGGAGCCCTTAGGGCCTGTCTAAGAGTCACATGAGATCTCTAAACTGTGCGGTGGAAGACGACATATCAAGAAAGGAGCTGACAAGCACACAAGAAATATTTGTGGAAGCTAAGAATTTTAACGTGTAGTAAAGCATTGACAGAAGGAAGCAGGGCTTGACATCGTCAAGTCACCAGAGATATGCCTTCCAGTTCACACAGTCTAATGTTATTTATAGCCCCTGGAGAAATCATTATGATAAAATTGCAGATGTTATAAAGGAATACATTTTGAGCATAAATTCTGAAAATTAGATATATATGACAAAAACAGCTGCTGTTTGTGAAAAAAATATTCTGTCTTCAGAGTAGTTCAAATAGGAGTCTGAAGACAGTAACATGAAGAAAAGGAAACATCAGATGTATGACCAGAGTATCAGAATTTTTGATTATTTTGGCAGATATTTTATGTACCACTAAGGGTGAAGAAAAGGTTTGGTTCCAAGGTAAAATCTTAATTATTGTTTGTTTTAATTGCACGTGAGATAATGGAGATTCTAAACTGAGAAAAGTATAATGAGATAACTTCTTAATGTTAGTTAGATGATCCACCTAACATTTTGAGGTTTAAAGAGTTTCGTGCATTTATCATACATTTGAAAATTTAAGTCATTAATACACATTTAAGCATTATTGTGGGGAGGTGACTTAATAATCAGTCCATCAAATATAAAACATTGAACTGAAATACATCTATAGCCATTGATAAAAGCACATTACTCACACCTGCTGAATAAAAAACAAACAAACAAACAAAAAACCAATTTGAAGACACTGCCAGCCACAGCCATGAGAAGCAACATGTAAAGACACCAGTAAGCCACAAGCCACGTGGCAAAGTATAGATTAATAGAAATGGGCTAAATATAAGAGTAAGAGCTAGACAATGGTAGGCCTGAGCTAATGGCCAAGCAGTTTAAATAATATGAATGTCTGTGTGTTTATTTTATAAATGGGTTGTTGGACTAATAGGGCTTGGCAGGGACTGGAAAGAAGCTCTCCAACTACACCAATTCTCTGTAAATACAGGTCAAGGCTTGCTGATTAAGGGTGTGTGATAAAAAGAGGATGTGGTTTCTTATGTCTCTTCTTGCTTTATTGTCTATTTCACACACTCATATAGACATATATTTCTACATATATATGTAATTTTATGTTTTTACATAAAATTGCAATAATCCTAAACTTCCTTAATCATGTGATTATTATGACAAATACTGTTTTATGTAGTCACCTAAGGCTTCTCATTCACAACACAAGCAGTATATTGAGAACAGCACTCTAAGAATGGTATAGCAGCAAAAATGTTTATATAGTTTGAAGTAAATGTGATATGACAGCATGATAAATGCTTTTCCTTTTGGCTGGGGAGCATTGGCTCCCATGAATGTCAGCTTCTCACAAGACCAACATGCTACAGAATAAGGATGTTTTCTTCTTGGTAACATCTGACTTCTGTGTACATCACACAGTAAAGTTGTATCCTATCTTAAAGTTCTCGACATGCATGACCTTAAAAAAAAGGGAAACTACTCTAAATTTAAGAATTGGGCTCTAGAAAAATTGATGTAGAAATATGTATATTGAATATTATAACAAAGTCTAACTTTTCCATAACACAACAATTTGGATCTAAGACTGCATGATGTCTCAGACAAAAATATTTCTAGAACTCATTAAATCGTGAATGTAATGACATTTATATCTAGAAACCAGAAAGATGATTGACAATTACACCTTTTGTCTGGTCCTCTATATACCATCTTGATACACAGAAAATTGTTACTTTTAAGTGAAGATTCCCAAAGGAAACATTCCCTCTCTTTATATATCATCAAAAGCAATAAAGAGTACAGATTAGTCTATTTTGATTATATTACTACATTACATCTAGTTCATTTTAATTATCTAAATTTCAGGCTATTTCATTATAAAGTGTGCTATGGGATTCAATCATCTAATTGTTAATAATATGTACATAATAATGAATTGTTGAGCAAGTGAACAAATGAAATGAATGAATGAATGCATTTTCAAATGACAGGCAAGAGAGTACACATCATGCAAAATTATATAGCTTGGGTCACATAAGAAATAAACTTTATTCAGTACATAATGATAAGAAATTCAAATCATTTTATTTTTACAACTAAAATAATCTGTTGCTAATGAAATTATTCATACTCATTATGAAGATATTATTAAAGGCAGGCACTAGGCAATTCTTCTTCTTCACAGACAAACAAAATTATATGTTAGTGTTAAACATAAAGGTACAAGTTAGGAACAGTAGGCAGGGAAAACACCTATAAATTTATTTGCTGAAGTTAATGTGAAATGAATTTTATTATGTAAGAAGATGTGTTTATTTCACAGAAGTGCTTCCATTTACCAATCCCGAAAATTGAGTAGCTTTTTTTTTTTTTTTTCATTAAGACAAGGCAGCTTTGGGCAATACTGATGTATGTAGGTATCTTTGTGTGAATAATCATACTCATGTAAAGGTTATTGAGGAAAGATATCTCAGAAGATGAAACAAGGGAAAATTCTTTGTTTATGTTTCTCAATGCTAAGGATTTAGTTCAGGGATTTACACTTGGTAGACCAGAGACTACAATGGGTTGACATTCCCATCCCAAACATTCCTACTTTTATGCCACAAGTAGGATGAATGTACTCAGGATATGGAACTCAGCAGTCCTGTTCATTCCTTTCTCTTGATTTTCCTTTATAATTTTATGTTTGTAAATACAATTTAACCAGTACAGTTTTATTTTCTCTAAAAAAGAAGAAGGGGAAAAAAAACAAAAACTACAAGCCAGGGCTGGAGAAATGTCTCAGTGCTTTTAAGCACTGACTACTCTTCTGGGGGGACCTGGTTCAATTCCCAGCACCCACATGGCAGCTCACACCTGTCTGTAATTCCAGTTCCAGGGGATCCAACACCCTGACACAGACACATCTGCAGGCAAAACACTAATGCTCATAAAATTTTTTAAAAGCTACAAAAGACAAACAATATAATTATCTTGTGGTGTCTCAGAGTCTACCAAGAGAATGGAGAGAAAAACTAACAAATTGACAATCCTCACACTCCCCCTTAGGAGTAGTGTATGAAAAGTTATTAAAAACTTGATCTTCTAGGAGAAAAGCCCCAATTTGTTGCATTTGCTGAGTTGTGTGGTATAAAATGTACCACAAGGCCAATTTCAAGCTAATAGAACGATGTCACAAAAAAAAAAAAAATTGAACACTGCCATGCAGATATAATATAAATACCACTAAGAAAAGTGAAATTATTAAAATGTAATGATATTATGACAAAATGGTAGGTTTAACATATAAATTTGTTCAATGTCATTTCAATATGAATTTATGCAATTATTTTAAAAATATCTTTGCTTAAAGATGGGCTGTGTTTGAGAGGTTTCTAATAATTTAAGCCAGTTCTCAGGAACTATGATAGGATGATTACAATATAGTGTTTCCCTTATCCCAAGGAGACCAATGATTGCATTTTTGTCTTTGCATATTATACCTAGATGGGTTTTAACACATTAAAGATACACGAAAGCCATTGAGTTAATGAGATATAGAAGGACAGGCAGAACATCTACATCTATATTATTTGTGCTGCTATTTGAGAACACAAATTTCTTGGATGGGGAAGCTACTGAGTCATAAGTGTGTTTGTTGGTGCAGGAGAAAGGCATTTTTAACAAAGGTACTATTTTAAAAGATGTGTAGGTTGCTTGAATTCTGACAACTTCAGTTCTGGTCAGACCAATTCTGACTTTTTCAACCTGGGTCTCTCCTCTGCTAATTCAGCTGCTGTCAACTGAAACACCAAGACCTTCCAGGTGATGAATAGTTTAAGTGTTTAATAGTTTAACCTGCATCTGAGAATCAGGTTCACTAATCCATTTTTCATAAAACAAAACAACATTTTTTTACATTGAAGTTATGTGTAATGAAAAAGCACCCTGGCTTTTCTAAGAAATCAGCGGGGAACACAGAACTGCCTCCTTTACTACAGGAAATGACATCATTGATTTTGAATGATCATTGATCATTGCCTCAGTCCCAGGCATTGTCATTCATCACTTTTACACTAATGGCTACTGTCATGGAAGTGTAGCCATCAGTAATCTTTTAAGTTCCATATTAAACTGGTCAAGCTAAATAATGGTGACTGTTGTATGCATATTTGTTAAACAAAAATAAAATGAATACGCAAATCAATAGGCACATGAAATAATTAACCCAAGAGCATATCAGAAATGATCTTTTAATAATTCATTTCCTGTTCTCTGATAAAACTTTCAGACTAAGATAAAATTAGGCCGGGCGGTGGTGGCACACACCTTTAATCCCAGCACTCGGGAGGCACAGTCAGGTGGATCTCTGTGAGTTTGAGGGCAGCCTGGTCTACAGAGCAAGATGCAGGACAAGCACCAAAACAACACAGAGAAACCCTGTCTCAAAAAAAAAAAAAAAAAAGTAAAATTTGGAAATTTTAAAATAGAAATAGAACCTTTGATCCTGTAAGTGGCATCTTATTTGATCAATATATGCCTCAGAAGTTAGGGCAGGCACTCAAACAGCAGGACCCAGAAGGCAAGAGCTGATGCAAACACCATGGGTGAAGCTTGATTACTGGTTGGTTCCTTATGGCTTGCTCAGTCAGCTTTCTTATAGCACCCAGGAACACCCAACCCCAGGATGGCACCAACTACATTGATCTGGGCCCTTCCCTCATCAATCATCAATCAAGAATATGCATTACAGGCCAACATGGTGGGGGAGATTTCTCAATAGAGGTTCTACTTTCCAAAATTACTCTAGCTTGTATCAAGTTGACATAAAACTAGATAGCACAACAAGGTGAATTAAATGTGCATCTAAATGAAACTTAATATGGTACTTTAAAGTACAGAAAGAGAAAACCCAATTTATATTTTTAAAGATTCATGAGGCATTTATTTACACAGTAATCCCCATTGTGTGTGACCCTTCAACTTATCAATCTAAAAATAAAATAGAAAATATCGCTATGATGGCTACTGCCTCAGTGAAAATGCAAAATGGCCTGTCAGGTTGATTTGTCTGAAAGCTAAAAATGCTTAAATAGATGGAACTTGAATTTCAATATGAAAAGGGGAGGGTAAAAAAAGATAATGAGATTTGTTACTATTTTATCCCGGAAAAATATTTAAGTATTTGTAACAGATAAGATTAACTCTTTTTCATTGCTTTAATATTAGATATGTAATAGAATAATTGGTCCTCTGAAATAATGAATTATTAAATATTATATAACTTACCTACCTCTACAAAATTTTCAATGTATGTGAAAATTCCAATTGGAATCAGAAGAAGGTTTTAGAAAAAGTGTTTGGGAAAGACAATGATAATAGCCGATTCTGTCAATTTCATATGAGAAGTTTTCCAATAAAAAGAGTGACAGTTTAGACAACTTGGGGAAAAACTAATGAAAGCCATCAGGTTCTGGGTGGAAAAGCAGCATAGAAACAAAGTAAACCTATCATTATCTCTGCCTCAGATGATATTGAGAATATGGGTAGATTATTTGAAGCATAGATTCTTTATGTTTTGGTTTGTTTGGGTTTATGTTTTGAGACAGTGTACCACTCCATAGCTCTAAATGACCTGCAACTCATTATGAATGCTAGATTGAAATTCCTAAAATTATAATCCAGTCTGGCCTCAAAGTCATGAAAGTCATCTTTATACCTGCCTCCAAGTGCCATACTATGCTTTTTAAAGGAGATTAAAATCAGAGGACTTGAGGAAAAGAGATATAAAACTCAAGTTTGGCTACAAAGGAAGCTAAACCTTAGGTACTCTCATATTTAGACAGATATGCTATTAACTGACAATGTTTCTTCTAAAGTCGTCCAATTTGTGCAACCTTGGCTTAGTTTTGTCTATTATTTAAATTAATACTAGTTAATTGTAAAATATGTGCCTCACATCATGATTTGAATTTTCTCTGTGTTTAGCATCTATTTCCTCATGGTTCCAGAACGATGCTGCTAGATAATTAGAGGCTTTATTTGATTGCCAGCCAACCTTGCGGGCTAAGATAAGGGCTCATTTTTGTAATTCCAGTTTTTGCCTGAAACTTTTCAATAATAAATGCATTCTATAACCTTAGATTAAGAAAAAAATAATTACATTTGGAAATGCTCCAAATTTTCAAGTTAATTTACTAAAGTTTACTGAGGTATCAGCTTTGGTCTGCTGACAAATTGCAATTCTTCCAAGTTGTTGGTTTTTAGAGAGAAATACATAATTTTGAGATACAGAATCTTCCAAATAGGTTCAGTGTGGGGACAGTGGTAAGGTAGGTGTATTCATTACCTTTCTGTTGTTGATAACAAATTATCAGACATTAAATAGAGGTATTATACATTTTTATTACAGTTTCAGAGGGTTCAGTATGTCAATACTTTAGCAGAATATCATGGAGAATAGAACATGGGGGTGGAGGAGAGCTAAAATAGAGACCAGTGCAGGGTCCATCAAGAGATAACACACTCACAAGGTTCTACCCTGATTACCTACTATATCCATCTTGGGTCAACCTCTTGTTTATAGAACTATCAAAAATGGTGCCACCCTCTGAGGAAGGGATACTCAAATTAAGAGCAAGTGAGGGATGTTACATATCACAGTCCAAGCATCAGGAAGCTTCACTCTCCTTTCTTAGCACACTTGGATCTGACTCACCTTCTATTACCTACACCTTTGGGTCCCAAATACTTTCAGGATAGGTAAATTGGTCTCCTAGGAGCTGATCTAATGCTCAACTTCTGCCAGGGACTTAAATCCAAGGAGATCATAGAGCACTTGAAGGCAAGATTTATTTTGTTTTTTTCCTTATGTCTCCACCTCTTAGCATGAAACTCAATACCCAGATGTAGCATTGTAAAGTGGTCAACAGCCATAGCCTCAAATAATAGTCATTTCCCTGTGTGGTTCTGTGTATATAACAGTTTTTATAAGCTCCAACGTACTTTGGAAAGTAAGAGTAATTAAATAATTCATTGACCTTACCATTTTCTCACTATCTATCATCTTCCAGTACCCCTGTACCTAATTTTACTTTCCTAGACCATTTAAAGGCCATGATTATGATGGTTAGTCTTGATTGTTGGCTTGATGATTACAATGCAGAACCACCTGGGATGGGAATCTGAGTGAGGACTTGCCTAGATTACACAGACTATAACCCTGTCTGTGAAATATTTTGCTTAATTGAGTTAGTTGATGTAGGGAAACCCACTCTGAATGTCTGTCCTAAGTACTATTTCAGTGGCTGGGCTTTGCACTAAATGAAATGTAGAGCGCAAGCAAGCACTAGATTGTATGCTAACCCTCTATTCACTGCTCTTGTCTATGGACATAATGTGACTACATTTATTATATGTGTGTTTCTGTTCTCCCCCTCTATAACAGAATGTAACATGAAATTGTGAGCCCAATAAGCCCTTCCTCCTTTATGTTGCTGTGTGGGAATACTTTACTAGAGCATTAGGTAAAGAAACTAAGATGGCAAGCCTCCTTGTTTTCCAAACCTTTTAACACTCTTGACCTCTTTCCTGTCACAGTATCCAAAAGAATAAACACCAATTCTTTGCCCACACCATACCAGCAATTAAGTAGCCAGAAAGAAGAATAAATATAATTGTAGTGTTAATTTTCACATTAAATATGACTATAATCTTGAATGCTCAGTCAATATTGCCCAATAGTTACAGCCACATAGAAAAGGAAAATAAAGATTGATCACTAACTTTGGATAACCACTTACCCTCTTTTCCCACCTTCAAATACTCATTACTTTCTTGTGCAAGCCATTATAGTGTGATGGCAACCTTCCCTTGGACCGGTCATCTTCCTAGATTCAAAGGAACTAGTGTCTACACTCCTCTCTATTTTGCTTCACTTAGCAGGACTTAGCAATGTCTCTCTTGATTTACTAGGTTTGTGCCATCTTGTCAGCCAATAGGATTGCATACTACTTATATTTCATTTTATTTTCTCCATGGTTAATTTCCCCTCTACTATATTATTTCTAGAAATTGTAGTATGCCACAAGTTTGTAATCAAAACAAGCAAAATGATCAAAGCAATGAAAGTTCTTTCAAATGTTTTATTCCCTTTTAGTTATTATCCAAAATTTTCTCTCCACTTACAAGAAAAACAACCCCAAATCAACATTCACTGTTTGGTCTTTAAACACTATGTCCATTTTCAGCCCCTTTCCTTTTATTGTTGTTATTTATTTATGACCATCATCAGCTCAGGACAGGGTTAATAGTTCCCAACTTCTGTAAAACTTACCTACTATTAGCTACTGTAAGCCATCTCACCATTTTTACTCATAGTTTCTCATTCTAGATGACCAATCTCCACGTGTAACTTTTGTCAAATTTTGACTTCAGCGCGTTTTCACTTGGAGCTAGTTTTATTGGCAACACTCTACCCTGAGTATGCATAAAGCCATTTCCCACACTACTGATGTATTAGTCCCTCTGTCCCCTCTTTCTGCATCCTCAAAGCCACAGCCTAACACGTCAGTGTCCCTAATTTTTTCATGGAACTTCTTGCTCTCGTGTTAATTGTTCAACTGTTTATAATTCTATTTCCCTGTACCAAATATAAATAAACTCTAGTAAATAATGATGTTTGATGGCCTTTCTGAATAGCTTTTCCAGCAAAATAAAAGCTCAGAGTTGATACTCCAGTGATTTATTTCCTAAGCAGCAATTGACAGATTCTAAGGCATAAAGGAAGTGATAGTTGCATTGCAGAGCACATGGCCATCCACAGAACACCTGCCATGCTTCAGTGATTTCCACAGTTAGCTGCTCATTAAACATGAGTCAGTAAAGTTGATTCCAATTAGTCTTATTAGTGTGTTAAATCTCACAGATAAAATCCTTGCCTTTTTACAGTTTAAACACATTTAATACTACACCAGTAGGTGTTTTTATATAAGTGAACATTTTACAATTTCTAAAATCAAATCACAGAGCGCTTTCACCTACTGGTGGGATTGAACCTATTCATGTTCTCTAACTAATCAACCATTCCAACTATAAGGGCAACTTCCATGAACTAAATTAAAATCAGAGACCTTATCACTAGACCTAGGTTCATTTAATTTAAGCCTATTATTAAACCTCCCTCTTTTAAAAAATGTATGATGTGAAGGAAATCTCATTAAATCTCATGGAAAGGCTAAAGTCAGCTCTGACTGCAGAGCCAACAAGAAATGGGAACCTTAGAGATGTTTATGATGAAGTTTAAATTACAGGTGACAAGAGAATAAAACCAAAAACTCTAACAGGAGTGATTCTCTATTGTATTTTATTCTTTTTGTCAAAATCCCTTGTGTACATACTCTAATTCATTTATTAATGTATACATATTAAATAGCAAAGCACATATACAAATCTTGCAAAGGACAAAAATGTATCAATCTTACAGCCCCATATATAAATGTGTGTGTGTATATATGAAACGTGAATATGCCACAAAATCTTTTCCAAGTCCTGCTTGTACTAAACAAATGTTCACACTGACATTGAGATTTAACCATGCCTGAAAGTCATTAAAACTTATAGTAGATATCATAAGGAAATCTGTAGGAACTGTATAAAACCTCCTGGATTCTACTTCCCTCAGCAGCAATTGGCTACCTCTCATTCTTCATCTAGAGTGGGCCCATTTGTAATTTCTCCTGTACAAATTGTAGCATCAACAATTGTCATACTGGTTTTGTTTTGACAACTATATTGTTGAAATTTCATTAGTACATTTCCTCTGTCATACTTAGGAGACACTATCTAGTGAGGTATCCTGACCCTCTGGCTCTTAAAAAATCTTTCTGCTCCCTAGCCTATAATTTTCCCTAGCCTCAGGTATAAGGGTTGAATTGCAGATGAATCTGTAGATGTGAACAAACTCTTGCAATGGATATTGAACCTCTAGTGGTTAGCCCTGGACACATCGACATATATTCACATGCAAGAATGATTTATTTATGTGACACATTTATTAATTTAATTATTAAATTAAGGAAGAGATTATTAATTTGTAAGGGTGCATGAGAAGAAGATGAGAGTAGGAGAGGAAGTCAGTAGGGTATAAATTCTACAGATACACTGCTCATCAATGAACACCTTCAAAAATATTTTGCTCATTGTTGACAAAACTGTGGGGTAAGGGGAACACTCATCCATTCCTAGTAGAAGTGAAAATTTCTACAGCCACTATAGAAATAAGTATCGTGGTTCCTCAGGAAGATGACAATAGATTTGACTCAAGACCCCCCTATATAAGTCTTTAGGCATATATTGAAAGGATTCTACATCCTACTACAGAGTCACTTGCTCAGTTATATTCTTTGCTGCTCCAGCCATAATAGGCAGTAATTGGAAACAGCCTAGATATTCATCCGTAGATGAATGGATCAAGAAAATGTGATACACTTACACAAAGGAATATTATTTAGATGTTTAAAAAAATCCTAAAATTCTCAGGTAAATGGATAAAACTAGGAAAATCAAACAAACACAAACAAAATCAAACAAAACAAAACATCCTATGAGAAAGTAACACAGGCCCAAAATAACAAATATGATATGAATTCTTTTATGTGGATTTTAGCTTTTAAGCCTTTGTTAGGTGTGATACAACCTGAATTAACCACAGAGGTTAGGTATGGAATAAAGAACTAAGAGGGAGTGAAGAATCACCCAAGAAAGAGGAAATAGAATATATATAATTAAGGAGAAACTGGGAGCCTGGAATAGGAGGATTAAATGGAGTGAATGTATCATGAATCTTAAAAGGTCTCAAATGCAAAGGGTGGAGGATCCTGAGTTTGAGGCCAGCCTAGGAGGCTTCTAAGGGTAATCTGCAGCCAGGGCTGAGCCACAAACAGTGGCAGTGGGACCATGGAGGTAGTGGCTGCTGCTCCAAGTTGCTGGCTCCTTTTCATCATGTTGGTGACTGCGGTGATGCTGCTACCTGGAACTAAGAGTTTACTACTGCTTGTTCAGAGAACAATTTCCAGGACCATCATGTTACAAGAAAGCATCAACAAAGGTCAGTTTGGAGAAGTTTGGAGAGGGAGGCAAATGATGGAGAGAAGAAGTTGCTGTGAAGATATTCTCTTCTAGGGAAGAATGTGGTTCTGAGAGGCAAACATTTATCAGACTGTGATTGTTCCACACCACAGAGGAGGCACCAAAAAAAATTGTCTGCAGGTAATCATGATCATGCCTAACAGCAACTTTGAAATCTTCAAAAAGATGACGGGATCCCACAATGATATTTCCACATGGACTATGATAAAGCCATTAAGATGATTAACACCACAGAAAGATGGACTTTTGATTACAAACTTCTCAGGACAGTTTCAAGATGGCTAGCTGAGATTATCCAGATTCACAGACTCCTGAAGCAAGGACTTAAGAGAAGCCCTGCACTTTCCCATTATGCAGATACTGGACAAAAGATACAACTAATTCTCTCAGGACTTGACAATTAATCCAAAAATTTTCTTTTCAGGATTCATTAAAGATGTCTATGCCCCCCAAAAGCAGGAAGTAATTTTAAGAAAATGACATCCACATTTCCAAGAGGTGGGGAGAGTGTTTTATTGATCATTTAATGAGTTTTGGATATTGTCATTGTTTATGAGGTTGGTTACAACTTATTAATTGTTAATGATTAAAAAAAGCTAAACAAAGGAGATTAGATTCAGCATTCTTTTTTTAAAAAAGAAAAAGATGGATATGATAAGATAAAAGGTAAATTATTGAGTCTACTTTTTAAAAGGAACTACTTGTTTTAAACAGGATAAATAATAAAATTTTTTGTCTGAATTTGTCAAATGTTAACAGACTGGAGATTTTTTTTATGTATTAATGGAGGTTTTTTGTCTGAATCTGTCAAATGTTAATGGACTAGACATTGTTGATGTATTTATTGCTTGTATATATTATATAAAGTTATTGTACTTGTTGTATACAGTTTTCCTTATATTGTTTACAACTTTTTTATTCTTTTTTATTTTTATTAGAAAAAAAGGGGAAACGTGGTGATATTTTACTTGTGCTGAAATGTGATATTTTATTTGTATGTTAATAAATAAAGTTTGTCTGGAGATCAGATGTCATAGCCAGCCATAAACTGAAGTCAGGTGGTGGTGGCACATGCCCTTAATTTGATCACATGGCAGGCAGAGTCTCTGTGTATTCAAGTACATAGCCAAGCTGGTGAGTGACATAAGCCTTTAATCCCAGTACCAACCATAGAGATCTAGAGGTCTGTATAGACAGGCAATGACAAGAAAGTGAGGTGGCTGGGCTACGAGCCAATGAGAAGGCAGAACAGCAAGGCAATAAAGGTACATGTTAGACAGGAAAAGGTTCTCTTGGGAAGCTAAAACAACATGGTGAACTAAGGTTAGTTGGTGGGTATCACTGATTTCTACAGCTTTCACCCCTTTATTTGGCTCTGTGTTTCTTATTTAAGACTGTTTAGAAATTCATCTACAATGGAGAAGGTGAGAGAAAAAGGTTAGCGGAGGGAATATGAGGAAGGACAGGTAACACTGAGGGCCACTTCAGGGGTCATATGAAAAAACTAATACTGTAGAAGCTTCCAAAAATAGATATATATGTGAAAGAAATGTAAGTGAAATCACCAAAAAACAAAGGAGACAAAGCCCAAGTGAAAAACCTCAAGTGCCAGGAATGGGCTATATATAATTGGCAAAATGGGTCTGAGGAACTCCCAAACAACTAAGACTGTTGCCAAAACTATTGGTTTATATCCAGAACTAAAGGTAAGGCCCCATTGCTGAAGAAAACACCTATATATCTCATTGAACATGGAGAAATTGAGCTGGTACTACTTCTGCTCTGTCCCCCCACCCACCATTGATTAATGTTCATGATACTGGAATATCTGCTGTATGGCTTCTGGGGGAAAAAGATAAACACCAAGTCTGTTCCAAACCCTTTGTTCTACACTGGTAATCTGCCTGAATGAAACCCCACTGCACTGGTTGTGCGAGTAACCAACCACCACCTGATTGGACTTAAGACCCACTTCACGAGATGACATCCATCCTTGACACTACTCATGTGTCCAGGAACCTGAGAGTGGATACTTAGTCTACCTAGGAAAAAATCAAATACTACTGTTCTGCTAAAGGAACACAGAAATAAAATGACTCCTAAGGACATTTTGCTATACCCATAAACCAGTCTCTCTCACTCAGCCATCATCAGAAGAGCATTCTTCTGCAGGAGATGAGAACTAGTAGAAGTACTTACAGGTGAACAATGTATAGAAACTGAGAGACCTCAGAACACTCAGTCTTAAATGGGATGTCTTCATCAAACCACTCCCCTCAGAGCTCAAGGAGCTATTCACAACAGGAGACAGAAAGAGTATAAGATCCAGAGGAGATGGACAACACCAAGGAGACAGTGTATTCCAGACACAACAAGACTGATGGAAGAATTAACTCACAGAGACTGTGACATTATGCACAGGGCCTGCACAGATTCCAACCTGAATGGTTCCAAGCTCTGTGACAGGAAAGTAAACATGAACCCTATTCCCAGATAAGAAGTTATCTCCAACTGAGAGCTGCTTACAAATACACAAACCACACCTGTGGGGAGAGCTCATGCCCGGTAGTACATGACCAAAGTAAAACAAACTCAATTGTGTTTTTGCAGATTTTCTTTGTCACATCCTGTTTTGTTGGCACCTTTTTTTCCCCCACTGTTCTTTTGTTTACATATTATGGTTCCCAATTGTTTGTTTGTACAGGTTTTATTTTTGTGTGTGTGTTTCTCTCTGTGTGCACTTTGTACTTTTTCACTATTTTATTTGTTTGTTTACTTACTTCTGACTTGTTTGCTTTTTTATTTGCCTGTTTGTTTTCTAAAGACAGAGGAAAAGAAAGCATGGAGTAGGATGGTTGGTGAGGTGAGGTGGGAAGGATAGGGGAGGAGACGTGGGAGCAGAAACAGTGATCACAATATCGTGTATGAATTTGCAATTAAAATTTAAAATAAAAAGACTACTAAACTGAATATTTTCTTAACTTTGTCTGAATTGAAATGGAGCAATCAAAAACTAGTTTTATTCCTCTATTAGTAAATACAGATAAGAGAAATAGGCTTGCTTCATGTTAGAACTCTTAAGTACTCTAATACCTACTAAATCAAATGCTCTTGTAGAAAAAAACAGTTCCTTACTTAATGTATATTAGTCTGGTCAAAGAACATGTGT